>NW_026262745.1:71039182-71639182 GCF_021869535.1 Mytilus californianus
GAGTCTAGCTATGAAATACGCTAAACCCGAATTATATATGTAGGACTCGGAGGTGCGATGGGGACGCTGAAATGCGATGGTCACGCTGAAGTGCGATGGTCTGCCGTTATGTCTAATAACATCGACGTAGTGTTTGAGATAGTGATCCGAGATGGGACCATGCATGATGGAGTGAATATAGAAGGATAGATCTAGTGTGCCGACAAAGAATTTCATATTTCCTCCTGTTGCAGTAAAAAAATACAATGATCTATCATATTCCGTGCTCTGATTCTCGGCAGCCGCATATTTTTGTTGCTTGTTTTGTGTCGTAGCTTCTTCGTTTTTCATTATTTAACATTAGTACTGGTTTTCAATGGACAATATCTTTGCATGTAGCGTCTATAGTTGTTAATTTCTAAACGCTTATACGAATGTTGGATTACTTTTGTCAAAGCCTATTTACAAAGTAAACAACAACGGATCAGTTTTGATAAGAAATGTAATGACTATTTGTCATGATGCACTATGGGATTTACTTTAAAACCTAAAAAGCTGCTTCTAACAAATAAATCGACTTCTACATCAACATAAGAACATGAATAGCATTGAAAATTTAGTTTATGTAATCCATCGCACTTAAGCGTTACTACTTTGGCGTATAGCGATCAACAATATTAACGTCACAATGCCACCATCGCACTTCAGTATGATTAAAAACGCACTTCAGCGTTCGACCATCGCATTTCAGCGTGACCATTGCGGTTCGGAATACCATAATATTCCGGTTCAGAGTCCTACATAGTTACTTTAATTTCACAAAAAAGAATAAAAATCGTGTTTATTATTGATGGAAAGATCCATAAATCCTATGCACCTTTATTTAAGAACTAACAACGGCGTTTTTCAAAATTTGAGAAAAATAACATAACAGTACTAAAAATTCCATATTTTTTTTAATTATCCATATCACGATTTCTCCTGTCTATCTACAAAAAAAAATTTTAAAAATCTTTATCTGCCGCTTCATACTTAAACAATCACTGCAAGGAACTAAGTGGTCAATGGATTTTTGATGTTATGATCAGCATTTCTGATAAAAGGTTTTGAAATTATAATTATCAAAGTTATTGAAAAATCAACAGTAAATAAAGTTAGTTGCATTGATGATATCACGATTACATGTACTACTAGAACAAGTATAAAAATTTCGTTTGCAAGTGAGATAGTTTGCCGACTTGATGCAGTTTTTTGTATGTGGATGTATGTACGATTTCACAAATAAAATAAGGAATTGAATTCAGGAGGGTTTGGATGGTTTTAGCAAAATAGAGAATAATGTGCAAAAAGTGCAGAATAAAGGGCTAAAGAAATAAAGAATAGAGAACAAAAGGCAAAAAAGTGAAGAATAGAGAATGGTACGGTGCTATAATATACAGAATAGAGAACAATGGACAAAATAAATAAAGAATAGAAAAAAAAATTAAATTAAAAAGTTTAAAGAAAACAGAAATGAGGGACCATCTCCCCTCCCATCCAGCTCCTCAGTCAATGACATTGAACCGTCGTAGTCCTAACTAAATAGTCATCATAGATACCAGGATTGAAATTGTGTTTCCGCCAGCCGCGAGTTTCGTCTACAAAAGACTCATCAGTGAAGCTCGAATCAAAAAAAGTTAAAAAGGCTAAGTAAAGTACGAAGTTGAAGAGCATTGAGGACCAAACATTCCTAAAAGTTTTGCCAAAAACAGCTTAGGTAATCTCTTCCTGAGGTAGAGAAGCCTTAGTATTTCAAAAATGTAAAGTTTTGTAAACAGTTAATTTATAAGTATGACCATATCAATGATAATTCATGTCAACACAGAAGTGCTGACTACTGGGCTGGTGATACCCTCGGGGAATTAAAACTCCAGCAGCAGTGGCATCGACCCAGTGGTTGTAAATAAACTCATCGTAGATACCAGGATTGAAATTTTGTATTTGCGCCAGACGCGCGTTTCTTCTACAAAAGACTCATCAGTGACGCTCGAATAAAAAAAATTAAAAAGGCCAAATAAAATACAAAGTTGAAGAGCTTGAGGACCAAAAAATTCCTAAAAGTTTGCCAAATACAGCTAAGGTAATCTATTCCTAAAGTGAAGCGGAATCAGTCATGTGAGTCAACCATTACATTATCACTAATACCATATAACTACATGATACTATGATTAGGAATCTTTCAATAAAGGATGGTTTCAAAAACAAATAAGCTACTCCTGAAAAACGGGGATGTTTAAATGTCGATTTCTCTCAGATACTAATCATAATATTGAACATTTTGACAGATATCTTTATATGAATATTTTGTCTGATATTTGCCCTTATCAATAATTCGAATAATTCGGACTGTAAACTTATCTTGCATGTGTCGTCTTGATAAAATGTCTTTCACGATCCGATTCTACATCTCTCACGATCCGATCGCAATAATTGACCTATTCTTTCACGATCATTTTTCGCGATATATACCGAGGCCGTGACGATGTATCCTAGGTCTTCGTATTCATTTTCTATTTACGGTAACGTTAACTTACAATGATTTTGTTCTTGTAAATTAAAACGCTCATTACATTTATAAATCAAATAATCGTTAGCTTATATTGTCGCTGGTCAGTGCAAAATGGGAGGGTTTATGCCTTATATCTATTGGGGAAAACATTATTGAAATCCCTTTTCAAATATTCAGCTTTGAGCGTTCCTGACGAAGGTAAATCCAGAAAAACTCTTCGGACGCATAAACTTTATAACGTGTTGGTTTCATTTTTTACAATAATGCGTGTCATTTTTGAAAATATAAACAAGAGAATTATTACTTTTAACTGCTACACCTGTCCGTTTGGTGTAAAAGAAAGAAGAAGAAAAAACAGGAATGAGGTCATTAAGAATTTTTTATTCGGAGAAAATAAATTAATACTAGTAGATATTAATTTTATGACACGCACTTCAAGTTTACAGCGGTGCGTGATCGTATCCGACGGGGTTTATATGAAAAGGAATACAGTTTGGTTGCACGGCGTGAACTGAAACCTTTCTCTTGTTTGTACTGTATATATAGTTTGTATAGAAATTGTACAATGTCGTGTCGTCTAATGTTCTGTTTATGACGTCGACTTTGCTTTATATATGAAATGTTCTATGAAATATGGCAACCTTTACTAAAGGTAGGGTAGCATGATTTCTTATCAGCAGGTACAATGCCTCTTTAATCCCCAACCGAGTGTAACTAATCTTTTATATCGCTATTTTAGAACTAAATACTTTTTTCGTGTATTGATTATTATTGTTTGTTCTTTTGTGTACGATTTGCTATTTCACACTGATCGAAATTTCGAGGGGGGTTGCAGGGGCGGATCCAGAATTTTCAGGGGGAGGTAATCACCAACGCGAACTTTTAAAACGTTTCATTGTTTTCCGATTAACCTTTACTCTATGGCTTAACTATTGTATCTATTGTTAATTTGTTCTAGTCCTGAACATGCATGAAATATTTGCCACTGGACGCTTCGAAAACATCAATCAATCAATCAAGCATAATACACGTGCATCACTGAGTGCTAATCGTTTAGTCATTTCTGTCCTATTCTTCAAAATTATTTTTTTTTTAAATATATATTCTGCAACCTCGGCTTCCTATTTGAATACTGACATTCTCAATTGCATGGTTACACTTATAGTGCAGACAAGTTTTAGAATGACAGATATTTGGAAAGTCAAACTTGTGTTTGTAAATACTTTCATTTGCTGGCTTTGGAAATACTAATTTTGTATTTCGCTAGAAATACAACCGCACGTTTACTTCGAACGATAGTTAACTCGGGCTAAAAAAAGTCCGAGGTAAAGTATCAATAAACAGATTTAGGTTTTCGATTATAAAGCTTCCGTCTGGGGGGTTCTTTATATATCCATCTGCGATAGAAAAAGAGCCATACCAATGCTAGGTCCATTAAGAGTTGTTGGTTCTTCGGATTGGGTCTGATTTATGGTTGTTCATGAATAAAAGGGATAAAACACGTAAGAAGTGAACATTTGAAGAGGATTTGTTTAGGGCGGATGCAGGCTTTAAGATGCTCATAATATTCAGAACGAATGACAAATCATTTGGATTTTGGCATTATAGTACGGGAAAACATCAATGTTCGAGGAAATAAACTAATAACGTTGATACCGTTCAATATAAATAAGGGTCTGGATGGGGGTCCTCATTTCTGTATTCTTTAATTTTTTAGGCCATTTTTCTTTATTTTTTATTCTTTTTGCCCATTATTCTTTATTCTTTATAATTTTGCCCATTATTCTCTATTCTTTATACTTTTTGCCCATTATTCTCTATTCTTTATATTTTACATCGTTATTCTCTATTTTTAAATTTGTTTTTGTTCATTTTTCTCTATTCTTAATACTTGTTGCCCATTATTCTCTATTCTATAAACCCCCATCAATACCCTCATAGATAAACTTAATTGAAGAAAGAAAAACAGTTAACATTAAAAAAATTTACTTCCGTTTTCAAACCTCCACACCAAAAAAAAAAAAAAAAAAAAAAAAACGATTAGGAAATAAGTTTATGTTTTATTTTCTGTTTCGTCAAAAAACATGGCCGCCATAGCTAAAAATAGAACATAGGTGTAAAATGCAGTTTTTGGCTTATATTTCAAAAACTAAAGCATTTAGAGCAAATCAGACAAGAAGTTAAAGTATTCATTAGGTCAAGGTCTACCTGCCCTGAAATTATCAGCCAAATCGGGTATCTGATTTTTAGGTTATTGCCCCTGAATTGATGATTTTATGGAAATTTTGCAGTTTTCGGTTATTATCTTCAATATAGATAAAGATAAACTACAAACAGCAAAAATGTTCAGCAAAGTAAGATCTACAAATAAGTTTTTATATGACCAAAATTGTTAATTGACCCCTTAAGCAGTTATTGCCCTTTAAAGACAATTTTTCACAATTTGTTCATCTCGTTGCTTACTTTAAAAAATCTTCTCCTTTGAAACTGCTGAATCAATTTCAGCCAAACTTGGGCTGAATGAGTTTCAGAGTATCTAGTCTAAATTTTGTATTTTATTTCCTTGTACGTCAATAAACAAAGCCACTATGGCTAAAATGGAACATAGGTGTAAAATGCATTTTTTTGCTTTTGAAGAAAATTTGACAGATACAAAGAACATTTAAATGGCATTTTTAAGCCACTCATTAATATATATTGAAAAGCAAAAATTATCATTGATGAAAGATTTAAGCAAAAAAATTACAGGTGAGCGATTCAGGCTCTTGTTTTACCCTCTATCTCCTACATTCAAAAATCAGGCTATCCCTTTCTTCCACTGTAATTGATTCACAACTACTATAGACGCGGGACGATTTAAAGCTTGATATATTGTATGGCCACTCATCCTTTTTAGTTGTTGAGCACTGTATGTTGCCCCCTATATGTCTTTTTGGGGTTGGGTTGTTGTCTCGTTAATTCACATGGTCTTTAGTTTTCAGTCATAGAAAATAGAGGGAGTGTAAAAAAATTAAAAGCAATTTTATTTCATTTGTCTGATCATAAAAGGTAAATTGTTTTTGTTGTTGAACAAGACAAAGACAGCTTACACGACACGTGAAAGATCGTTAATGAGAATATAAAAATCAATACATTCAATTTATTAATTCTACAGCTATCTTTCAGTTATTTTCTTACTATTCATAGCGCTATATTTCTTATATTTATTAATGTGTTAAATAAATCATATTGATAGTTCGATCCTCTTTTGACTTGGAAATAAACGTAAGCAATCAGAATGTCATTATTTTCAATTTGTGTGGAATTTTAGATAAGTTTTGGTAAATATAAAAAGAAGATGTGGTATGATTGCCAATGAGACAACTCTCCACAAGAGACCAAATGACACAGAAATTAACAACTATAAGTCACCGTACGGCCTTCAACAATGAGCAAAGCCCATACCGCACAGTCAGCTATAAAAGGCCCCGAAATGACAATGTAAAACAATTCAAACGAGAAAACTAACGGCCTTATTTATGTACAAAAAAATTAACGATAACAAATATGTAACACATAAACAAACGACAACCACTGAATTACAGGCTCCTGACTTGGGACAGGCACATACATACAGAATGTAGCGGGCTTAAACATGTTAGCGGGATCCAAATTGTGTTGTGCCGTTGCCCTACTGTTCAAGGTAAGGGGAGGGTTAATTGGCGCCTTTAAAACAGTCTAAGGAGGATAAGGAAATCAGATATCTATGTTTTAATTAGATTGGTTTAACCCTGCAACATTCTGTATGTGCCTTTCCCAAGTCACGAGCTTGTAAGTGGTTGTCGTTTGTTGCTGTGTAAGGCATATTTGTTTTTCGTTAATGGCTTAATTGTTAATAAATCAGACCCTTAGTTTTCTTGTTTGAACAGTTTTGCATTTATCATTTCGGGGCTTTTTATAGCTTGCAGTGTATGCGGTATGCCTTTTTGATCGTTGTTGAAGGACGTACGGTGAGGCTATAATTGTAAACTGAGTCCACGTCATTTGGTCTCTGGTGGAGAGTTGTCTCATTGGCAATCATACCACATCTTCTCATTGAAGATAACATGCAATGTAAACTATATGCGTCAGCGTGACTGCTGCCTCCTCAGCATGACCGAGGGTCTGAATGGGGGTCCTTCGTTTCTATGTCCTTAAATTTTTATTTTATTTTATTATCTTTATACATTTTATATGGCTTACCCATTATTCAATGTTCTTTATATTTTAGCACCGGCCATTATTTTCTTTTCTTTACTTTTTTATACATTTTGCTCTATTCTTAATATTTTCGCATATCCAGATCCTCATGATCTTGACTGAACCATGCATGATGTAGAACAAAAAACCAATATTAAATATAAAAGTTATAATGAATAGAAAATTTATCATAAAAAAATACCCCAAATCTGAGATTATTGTGTTATCAAGTTGTACTCTCAGCCGAAATCAACTTCGATCAGTACCGATCATGATCCATTTATCTCTTGACACTCGAAAAAGAACAGAGGTTCTAATTATTCTAATTAGATGATTTGATCACTTTTGAAAAAAATAAATGTATCAATATAAATACACCTTTATATTATATACTAAATTAGTATATAATAGTCCCAGATACCCCGAAGGATTGGTGGCATTTAAACAGTCTGAGAATAAAATACATAAATACATATAAACATCAACGTAGCATGTTCAAAAAGTGAAAATCAACATTTCAAATCTTATGAGGTGTGGAGCCTAGCTGGAACCGTATTATACTAATTAATAGTCCCAGGTGGAGCCTAGACCAGGGGCGGATCCAGGATTTTAGGTTAGGAGGCGCAAACTTAAAATTTTTTGAGGTAAAATTATCGAAATATTCTTTATTAAGCTGAGGACAACCCATGCTTTGCAAATTTTATTGGGTGCACGCCCGACACGCCCCCGTCTGAATCCGTCCCTGGCCTAGACGTTTGCTAACTACTGACGTTTTGATAAATGGAAAAGTAAGATACATAATTTCATATGATGACAAAATGAAATGAAATATATAATTCTTAGTTGATTATATAAATCCTGTTACATTGTATGATCAATATTATGATCAATATCATTTTTAAACTACTCTCACGTTAAGATTTATTAGTTTGATAAAATCGGTTCATCGGTTCAACTTTTAGCACTACCCAATGTATCAAATAAACTTCCGGTTGAAGAATGATACGTATCATCATCACTCGAATTCTTTTTTGAATTTTCGCACTATTTAAAGGATTTGTAATGAATTTATATGAACAAATACCGGATTTAAGTGCCAAAGATATTAATGTATTGCAGGATAAATATTAGAAATTACCAGGAGGGCAAAATATGATAACCAGAAGTTGGCTTAGATCGCCGGTGATAATCACACTGTTTATTGTTGTAACAGTTTTGTTGAACTCATTTTTGATTGTATGTGATAATTCAGACCAGGAAGGAATCAAAGAAGGTACAAAACTTTAAGGATCGAAATCTTTCTTACTCACAAACCCATACTCTGCTTCTATTATTGGCCACATCCCACATGCATGACATGCACTATTAAATTACATGATAAAGGAGGTTTTGTTGGTCCTGTTGTATAATAATGTATAGTCGAAGAATACAGCACATTAATGCTCAGGGTTCTCACTAGGATATCTTTAGGTTGAGTCCTGGTACTGGCCACTTTTTGAGATGTTGGCAAGTAGGAGAGAATGATTACGGGGAGGGACTGAATTTTTAGGGTTACATATATATATATATGCATGTAGGTGAAGACAGGAAATTTGAAAAATCAATAGTGCTGAGGTCTGTCCAATAGCATAGGGCTGAAATGAGATAGTGTTGTGATGCGATTGGTTAGTGCTACAGCAGGGTTCTCACTAAGGCAAGTCCATGAGTCCTGGACTCATGAAAATCTGTCTGGACTCACCATTTTCAAAACTGGTGAGTCCAAAAATGCATCAAGATTGTAATATTTTGTATAAACTGAACACACATATTTTAAAGCCGAAAAAAATATACATGTATGCTAGTTTCCTACCTCCGGACTGACCCTAAGTTTGATCGCTGACCCTTGAATATTTTATTTCCTTTCTTAAAACTTATTCTAAAAAAATTGTTAAAGAGCTTTCTTATATGACTAAGAATCCGATTATCACTGGATTATTCACTCAAATTTGTAATAATATTGTTATTATTCAAATTTAGAACTTGTCAAACCATCATGTGACCACTTATGCGCAAATTCCCAGATGCATATAAACATTGTAAGTGTAAAACGGGACCAAACTCTGAGAAAACAGGATTTTTTTTCAGATTTTGTTAAGATGCAAAAAAAAATATAAAATGAAATTCGACTGACCAACCAAAAATGGTTGTAGGCAGGAAACAGACTTTTTTTTGCATAACGAGAACATTCAAGTAATAAATTATCATAAAAATTTGGTAAATAAATACATGGAATATATTAATATTTTATCAAATTTATTTTTTAGCAAATAAGAAATTTAGGTGGCTTTATGGAAAACATGTACATTGTAAATGTAGGGTAATTCACTCTGAAATACATCTGTCTGCATGCATGTACATATGTACATGTATGTTTGGGTTGTAAATCAAAGTGAAATATCCTCCAATGATCTAATCACCTGTAACAAATGTGTAATCACCCTGTTTTACAGGTAATCATGTGATTTTTGACTGAATCACATTGTGTATATTCTGTAATATGTATATTTTTGGAATGGAAAAAGTATGTCATCCCTATGGTCATGATGGTCATGACATACATGTTCATGTATATCATGTAGCAAATTAGGTTTCAGTTTTATATGTCATTTATTATATCGATTACTAAGGATAAAAAACTGTCATATAAACAATGCATATTTAGAAAAATAAACATGAAAAATTTTTGTCAGTCTTTTAGGAAATTAAATACTGCATAAAATGATTGTAATGTTAACTATAGAATAATGTTAATGCAGGAAGTACAATAATCTATGTTATTTTTTAATGCTTCTTTAAGCTAGTTAAAAATATACATGTGCACTATATATACATGTATATAGATGAGGTGGATTTGTCATTTTTTACTGTCCTTTGAGCTCCCACTCCACTGTCCACTGTAGAATGGACAAAATTTGTTGGTGGTTAGCAATGGTTAGAAATGCCTTGACACGCTTAAGCTGTATAAGTAAGACACAGTATCATGATTCATGAGTATATTGTACAGTATCCAGTGTTCTCCCCAGGGCCTTTTACCATCATGGTAATGTGATGCTATATTGCTTGAATGTGATACTATCATGAGTGTATTGTACATGTACATTTGTAGATACATGTAAAAGTCCAACTGATACAACAGTACCAAATTGTATATAAAGTTGAAAAATGGGACCACAAATTATTCTTATGATTGAGATCTATACAAGTCATCATGTTCGGACTGACCATTTTAACTTTCAAACCAGATTTGTTTCTTCTGTTTGAGACAGCTTTAGACTTAAAATATCCTGAACTTTGATAACAATTCTATGATAAGACATCATGTAGGACTTATACATGTATATCATACATGTCATGTGAAGATTGGAATAATAGATTGAAAATGCTACCTTTTTATGTTGTACATGTACATGTAGTCTACAAAATCATTCTTTATTTTGATTTTTATGCCCCTGTCGTAGGCTATGGGGGCATTGAGTGTTACCCTTGACCATTCTGTCCATCCGTCCCATTTTCGTTTGTTTGAAGCTTGAGGGGGGGGGGGGGGGGGGCATTTGTGTCCTCAGACACACTCTTCTTTTACTTAGGTTTTAATTTAATCCATCCTTATACATGTTATACATTGTACATGTTGTATGTACATTTTAACTTTATAACTGTGGTGTTTCTGTTCAAATAAAAAATGTTTAGACTTTTCTGGTTTCTATAAAGTTCTGGAAGGTTAGCTTGTTTCTTCATGTTTGTATATCTACATTTGTGTTCTTAAAATATACTTTTAAGACATAATCTTCTGTGTAAGAAATCGAACATAAAAAGAATATATAATCCCATGGTTTTAAAGATTTCAAATAATCAAAGGCAATCTATTTGTGTAATTTCCATAAAACTTATTGATTTTTTGAATTCAAATGCAATATCTTAAAGGCATACATTAAATCTGAATGCTTTCTCATTAGCTCCACATATTCTTGATACTGGATGCTGGTAATTTTAATATATATTTTTAGGACAACAAAAACACTTTATCATGTTTATGTATACTAGACAACAAAAACACAAGAATAAACAAAAGAGTAATAAATTTAAATATACTATAAACATGATAAAGATTTAATATCATAATACAAACAATCAATAACTACAAATGTACTTATGTAATCTTTATTGTAATCTTATACATGTTATACACATGATATATATATACAGTAATCATGGTAATAGACAATGTGAACATGTGATAAAAAACCAGGATGAAAATGCACAGAAATGTAGATAAAAAAATTGAGAAGTGCCCTTTCACAACCTTAAAATGTGCCCTGCCCTCCACTCAGACACCATGCCCCTTTCAATTTCTACGCTTGAGCACTGTCAAAGAATATATGCTAGTAGTTACCAAAAACATGCTAAAAGTTCCCTAACCTATATATATATTGATATGAAATCATGCTACCCATTAATATTACTAACATTAGTAGCACAATAATACATGTACATGTATTGATGGCCGTTACCTTCAGTGTAGATTTCAAAGTGTAATACCACCAAATCATAGTTTGTCACAACAACCTGTTGCATACAAAAAGGGTTGGAAAAAAATATTCCCTTGAAACTGACAGTTGTAGGAAATTAATCCTACATTTCATTAAGTAAAAAATTTCTGAGTCATCAACATATATCTTGGGTGTTTCAAAGCACCATTCTTTTTTTTTATTTGGTGTTTCTATGAAATATTTTGGAAACTTGAGGTTACATGCATATGGTTACTAACACTTGTAAACAGGAAAGAAAGGGGTGGTGATTTGATTGGTTAACTTCCAGTGATGGTTATTATCTTATATGCAATGAAATGTTATGTGAAATTTTGTCTGTAGTACTGGACAGGATAAAACTTTTCTCATGTCAAGTATTTCTTTATTTGAAACAAAGATAAATTCTGCACAATTTTAACAAAGACTAATACATGTAGGGGAAAAACAATGGTGGTATTACACCTCAAACAGTAAAATTATAAACAGTGTATGAAAACGGTATCTTGTTCAATTCTGAACAGAAAATTTGTTTGAATTGTTTTACATTTGTCATTTTGGGGCCTATTATAGCTTACTATGGGGTATGGGTTTTGTTCTGACATTGTTGAAGGCCTTAAACTGTATTGTTGTTAAATTCTACATGTTCTATATATGTCATTTGGTCTCGGGTGGAGAGTTGTTTCATTGGCAATCATACGGAATCTTCTTACTTTTATACTGTACACAATTTTAATGGGAAAAAGGGAATTTATGTTGTGCTGTAACACCTATGTCCCAGGTTAGGGGGAGGGTTGAGCACTCACAAACATGTTTAACCCTGCCACATTCATTATGTGCCTGTCCCAAGTCAGGAGCCTGTACTTCAGTGGTTGTAGTTGATTCATGTCTGTCATATTTGTTTTTCAGAAATTGTTTTGTTATGAATTAGGCAGTTTACAGTTTTCTCAATTGAATTGTTTCATATTTTTTATGTCAGGGCCTTTTATAGCTGACTATACGGTATGAGTTTTTCTCATTGTTGAAAGTCATTCTGTTGCCTTTAATTGCTTACAGACCTAGGGTCAATTACATGCCAAAGTAATTGATTACATTTCAATTACATTGATTTTTAAATGTAATTAATTACATCACAATTACTTTGATTTTCAAATGGAATTAATTACAATACAATTACATTGCCAATGTAATTAATTACATTTCAATTACTTTTGTCCAAAGACCTGTAAGAGATACATTGTATATCATATAGGATAAAATCATAAAAATGACAAAAGACTAGAATGAAACTTTTATTCATGCACTATTTAACAGTGATCATGAAAACATTTGTACAAGTTTTGATTTGATGAAGTTTTCAAATTTCAAATGTCTTTGCTACATTTAATAATCATTAGATTTTTCTTATTTTTATGGAGAAAAAAAATTGTAAAGATATAGATATATATAGATACAAATGAAATATTTTTTATTCTTAATAAACTTTTTCTTAAAATATTTAAGTCTACTTCAAATTTTTTTTGATTTTTTAAAAGGTTTCTTATTTACCTCATGTGAGTTACAAAATTTAAAGTAACTTTTAAGCTTCTATTTATTACAAAAGAGCTTTTACTAAATTTTCAAACTTGTCTTTTGTAAAGTCAAAATTGTCATGTATATTGGACTCCATTCTTGTATGTTGTGACTGCTTTATTAAAATTTTGTTTGAAGAAAGTGTTTAGATAATATCCATCTGAACAGATTTTAACATAAATATATGATGGTTTGAAATGAAAACTGCCCATGGCATTTTAATCAAGGGATATAGATTTGTACTTTAAAATTAGTTAAGTGAAAGGAAATATCCTGAGGCTAAGATTATTATTAGTTGTTAGAACAGCATATTTACAAATTACATGTCAATCATGTCAATAAATTGGTATTGTTTTTAATTTTAAGATTTTTTAAGTATGCATGTGAAAAATTATTTAATTGATTAAATACAAATTAAAATGATTACATGCTATAATCATGATAATGATTATAAATAAAGTATTTGGGAATCATATTTTTTTCAACACATTCAAATGTTTATAAAGTATAAAAAAAAACAAAATACCAATTAAATAAACTAAATGTAGGGAAAATACAATTTACAAGTGCATGATGTTTGAGTGAATCAGAAAAGCCAAAAATGTTTAAAATTTTCCAGCAAATATCTAAATTTAATTGAAAGTAATTGAAATGTTATTCATAATCACATTGCAAAAAGGCAATGTCATTAATTACTTTCAATTACATGTAATTGAAAATATGCTGAATTACACATTGCATTGAATTACTTTCAAATTTGTAATTAGTTACAGCTGATTACAATTACATTATTAATTACCCCAGGTTTGATTGCTTACATCCACTTCATTTTTTAACTTTGGTGGATAGTTGTCTCATTGGCATTATACCACATCTCCTTATTTTTATAATGTTAGTTTGGCTTTAAATTGTATTTTAGAGAATTGATGTTCATCCCAAAAATATCAGACTTAATGCAAGACAGTCATGACAGTGTTATCACAGGGTCATGATGGTTATTGTTGTTTAATCAATACATATAATTATTATAAATATTAGAATGTGGGTGTGAAATAACAATGTTAGTTAATCTTGAGGTGAAATCACACCTCCATAATGAATCTCCAATCCTGCAAAAAACACTTGGCAAAAGCCTTGAACAACCCATGTGATATGTATCATGTACATGTATACAATGTACATGTACAAATGTATCATTGCTGTAAAAAAAAAATTAGGAATGAAAATTATGCATTTTTATACGCCCGTTTACGGGACGTATTATGGTATACCGTTGACCGTCTGTCCGTCCGTCCGTCCGTCCGTCTGTCCGTCCGTCCGTCCGTCGTCAACATGTCGGACATTATCTCAAAAAAGCTTTAACCAATATGCATGAAACTTTGGTGAATTGTTAATATCTATTGACGTGAGCTCCCTTTCGTTTTTTATAAATTTCAGATTTACCGTTTCTGAGTTTTGGGGTTTTATTCATTAAAAAAGGGGGGATTTTCCAGTTTTCCGACAATAACTCAAGAATGATTTCACCAACTTGCAAGAAATTTTGATGAATTGTTTATATCTATTGACATGAGCTCCCTTTGGATTTTTATAAATTTTAGATTTTACGTTTCCGAGTTACAGGGTTTTATTCATAAAAAAAGGGTGATTTTCCAGTTTTCCGTCAATAATTTAAAATGCTTTCAGCAGTTCTCATGAAACTTTGGTGAATTGTTTATATCTGTTGATGTAAGCTCCCTTTAGAATTTTATAAATTTTAGATTTTACATTTCTGAGTTATGGGGTTTTATTCATTAAAAAAGGGGGGATTTTCCAGTTTTTGGACAATAACTCAAAAATGCTTTCAGCAGTTCTCATGAAACTTTGGTGAATTATTTATAGCTATTGATGTAATCTCCCTATTTATTTTCATTAATTTCAAATATGACATTGAGAAGAAATTGAACTTTATTTGTTTATAGTCTGACAACAGATTTACTAAGTATTGCGCAACAGCACAGTGTATTGCACAACAGCAAGAAATCTTTAATTGAATATAAATTCAATTCATATAACCAATTTCAAGTTCTTTGACTACATTTATTCAGAAACCTATAATATGTCAAATATTTAATTACAATCCAAATTCAGACCTGTATCAAGCTTGAATATTGTGTCCATTTTTGCCCCAACTGTTCAGGGTTGGACCTCTGCGGGCGTATCCAGCTGCACTCAGCGAAGCAGTTTATTAAATCTTTAATTGCATGGTGTTACATCAGGGTTCTCACTAAGGCAAGTTCATGAGTCTGGAATTCATGAATACCTGTCTGGACTCATCATTTTCAAAACTGGTAAGTCCAAAGATGTATTAAGTTTGCAAAATGTTGTATCAACTGAGCATATACCCGTACAAGTATATCAACATTTTAAGACAAAAGTTTAAAGATTAATCTAAACCTAATGTTATTTCCTTGCTTTATTTTATCATGAAGACTGAAAGGATAAATTATATAGCAATAAAGGTTCATGTTTGCACTGTTGAACTCGCCATGGCCAAAAATGATGACATAGTACTCGCCTTCAAAACTCTGTAGTGACAACTCTGTTACAAGAAAATACATATACATGATATAGGGAACAGGGTCTCTAAATATAATTTTGTTAGCTTTTCTTAAAGGACAATGTACCACTACATGTAGTTCGCTTAGCAGCTGTTTTACTTTTAAGTCCTATATTTGTACGCGGTGTTTATGAACATGATGAAAGGTGTTAATTTTTACAAGTGTGGGAAGCTTGAACATGTTGAACAACATGATTTTACAGTTTATTGTAATACCAGTGAAATCATCATCATTTTTCAGTCATTATCTTTCAAATAATTTGAACAAATTAAGTACATGTAATTGATGACGTGTGAAATAGACAATGAAAAGTATTATACATGTATATTTCATCAACATATGCTTATGTTCTTTGGATGATAATCAGCATCATCACTAATTTGCAAATACTTTATCAACTTGTCAAGAAGCTACAGAATGGTGATAATGGCGTGCATCGTTTATCTGTTTTCATTATCCGTGAGTACTTGTACACAATGTTAAGGCCAAACATAAAAGAATACGGGGTAAGGGGGAGGGGAAGGAAACACATTTTCCATCTAGTGAACAAATATGCCATACATTTAATATGACAAGTTAACATTTTTACATGTTTGCATGGAAGCACAATGGCCTAGTCCAAAATTCATTAACCTAAGCTTTCTGAGTGAGGCCCCTGCTAATTTTTTCCCCTGAGTTAGACTTTTATATTTAAGGAGTATATAGGTTCCTGAATTGTACGGACATTATCATGATTATATGATTTTCAAATTTTAATTTTGTTTTTTCTTTTTCACTGACAGTCATTCCCAATGTCGCCAGACATGGTTTGGTCCAGTTAAAGTCATTTGAATTACTGACCAAATGACCAGTAACATTTTATGTGTAAATGTCCTGTTATTAGGAGAGTCTGATCCAGTTACAAATGTAAGAAGAATGGTTTCTGGACCAAATGTCCAGTTGATTTTTCAATGCCTGGGGAACAACTGCACTGAAAAAAGTTGATTGGTTTAAATATTCATGAATGCACTATTACAAAAAATATATTAACTAAACAAAAATATCTGTCATTAGGCATTTAAAGAGTAAAACATGGTTAACCCCGCCACATTTTTACGCCTGTCCCAAGTCAGGAACCTCTGGCCTTTGTATGTTTTTTTAATTTTGGTTCATTTATATGTTTCGGAGTTTAGTAGCTATGGCAGTCCATTTTCTCTGAACTAGAACACATTTTTGTTTAGGGGCCAGCTGAAGCCCGCCTCTGGGTGCAGGATTTTCTCGCTGTGTTGAAGACCCATTGGTGGCCTTGGGCTGTTTTCTACTCTAGATCTTTGCTTGGGTTGTTGTCTCTTTGACACATTCCCTGTTTCCATTCTCAATTTTACATGTAGTGACAGTAGCTTAGGTAGAATTTTTTTGGACCTAGATTAAAAAACAAGAGGCAGACGATAACAAAGGTAGAATGAAAAGACATAAGTCAAAGAGAGGCTGACAAAATAATAACAAAAAACCAAAAAGGACAAACAAAAGTCTACAATGCAACATTAAAAGTCTGTGCAACACAAACCCCACCATAAACCTGGTGTGATTCTATTGTTGCCTTTATACCATTTTTAGTACCAATTTCAGAACCAATTTTTAAAGTTCTGGAAAAAGTCTTGGTTAGACCTATACATGTATAGTAGGGAAAGTTTATTAAGCATGTTCAGTGAAAACCTAAACACAAGTATTTTTCCTTTTGGCCTATGCATATTGAACTAATTCTCCCCTTTCTAACCTACACCAAGTAGTTTTGTATAAAAACTGTTAACATAACTGTAACATGTCAAGATGAACAGAGCTTATATACATTTGAGCATCATTCATGTCATTACTGGATTAAACTAAAAACTTGCAAGCATTTTTCTTGTAAATGGCCCAAAATTATATATATATTTTTGGTTTTCTTTAATGAAATAAGGCCTTGAAAAGCATGTAGTTTTGCTATAAACCCAACGTTTGACCAATCGACCCTTTTTTTAAGTGCAGTCTACCTTACTCGTATGATTTTTGTCTTCTTGAACAACTACATGTACATGTATATAAGAATTCAATGACGACATGCCACTCCTTTACACTGATTAATTAAGTAACTTTAATTTAACTTCTGAAATACTATCTACATTGTATCAAAAAAGATATGAGAAATGAATACTTTGGTACCCCTTGTTCGTGTTGTTATATCTTATCAAGACTGTGTACCAAAGAGTACCAATATTTAATTTAAAAGGTAATTGATTTATAACATGCATTACATATCCACAAGAGAATACATTGAATATGTATTTTGATACTTTATATATCATGAACGTGAAGGGAGCAATTTTACCATGTTTACATTTATTTTCCAGATCAGAAATTTTTTTTCTTTCCACATTACTTGAAAGTGAATTTTAAATGATTTTTGTACTTTCTGATTTATAGTCTGCCTTTTCCACTCTTCCCCTCTTTCATCAACTACATTTAGAGGTCAACATATGTTCTTCATCAATATAGACAAAGGTCGTAAATGTCAAGTTCTAATTTGCCACTTAATATGCATCTTGTGAAATGTGAAGCTGTATATATTCTCTTTAAACATTTTTTGACAAACTAAATGTAGCCAAATTAAGCAGCTCTTTCTATAAAGCAATACATGTCTGACAATAATAACCACTAGCCTGGATAAATATTTACTTGTCTGGGCCGTCAGGGTTGAGAAAAAAGGTGAAAACTGAAAATCAAGTCCTGTTTAACAACTGCTGATTAAAAAATGATTTATTATCCCAATAAGAATCAGAATTGATTGCCCTAGGTCTTATAATGTACTTGTACATAGGTAAAATAGATATAGATTGAAATTGATACAGTTGTAATATATTACTGATATTTTACCTTGTTGTACATTGATTCAAGGTCGTCAATTTCATATTTATTATGTCAAATGGAAAATTTCAGTTGTAGATTCACAAATGTCAATTTCATATATTTATATCAAGAAAAAAGTTAAACATGTTAAAATGGAATATATTTCAATGACTACTAAGTTCAAAATGTAACAAACCAAAATTTTAATGTTTTGTATACAATGTGCCAATAAATATGTATCTTACATCATACATGTATATTACATGTATTTAGATAATACATCAGTCAAAAAAGATGTGATTATGTTCTTTTATGTTCTTTCACACGTATTAAATTTGTTTTATACATTTTATATCTTCTAACTGTGTAATGTTTTTGATTAAATAGTTTTCTTTGACAAAATACAAATAAAAATTGTAAAATTAGACATATTTTATTGGTTGAAAAGATTGATCTGTCTGTTTTGGTGAATGTGTGTTGTTCAGTTTTATAGTGTCCACTTTGTAGCTAGCCTAGCTGTCCTCTGTGTCACCCAACTGACCATGCATTTTTAAATTCCACCTTGATAATTCCTCCTGAAACCAGGAAATCAAGTATCCATGGATAGAAAACAGTTGTTTTCCTCAATCCACGAAAATTTGTTCTCACGAAAATAAAATAGCCACAATATTATAATTATACAACTATTAATGATTTTTGGTGCAGAATGATGCTTGCTTGTTGCATTAAACCATGTTTAACACCTCTAGCTACAATGTATAAATTGAATCTAAATTTAGAATGTTGCATATAACACCACTATAGCTAAATACAGATAGCGTGATAGGCTTCAAATTCATGAGGGAATTTTTTGTAGGTAGTAAAAATTTCTGTAAGCTATTCCAACAATTTCTTTCTCATATTTCCTGTTAAAAATAAATTTTCTCTGATTCTGTTTAAGAAGGAAAAAAAAATGTTGACATATAATTTTCTTTTTCAGAATGTGATGAGAAAGATCCAACATGTAGTACAGATAAACTGAGTTTGGAAGCCATTAATGAATTGCACCATATGATAGACGATGACCAAGATGGCAATGTGAACCAACAGGAAAGCAAAGGGGTAGGTTATAATTGTGTCAAAAGACTGAAAACTGGGAAAGGGGGGGGGGGGGGGGGTAGAGCCTTCAACTAATAACAGCATATGATAGACGATGACCAAGACAGCAATGTGAATTAACAGGAAAGCAAAGGGGAAGTTTATAATTTTGTCAATAGACTCAAAAGATTTCAAACAAATGATTTCAAACACACATTTTTCTGAATTTCGTCTGCTGCAGACAATCATATATAACATATATATATAAGGGAAGTATTGGTTTAGTTTATCTTGTACACAATGTTGTATGAAATGTTTGCTGAAAAATTGAAGTTATATGTATACATGTAAATCTATATTTTACAATCCCACTTGAAAATCTCGGGTTCACATTTTACACAATGTAAGAGTTTTAAATCCCTTCAAATCATTGACTTGTAACATCTTTACAGAATGATGGAAAAATGTTACCTTTTAAAACATCATGCACCCAATTCAAATCTAATTTGTCAAATCTATTTCAAATTGTTTATTATTGAATGCTAATCATGCATTAATCAAGAAATAATTTAACGAGGTGTAAATTTCATTTACATGCATTAATCTTAATAGGTATATGAATATATAAAGTTGTAAAAGTAATAAATATTGAATATAAATCTTATCAGGAATTAAGTACATATATATTGTGGTGTTATCAAGATGTGTGGGAATTAAGGGAGGCCAGGTGAATATATTGAATAATTGATCAATGTTTGGTGGAAGAAATTGACCATAAAATCCATGGCAAAAACATCTGAGCTTTATTATCACACACTAATTATGCTCTCAATTTATAACAGTTTCATATACTGTAAATTCAGAAATTATTGCAAGGTTTTGATTAATGCCAATGCAATAATCATGATAATCTGAGTTGAGTATCGCAATACCATGAATACTAAAAAATCACATTAACCATGTTAACAATTATTTGTATCTGGAATAATTAATAAGAAATGTATGATGAAAAATAACCCAACAAAATAAGGTTACCCATATCATGCGCGCATGGCTACGGTTAATTTTACTTTCACTGATATTTCAGTCTGAACTAATTATACTAACCCCCTTAGCCATGCATGCATGGCTAACCCTCCTATATTGGGTTAGTTTTCATCATACATTTCTAATCAATTTTCCAGAATTCAAAATTATTCCAGATTCAAATAATTACTTGTTCATTCTGATATTCATCTTTATTACATACATGACAATATTTATCTGGCTGCAGGTTTTCATGAAATCACAATGATTTATCTCTCATTTTTGTCCATTCTTTAGAAATCGCAATTAATAAATTCACACAATAATTTCTGAATTTACAGTATACATACATGTATCATTAGAAGTAGAATCAAACCTAAGTACATGTCATTCAGATTTGGTTGTCCATAATCAGGTTTTTTTTTGTAGTAATTCCTTTTCATAATCTCATTTGTTGTCCCTGTTTCCGCAAGATATTTAAAAATATTACATTTTAAAAGAGTATAATGTGAACTTGTTGATAAATATTCCGTATCAACTTCACAAATAATACACGATGGTCTTGAAGTATAGATTTTGCGTACTGACATTGTTTATCATCTTAATAATGTGTTATAGTATTCTTTTATTTATCTTTATTAATATTACTTTTACTGTTAAGTCTGTTTTTTGAGATATACATTTGACGTGACTCTGTGCTTATGTATCCCGTCATACTTTGAACGACAAAATTATTTTATTTATTAATATTACTTTTACATGTTTACTGTTGAGTCTGTTTTTTGTGATTCACATTTGACGTGACTCTGTACTTATGTATATCGTCATACTTTGTACCACACAATTATTTTATTTTATTTATTAACATCTCTTACTGTTAAGTCTGTTTTTTGTTATATCCATTTTACATGACTCTGTATTTATGTATCCTTAAGCTGTCATACGACAAAATTATTTTATGTCTACCTGTGCAAATTTCAAATGCGCGATTTTACGCCAGTACTTAAAACCTTCCATCCTTTATGGGTGGATTTTACATAGATAAATAAATTGTATAATTTAAGCAAAATGAGGATGTTAAATTTGATGTATGCCTTTTTGTGCTTCTTCGTTACATTTGTTTGTTTTTATAGTGATTAAGATGATAACACAATGTTGACTGCTGTACCCCTATTTTTGACATTTTTACCTATTGTGTCTGTTTGTTTTGTTCACGCATCGTTGTCAATATAATGGAATTTGATGCGACTGTCATACAAGAGAGAGGTTTAGCTAACTATAAAACCAGGTTCAATCCACCATTTTCTACATAAGAAAATGCCTGTACCAAGTCAGGAATATGACAGTTGTTATCCATTCGTTTGATGTGTTTGTTTTTTTGATTTTGCCATTTGATTGGGGACTTTCCTTTTTGAATTTTCCTCGGAGTTCAGTATTTTTGTGATTTTATTTTTTTCATAATAATATAAGATATTTCAATCATTTTATTTTTTCAAATAACTTGAAAGCAACTTTACATTAGTCCTTCCTACCCTTAAATGTTTGACACTTTTTTTCTAAGATACTGTAGATCAGAGCTTCATGAAATTTAACATCAAGCTTCATGTGAGCACGCTATATCATGTATATAGTGTGATTCAGTTTTAGACTCATCTCTCAACAACTTTCTACCGCCTCAGAGGTCTCGTGGTAGTGTGTTCACCTCAATTGTGGGAGGTCGTGGGATCGAACCCTGTGCTGGTCAAACCAAAGACTTTAATATTGGTATTTGCTGCTTCTTTGCTAAGCACGCTACATTAAGGAGTAAGAGCAAAGACTGGTTAGCTCGGAGTCAGAATAGTGTGTCTGGGTAAGCTAGGTGACATGTCTTCCTGCGGACTGTTACCTTGTGAACTAGCACGTTAAAAATCCGGCTCGGCATGTTGGTCTAGTACAAAGCAGGGCTATATTTCATATTATATTAACATGTTCTTGTCCTGAGTATTCATATTAATTTGCCGCTGGACAATAAGGAGCCACCCATCATCTATCATCATCAACAACTTTCTATTTAAAATTAATACTTTTATATTCTTACTCATACATTGTACATGTGTCATAATGGCCATGTATGAAATTTTTATTGCATTTTTCTCAAAAGCTACAAATCAGGCCTTTCTGAAATTTGGAATCTAGCTTCATTCTGAGGATGCTATAATGTGTGAAGCATTTTTGTCAGGGTTTAGCAATTCTTTTGGTCTGTGTTGGTTTTATCAGCTCTTCAACATTTGTATTCAATTTTGGATTTTCAAATTTATGGAGTGGGCTGCCCACGCTGGAAAGTTGTGAATGACAAACTTTTAATGAAGGTGTAGTACAGGCTAGGTGGTTTAAGACAGTTTAATGACATACATTCAACATTAACATGATTAATGACATTTGGGCTCAATAAAATAAACTGATATTTTAAGAAAGTTCAGTGATAATTGAGCCTGATAAAAATCCATAATTTTATGCTTACTGAAATTTTTATTTTTTTCTTCTTTAAAGCCCTATATCAGCATGATCAGATGATTCAAATCGGGCATGGATCCAGCCATTTTTAAAAAGGGAGTTCCAACACA
Source organism: Mytilus californianus (assembly GCF_021869535.1). Classification (NCBI taxonomy): domain Eukaryota; kingdom Metazoa; phylum Mollusca; class Bivalvia; order Mytilida; family Mytilidae; genus Mytilus; species Mytilus californianus. The sequence continues at coordinate 71,062,230 of NW_026262745.1, forward strand.
TGTGCAAGTCATATGAAAAGGGGGGGAGATTCCAATCATATTTCCCCAAACAAAAGCATTAGTTGTCGAACAAACAAACAAAAAGCTTGGAACCCCGCGCCCCTCCCCCTGGATAAGCCACTGCTAAATTGATTTTAGAGGTAAAGTAAAAGGTCCAGGACTTTTAGTTTTAGGATTTACAAATTACAAGTCCACTTTGGAAAGTGAAAGGTCAGGTGTAACTCTCGGGAGTGGAGGGACCAAGACTTTTAAATTTCAAAAGATAGATGTCCAACTTTGGAATAAAAAGGTCAAAGACCTTTGGACCTCTGTTTATTAGTAACCCTTCACATCTCCTTTTTTTTTTTAGATATTATATAAAATTGTGTCAAAACTTATATATATATATAATTAGGATCTGTTGAGATGATATTAAACTTATATATGAAATGGTTTCCTGATTTGTTTTAAATTAGACCGTTAGTTTTCTCAATTGAATTGTGTTATATTTTTCATGTCTGGGCCTTTTATAGACGACTATATGGTATGGGTTTTTCTCATTGTTGAAGGCTGTACCATTGCTTATAGTTGCTTACATCCACTCATTTGATCTCTGGTGGATAGTTGTGTCATTGCATTGGCAATCATACCACATCTCCTTATTTTTAAATTCTTACTTGTATATCGTCAACTTTTCAAGATAATATAGTGTATCCATTAACATGATTAAAAGGGTGTGATATCTTATTTAAAAGTGTCACTGTAAAATTGTCAGTGCACCCAGTCAAATTATAAAGTGAATCATAGACGACTATACGGTATGGGTTTTTCCTCATTGTTGAAGGCTGTAACGTTGCTTATGATTGCTTACATTCACTCATTTGAGCTCTCATTGTCTCATTGGCAATCATTTCACAAAAAATGTTAAACCCCGCCACATTTTTGCACCTGTCCTAAGTCAGGAGCCTCTGGCATTTGTTAGTCTTGTATGTTTTTTAATTTTAGTTCATTTATAGGTTTTGGAGTTTAGTATGACGTCCATTTTAACTGAACTACCCCCGGTAGTACACATTTTTGTTTAGGGGCCTACTGAAGCCCGCCTCTGGGTGTGAGATTTTCTCACTGTGTGGAAGACCCATTGGTGGCCTTCAGCTGTTTTCTGCTCTTCGGTCGGGTTGTTGTCTCTTTGACACATTCCCCATTTCCATTCTCAATTTTACTATATGGTATGGGTATTTCACATTGTTGAAGGCCACCAATGGGTCTTCAATGCAGCCAGAAAATCCAGCACCCGGAGGTGGTCCTCAGCTGGCCCCTAAATAAAATTGTGTACTAGTTAGGTGAAAATGGACGTCACACTAAACTCCAAAACATATAAATGAACTAAAATTAAAAAACATACAAGAATGCATGTATACTGGATCCATTAAAACATGTAAAAGGGTGTGATATCTTATTAAAGTGTCACTGTAAAATTTTCAGTGCACCCAGTCATATATAATGAATCATTGTACATGATACAGTCCAGGGCTCTACTAAATCACATATATAACATAACAATGTACACATATAGTCATCATGTGTACATAAAACGGAGGAGTCTTAATTTATGTAAATAAGCTGTCAATTTTATAACATCAATCAGGTAGTATTTACAAAGGAATACCATTATGAATTATGAATTATGAAATTATGAAAATATTTATAAGTTGGAGTATGAAAAAATATGTGTACATAAAACGGAGGAGTCTTATTTTATGTAAATAAACTGTCAATTTTATAACACCAATCAGGTAATATTTACAAAAATTGTGACAAATGAATACCATTATGAATTATGAATTATGAAATTATGAAAATATTAAAAAATTAAGAGGATAAAAAAATATTACAATGAATTACAAACGAAATGTAAATGTTTATTTGAATACATCCATAAATGCATTATTATATATGTAAATAGAAATCATATATAGGTGTTATTGAACAGATGGTATCTATATATATAGCATGTCAATACATTACATATGTAACAGATTGTTTTCATATACATGTACGTGAGTTAGGATAAGTACATTGTATAATATGTAATTTATGCAATTGGCCTTAAATGATAAGGTATTTCAAGAATGTGGAAAATTTCCTTCATATATATTACTAGTGGCTCAAATCAAAGAGACTGGAAATGAATGATCTACATGATAAACGCTTTTAGCTCTTAACAGATCTTCATTCAAAATTAATAAATGAGAGCCTTAAATCAAAAATATTTCATTCAAGTTCATAAACCAATGCTAACTGTTTGATTGAACCTTAAATCAATAATATTTCAATCAAGTTTAAAAACCAATGCTGATTGTTAATTTGTATTCCAAGAATTATGCCCCTTGAAAATATAAAGAAGTTAAAAAAAATTGGCCTTTGAGCAATTTCACCCTTGCAGTTCTTGACAATTTGGATAAAATATACATCAACAATATCTTGACTGTTCTTGAAACCAATAACGATCATGACGATCAAATCTTATTTGAGTTATGCCCCTTGAACATATAACTTATGTGAAATTGATAATTGTTATATACAGTTAAGAGGTCTCTTTTTGGTTTGGAAACCAGTGACAGTTCATTGTTTTTAATGAGTTTTAATTATGACACAATACTACTCAACTGCATTAATTTTCATTTTCTTAGAACAACCAGTATATCACCTAAACAATTGTTGAAAAAAATTGCTCACATGCATGTATAATTTGAAAATTGGAGTCTTCAAAATTGTTAAATTTTCTGTTTATTTTCAGTTTCTGAAAGAAGAATTACAGTACACAGGAGGATCTGAACGGGTGGCTATATTCCATAATAATGATTCCTTGATCTCTGTGGATGATTTATGGAAAGCATGGATGAAATCAGATGGTGAGAATATGGTGATACAACATTTATGTACAGTTTACTCAAAAATCACTCATGGGGGTGATTTTTCATAGTGAATGCCTTTGATTCACTTTGAAATATATCTCTTCATATCAGGGTTCTCGTTAAGACGCGTATGTATACGCGTCCTGAATGCATGAAAATTGAGCTGGACGCATCATTTTTAAAACCCTTGAGTCCCCGGGACGCGTTTGTTGTATCCCCTGAGTCCCAAACTCATCTTTTTGCCAAAAATATTCATGATTGTCGCGTTGTTTTGATAGGAAACTAAAACGGAAGTCAATGTTGAACAATTTATGTAATGCGTAGATGAATATTTTTGTTGACTGATAACTATTTTTTGAAATTAAACGTCTTTCATTGATGATCCTAAAATATATAATTCTGTTCAAACTGATTAATAAATATGTAATAGTTACTATTACAATTAGTTACCGATTTTTTTTAGAAAAATTTAGATTTAATATTTCCACGAGTTGAACTTCACGTATTTATCCAAAGAAAGTAACAAATTTTGAGAACTTGAAATGAAATGATATAATATTTCATAACTGTTGCTTCTATGCATAAAATACATCGTAGAACAATATTGATTTGAAATTTTACGGATAAGAATAATTCTACTGGTCTTCGAATGATTTAACATTTTTCTCGTATTGTGCATGTTGAACATCGGGATCGTAAACAAGGTGAAGAATGAAACAAATCCGATTAAAAACTGATTAAAGAATAATTACTATTTAGCCAAGCTCAATATTTTGAACAGTGTTCACTTTAGATTTGCATGTTTTTATATACATGAAATGCATGTATCTCTTCTTAAGTATCAAGGGACTTGTTATAACAATATTTTATTTTTTATTTTATTGCCTGTATTATATACTGTGGATTCATTATTATTCGTTGGATACCAATTTTCGTGGGTTTCGTGGGTACCAGTGAACTACGAATTTAAATGTTCAACGAATTACAAATTTTATATAGGCTTATATGAAGAAATTGACTATACCACGAAATCAAATATCCACGAAAAAGGAAGTTTTCCTCAATCCACGAAAATTGGTGCCCACGAAAATAAATGAATCCACAGTATTTAACCCGTAAGTGGCTGTTTTTGGGTGCTATGTTCAAACATTGGTCTACTGTCTTTCTACCTCCTTTTAGGTTTGCCTTTTGATATTGATAAAAATTATGACTTGAAGAGGAATGGTTGTAGGGTGTCATAGGGAATCACTGATTCACAATGAATCACTCCTCACAAGCAATTGATAACCTTTGATAATCTGTAATACCTTAAGGCATAAATTTGCCTTTGGTTGCTTATAACTTAGAGTCAAACCCAAAGACTTTAAAATAGCTAATTGTTGTTAATCTATGTTTAGCCTTTGACAGTTGGGATTAAGAGAAAACCAAACAGCCCACAGTCAGAGTATAATTTCCAAATAGATATAGGAAGATGTGGTATGAGTGCCAATGAGACACTCTCCATCCAAGTTACAATTTATAAAAGTAAACCATTATAGGTCAAGGTACGGCATTCAACACAGAGCATTGGCTCACACCGAACAGCAAGCTATAAAGGGCCCTAAAAAATTACTAGTGTAAAACCATTCAAACGGAAAAACCAACGGTCTAATCTATATAAAAACGAGAAACGAGAAACACGTATGAACTACATAAACAGACGACAACTACTGTAATCAGATTCTTGACTTAGGACAGGTGCAAACATTTGCAGCGGGATTAAACGTTTTGATAGTACCAAACCTTTTCCCTTTTCTGAAACAATAGTATAACATCACAACATAGAAAAACACACTATAAAATATCAATTGGAAGGCTTAACTCAATCAAAAAACGTAAATTAACACACAATGAATGAATAAATTTGACCTGTGACACCTGAATGCAAATACACAGTTAATAAAAAATTACAAGGGATAAATAATTAAAGTCAAAAGTAAATAAACAGGTTTAAACAAAGTTAAAGTATGATATCACTGTGAAATTTCAAACAATTTATAGAAAATCATCACTTTTGAAGAAACCTGCATCATATTATACACAGGTAAATGAAAATAATTTTGTTGTTAAGTATACTTCTTCTGTGTGTATAAAATCTTCCATTTAGGAATACCAAGAAATTTCTTTAATATCAATAAAACTTATCTAACACTTGGTACATATGGGGTGAATATGGTTACATTGTCTTCCTTCCCACTGCTTTTTGTCAGATAGGGCAACATTGTCTTTCTGCACACTTGTTCCTTGTCAGCTTCGAATTCTGATTATTCTTGATCCTTTCACAGTATGCAACTGGACAGTAGAAGTAGATGATGTGTAATATGCTCTTAATATTATTTTGTTTTGTGTTATCAGATTACAACTAGAGAGTAAATGATGTGATCTATTGTTCTGATTTTGCATATAAAAATAAGGTGATGTAGCTATATATAGTATGATTGCCAATGAGACAATTATCCATCAAAGTTCAAATAAAGTGGATGTAAGCAATCATAGGCAACCGTCCATCCTTCAACAATGAGTAAAACCAATACTGTATAGTCGATTATAAAGGGCCTGATATAAAAAATACGAAACAATTCCTTTCACAGTATGCAACTAGAGAGTAGATGATATCATCCATTGTTCTGATTTTTCTTGTTCTTTTCACAGTATACAACTAGAGATGTAGAGTAGATGATGTGATCCGTTGTTCAGATTTTTTGTGTGTTTTTCACAGTTTACAACTGGACAGTAGATGATGTGATTCATTGTTCTGATTTTTCTAATTCTTTTCACAGTATACAACTGGAAAGTAGATGATGCAATTTAATGCTCTGATTTTTCTTGTTATTTTTACAGTATACAACTGAACAGTAAATGAAATAATCCCTTGTTCTGATTATTCTTATTCTTTTCACAGTATACAACTGGACAGTAGATGATGTGGTCCATTGGTTAGATTCACATGTACATTTACCACAGTACAGTGCTACCTTTAGGGCACATAATGTGAATGGACGTTCTATGCCTAGGTAAGAAATCTGCATATTTAAAAAGATCTGAAAATACAATTTTGTCATACAGAGCTTAATAGAGTATTGATTTAAGATTTCTGTTATTTGGTTAGACCTAAATGTTTAAATATACACCAGTACACTGCTGCACATTTCTCAATACAACATTTTTTATTGAATACTAGGACAGAGAAAAAAAATTGTTTTTTTTGCATTGATGAACTGTGGGATGTTAATGCTTAGAAATAAATGTGTCGTGTCATATGGAATGATTTCAATAAGACAACTAAATACCAGAGTTCATTTGACGAAGATATACGCATTTATAGGTCACTGTACGGCATTCAACAATAAGAAAAACCCATACCTCGTAATCAACTATTAAAAGCCCTGGCATGAAAATGTGAAACAATGCAACAAGAAAACTAGTGACCTAATTTATAACAATACAATTTACAAAAAACAAATATGACAAACATGCATGAACCAACATGACCAACAAGTACTGAATTACAGGTTTCTGACTTGGGACAGGCATAGAAAGAATGTGGGGCGGGCTAAACATAAATGTTTCTTTATTGAATTCTAATGATAAGTTTGATGATAAAATGTTATAACTTGTAATAGACAAAATTGGTAAAAGTAGTTTACTGTCAAGCTGTTGTCACATAAATTTCAAACATAATATGCACATGTACATTAATTGTGAGGATAACTTTTTTAAATTGTATGCCAGATTATGCTTTTGACATACCACTTCACAGTTCACTAAGGAAGGAAATGTGATAGTGTGAAATCAGTACATATTTTCTCAGGTTAAAGTTTTTGGTTAAGTTTGTTACTATGAAATTTTGGTCTCATTAATCTCACTTTTCATATGTTGTTCATTTGAAAAAAAATAAAATTTCACCTGCTCACACTTTTTTATTCTTCAAAAAGTTAAAAGATCAAAACATTGATTTTGGTGTGGCTTGCTTCATGTATTTTGGGCTGTCACAATTTACACAAATACACAAATTATATAATCTTCCCAAATTCTAACACCTCAGTGGTCTCATGGTAGCTTGCTCGCCTCGAGTGCTAGAGGTCATGGGTTCAAACCCCAGCCAGTCAAACCAAAGACTTTAAAATTTGTATTTGCTGCTTCTCCCCTAAGCATGTGGCATTAAGCAGTAAGAGCAAACACTGGTCGGCTTAGAGTCAGAATAATGTTTCAGGATAAGGTAATATGTCTTCCTGTGAACTGTTACCTTGTGAACTAACACATAAAAAATTTGGCTCAGCGTGTCAGTGTAGTACAAAGCAGGGTTAATCAATATTCATATTACATGAACATGTTCTCGTCCTGAATATGCATATTAATTTGCCGCTTGACATTAACATGATAAATTAAACAGCCATCCATCATCATCAAATTCTAACAATCCACTACTGTGGATTCATTATTATTCGTGGACTACCAATTTTTGTGGATTTTCTGGGTACGGGTTAACCACAAATTTAAATGATCAACGAAGTACAAAATTTCCATAGGCCTGTATGCAGACTTTGGCAAAACTACGAGATCAAATATCCTCAGAAATACAATTTTCATCAATCCATCAAAATTGTCATCCACGAACAATAAATGAATCCACACTATATTGTATATTTAGAACACCCAAATAAACATAATAAATTGAAAAAAAAACTATATTTTCAGACTTGCTATCACTAAAGGGACCAACACATTGAAGACAGAGTTAGGAATCAAAAATGGAATTCACAGACAAAAAATATCAGTTCAGGCCATGGATTTGGTCCTCTTTGGACCTCCAAAAGGTATGTGCAATGCTCCAGATGACATTTGTAAAAGATATACCTGAAGTGCTATATGCATAACAGCTTGTTTTATTAAAACATATGGTGTTAAGGGAAGGTACATTGAAGATGGGGTAACGGACTACAAGGGCAATTTTAGAATTTTGTTTCTATTTTCAATGTTCCAAAGAGTATACGACACCCATTCATAACTCATTATTCTAAGTGCAGTTGCAGTAGATTATTTCAAGCAGAAATTAAAATGCAACTTTTGATAATTACTAGGTTCATCAATCACACAATTTTCATATTAATAAACATTAGTTTATGATTTTACATCACATTTTAATCACTTTTCTTATCGTTTGACAGTGTGCATTTGCAATAAAGCCCCACATCTTTATATTTGTCAATGGAATACTTCAAATTCATATTGCAAAATAAGTGCACAAATGAAACCTTTGCCAGTAGATTATTTCAAGCAGAAATTAAAATGCAACTTTTGATAATTACAAAGTTCATCAATCACACAATTTTCATATTAATAAACATTAGTTTATGATTTTACATCACATTTAAATCAATTTTCTTATCGTTTGACAGTGCGCATTTGCAATAAAGCCCCACATCTTTATATTTGTCAATGGAATACCTTAAATTCATATTGCAAAATAAGTGCACAAATGAAACCTTTTACTTTGTAGCAGAGGTTCATTGTATGTTTTGCCACCTTTAAGGTATGTGCTATACACAGCTTCAGCAAGTTGATTCTACATTTCTAGATTACCATATAGCTTGATTGGCTATTTAAGCTCAATTATGGCTAAAAAAAATTATCTCCCTTTGCACTCTCTTGGGTCAAAAACAGGTATTGATACTCCGACACCATTGACACCTTTAAAATGAAAAATAAATTCCAGAAATGGTAAAACACTCAAGTCAATAGACATATTTTGTTTGTTTGTTTGTTTGTTTTAGATGGTCACAATGTGTTGAAAGACATTGCTCTGATTTTGTCCACATTTGTTGTGGTGGGTGTGTCCTGGTTTGCATATTCACAGAACAAGAGGTCAAAATGTCAACTGGAGAGGATGCTGAGAGAAATGGAGATGTTACAGAAAGCTGATGACGAACTGAAAGATGTTCAGAATAAGTATGTTTTTGTTAGTCCATTACAGTCACACAACTTTCGAGAACAATTATCTTACTCAGACTTAGAAATCATTAGTCTGTTTACGGTCACACAACTTTCGAGTACAATTATCATACTCAGACTTAGAAATGATTAGTCTGTTTACGGTCACACAACTTTCGAGTACAATTATCATACTCAGACTTAGAAATCATTAGTCTGTTTACAGTCGCACAACTTTCGAGTACAATTATCATACTCAGACTTAGAAATCATAGTCTGTTTACGGTAACATAACTTTCGAGTACAATTATCATACTCAGACTTAGAAATGATAAGTCTGTTTACGGTCACACAACTTTCGAGTACAATTATCCTACTCAGACTTAGAAATCATTACTCTGTTTACAGTCGCAGAACTTTCGAGTACAATTATCATAGTCAGACGTAGAAATCATAGTCTGTTTACCATTGTTTACGGTCACACAACTTTCGAGTACAATTATCATACTCAGACTTAGAAATAATTACTCTGTTTACGGTCACACAACTTTCGAGTACAATTATCATACTCAGACTTAGAAATCATAGTCTGTTTTACGGTCACACAACTTTCGAGTACAATTATCTTACTCAGACTTAGAAATCATAGTCTGTTTACGGTCACACAACTTTCGAGTACAATTAGCATACTCAGACTTAGAAACCAACCAATCACAATACTAGATTTGATGTTTTAAGCACAAATTTTGTTCTCCAAATACTGAGTAAAGTTTAAATACTGACAGGTTAGATCAAGTTCATCTTAAACTTCTTGGATTTCTATGCACAAATGATAGAGGAGATTTTTATGCAATTAAATACTACTGTATAATGTGGATTCATTTATTTTTGTGGGAACCAGTTTTTCTTTGATTGCAAAAATTTACATTTTCATGGATATTTGATTTCGTGGTTTAACTGAAGTCTGCATATACAAAGGGTATAGAAAATTTGTATTTCTATCTACATTTTAATTCACGAATCAACTTTACCCACTAAATCCACTAAAACTGGTATTGTTTAATATTTGTTTAAATAATAGTGAATCCACAGTATTCCATGTTTTCATTTCACTACTTATAAATTTATAAGGTCATTCTTAGCTCACCTGGCCCAAAGCGCCCAATTATTCTCTGTTGTTAATTCCTTTGCCAACTTTTCTCTATTTTAAATATTTTCCTCATTATTCTCTAGTATTCTGTAATAAAGGGTCCTTTATATATTTCAGTTTAACTGTGATTTACAATTTCATTATTTCCAATGGACCATCTCAGACATGAAAATGCTATATGGGAAATTTTCTATTTTGGACTTTCTGATTGGTTTAGATGTTATTATTTACAATGATCCTATCAACTGAAAATATGAGGAGAAAAATAATTTCTTAACTAAAAAAAAGTAATTTGTTTGTTTACCCATAGATTAAGTGAAGCAGAAGAATTACAGCAGACGGTCACACAGGAGAAGACAAAGTTAGAAATGAAATACCAGGATGAAATAGAAATGGCTAAGGTATGTTGCAATGGGAATTGGTCAGTAGTTGTGACTTATACATAATTTCATGCTTATGTTACAGCTAATGATTGACCAATGCGATAATTAGATTGTGTTTATTTCTTTAGATAACAGAGTCGAAGCTGGGACAAATCCTCAGGTTTTAACCATATATGAAATACAAATTCAAAAATCAATTTGTTTTGTGTTGACTCGCTAACAATTTGATTAAGATCGATTTTGCAAACCTCCTGATCATATTTGATATGGATATAAAATATCTTTGTGATATCTTTTAACATTTATTTTAAATTGGATTTAAAAATTGTGAATTCTTGTACAGTTTAAGGTAAATACCCAAAAATCCTACCTCCTCAAATTTTGAAGTGCCAGGATGTTTGTAAATATATATGGACCTAGAATTTCTGGGAAAAACAGTTTATGAGATTCCAGTGAAAAAGAACCATTATTGTTTTACTAAATTATATTAACAATTTATATGGTGTAAACATGGTAAAGGACCTGAAAGTAGGGTTCATTTTTGAATCTTGGAAAATGGAATTAAGCTTTCTTATTCAGTAGTTTTACAAAATTTTGGGTTTAAAACTTTTATTCTAATATAAATAAAGGTTTATTGGAGTTTTTGCAATCAATATTTTTTAGTTGCACTGATCTATCACCAGATATGAAAAAATGTTCCGTTGCTAAAAATGGAATCATTAAAATGCTTTATTTCTGTGAATGCAATGATTGTAATCTGTTTGCAGAAAGAAGCAGAAAGACTCAAAATAGCAAGAGAGGGCAGTATTGAGGAAATATCTCGACTTAAACTGGCTGAAGAGGAACTTGTACAGGTACAGGCTGATTTTTATTTTTTATACGCCCGTTTAGGGGACGTAATATGGTATACCGTTGACCGTCTGTCCGTCCGTCCGTCCATCGTCAACATGTCGGACATTAACTCAAAAATGCTTTAACCAATAGGCATGAAACTTTATTGAATTGTTTATATCTATTGACGTGAGCTCCCTTTTGTTTTATATTAATTTCAGATTTACCGTTTCCGAGTTTTAAGGTTTTATTCATTAAAAAAGGGGGGATTTCATAGTTTTCCGACAATAACTCAAGAATGCTTTCACCAACTTACAAGAAATTTTGGTGAATTGTTTATATCTATTGACATGAGCTCCCTTTCGATTTTGATGAATTTTAGATTTTACGTTTCCAAGTTGCAGGGTTTTATTCATAAAAAAGGGGGATTTTCCAGTTTTCTGACAATAACTAAAAAATGCTTTCAGCAGTTCTCATGAAAAGTTGGTGAATTGTTTATATCTGTTGATGTAAGCTCCCTTTAGAATTAATTTAAGATTTTACATTTCTGAGTTATAGGGTTTTATTCATTAAAAAAGGGGGGATTTTCCAGTTTTTCGACAATAACTCAAAAATGCTTTCATCAGTTCTCATGAAACTTTGGTGAATTATTTATAGCTATTGATGTAATCTCCCTTGATTTTCAGAAATTTCAAATATGACATTGAGAAGACATTTAACTTTATTTGTTTATTTACTTAGTATTGCGCAACAGCACAGTGTATTGCACAACAGCAAGAAATCTTTAATTGAATATAAATTCAATTCATATAACCAATTTCAGGTTCTTTGACTACATTTATTCAGAAACCTTTAATATGTCAAATATTTAATTACAATCCAAATTCAGACCTGTATCAAGCTTGAATATTGTGACCATTTTTGCCCCAACTGTTCAGGGTGGGACCTCTGTGGGCGTATCCAGCTGCGCTTAGCGAAGCAGTTTATTTTGGTTTTTTGGGGGGGGTCCAATGATAATTTTTTTACTCGAACATAAGCTTTTACTTCCTGAATGTTACATTAGAAACTGTATTTTAAATAGATTTCTTTGGACTGTCCTATATATTTTTGAAAGATTTTTTTGTGGCTTCTATATGGATATTTTGTTAATAAATATTCTCGATGGAATTCTGGAATTGAACATAGAGTTATTGAATTAATTTCTGTGAATAAACAGAAGTTACACAACTGAATCGTCTAGTACCTTCTTCCCCATGCAAATTTTATACATACATATGAAGCAAACAAAATATTCTGTACAATTAATTCCTTACAATTGAAAGATGGAAAATGCAATACTGTTTCATCTGATCATTTTTGAAGAAAATATCTATGTGAAAAACGCTAAGTATTACTTTGTGTATTTAAATCTTGAAAGAAATGAGGGAATAAAGTATTGTAAATTCAGAAACTATTGCGAGGTTTTTATTAATGCGAAAAATGAGACTAGGTGACTATCTCATTATAACTCTCATTCTGATATCTGTTACATATATCTGTATGCAGATTATCCTGATATCGCAATAATTAATCTCTCATTGTTGTCCATTCATGAAAAATCGCAATAATAAATGCACGCAATAATTTCTGAATTTAAAGTACTGTGGATTCATTTTTATTCGTGGGATATCTATTTTCATGGAATTCAGGGATAAAGGTGAACCACAAAAAAAAATGTTCAACAAGTACAAATTTACATTTTAATGTTTATCATGTTTATGCAGAAATTGGCAATTCCATAAAGTCAGACATCCATGTAAATACAAACTTTCCACAATCCATGAAATTTGGTACCCACCAATATAAACCAATGCACACTAATCCAGTATTTTGTGTTTTTAAGTGTGAATATCTTGAAGAAAATGTCTAGTATGTGAAAAGAACTGCATTATGTCCATGTTGAAAATTAACTGTTAATATTAAAGGGAGGAATTTTTTCATGTGAAAATGTTGAATTAATTTGTAAAAATAGTCCAGAACTGTTTCGTAAGAAAAGTACCATATAGCGGGTTATTTTCATGGGGTGTTTATTTTCGGTTATTTTAGCGGACAAATGAAAATCACGAAAATAAATTTGATGAAAATTTATGCATACGTTCAGTACATTCCAATCATTTGCTAATAGCTATATATCATTTTGTGAATGATCTATCTTTTTCCAGTCGGGGGGGGGTCTCAACATGGGATTTTGGGTACAGTTGTGCAGCTGGAATTTAAAAAACACCCCCATTCATATATTGAATAATTGTGAAATCCCTACCTTTACATATATTTCACAGGGAAATCATAACCCATTCATATATTTATCAGCTCAAATAGTACCTATATGCATATACAATATATCACAATTAGTCAATTACTACCTATTGATATATTTCCTCGGTAAAATTGCACCACATTGATATATTTGACGTATCAAAAAAGGGACCCATTCCAGTGGCACATATGTATATACCTTCATATAGGAAGAGACCCCCCCCGTGTTTCCAGTCAACAGGTCAATAACTGTATTTGTTTGTTTGAACAACATTAATGCCAAAGGGCACGTTACATACAAGTATTTTATAAAGGGACATCATGAGTGCTAATTAAACAATGTATATGTATACCCTTTATGTTTAGTGTCAAATAATTGTAAGAGAGTAAGGTACTTTCAGACTGTTAGGTATTTTACTTTTCTTAATTAGTGTCAAATTATATATATAACAGTTGTAAGTCACTCATGGTAATTTTATAACCTAATTAGTACATCAAAGGTCCGGTCAATTTCGTAACTTTCGTAAAATCTATGTCACCGGTATTTTATTGAATAACTGTAACTGAATATATTCAATAAATAAGACGTCATTCAGCAAAGATATGTTTAACTGTTTTCTGCCTGCCACTTTTTTACAACTTTTTAATAACCACCAATTCAGTATCCGCCAAAATATTTAATTGGAAATTAAGAATCCACCAAAATAAAAAGTTTCAACTCCCTACAGCAAAGTTGGTCTTAGATGGATTTGGCTACTATTTTTAGGTCTTTTTTTGGTCATATAGCTCTTCAAATGTTTCGGTTGTTATACATCTGTACATCCTTGGCTTTCAAATATTTTTCTTTGACTGTTCCTGATAAAGGTAAATCCAGAAAAGCCCTTTAGATGCAAGAAATTTATAAATATAAAAATAAGAAAATGTGGTATGATTGCCAATGAGACAACTCTTCACAAGAGACCAAATGACACAGACATTAGCAACTATAGGTCACTGTACAGCCTTCAACAATGAGTAAAACCCTTACCACATAGTTGTATTGTTTTCATTTTTTTTTTGATTCATTGACAGGTTAGGGGAGCATTAAAGAGGGCCGAGAAAGAGTTGGAGCGATCTCAGTGGGCAACACCAGCAGCCCTGAGAAACTGGTTACAACTCACCTATGAAATAGAACTAGATTATTTCAACAGGAAGAAATTAGCAGCTGATGTACAGTTCAAGAGAGCAAGGGAAGAGGTATGAAATTTTGCTGATACAGTAGCTTAACCTGTTTTCTGTTTAAGAGAGCTAAGGTAGACATTTGATGTTTTGTTGATACAGTAGCTTAACCTGGTTTTCTTCAGTAAAGTACAGTCTAAGAGAGCTAGGGTAGATGTTTGATATTTTTCTGATACAGCAACATAGCCTGGTTTTATCCAGGAAATAACAGTTTAAGAGGATTAAGGAAATAACCCATCATATATACCAGGATTAACATTTTGTATGCCAGATGTGCGTTTCGTCTACAAAAGACTCATCAGTGATGCTAGAATTAAAAAAGTTAAAAGGGCCAAATTAAGTATGAATTTAAAGAGCATTGAGGACTCAAAACTCTGATAGATTTTGGAAACAGTTTGATATTTTGTTGAAATAGTAAGACAGCCCATAAACAGTTGTTAGGACTTTTTGTTTTGCTATGCATATAGAAATTTAGCTGACTTTTTCTTCAGTGTTTAATGAATTACAAATAAAACATGTCTTTAAATCCCAATCACCTTGTTCTCATGGAATTAAATCTGTTGAAATTTGCCATCAGACAAGGGCATATTTTTATAGTTTCCAGATATTTGCATTTAGAGTGGTTAGAATAATATCCTTTTGGTTAATTGCATAGCTTGACTAGTATCCATTTGGGTAATTGCATATCTTGACTAGTATCCTTTTGGTTAATTGCATAGCTTGACCAGTATCCTTTTGGTCAATTTGCATAGCTTGACTAGTATCCTTTTGGTTAATTGCATAGCTTGACCAATATCCTTTTGGTTAATTGCATAGCTTGACTAGTATCCATTTGGGTAATTGCATAGCTTGAAAAGTATCCATTTGGTTAATTGCATTGAAAAAAATGGCATCTAGATATGCTAAACTAAAATTTGACAATGTTTCACTGAAAAGGACAATTTAAAGGTAAGTAAATTTTTTGTTATAAATTTCACAGACAATGTCAATGTTCTTGCATGATCTTGCATGCATTCATATTTTTGTGTTTTATTGAATTTTCATTTCTATGTTGTTTGAATAAACTTTTAAAAGTTAAAGGCCAATGATACAGTGTTAAGAGATCTAGATGTTTTCAATTTTATACGAAAGTCACAAAATACAAATCTATTCAAATAATATTTGTTTATAATCTTTATTGAAATTGTAAAAGCACAGTCCTATTATATTAGACATATAAATCAGTTGGAATTCAATAATCTACATTGGAAACATTGCTCTTCATCTTCTTGCGAGGATTTCCTTTTCATTCGATCAGGTACAACTCCAGAATCCATGATTTATGATATAATATAAAATAAGGAGTTGTGGTATGATTGCCAATGAGACAACTATCCACCAAAGTTCAAATAAAGCAATTATAGGCAACCGTACAGCCTTCAACAATGAGGAAAACCCATAACACACTGTTTGCTATAAAAGGCACAATATGAAAAATGTGAAACAATTCAATTGAGAAAACTAACGGCCTTATTTATAGCATAACAATTTAAAAAAAAACAACAAATATGACAGACATGAACCAAAGACAACCACTGAACTACAGGCTTCTGACTTGGGACAGGCACATACATACTGAACTCATCAGATTGGTACAACTCAGAAAAACATCTAACAAAAACACAGACTAGACATGGTAGGGTATTTATACATCCCTAACAACAAAAAAGACACAAAGAAGGGATCTGAGAATACTGAGTATAATCATACTCCACTTATTTGCATAATTTATTCTGGAAAGTGGGCTATGCAACTAACCAAAATAGACTGCACTGCAATCACCTATTAATTTAAATTGGTAGAGGAAGTCATTTTCTCCCTTTGGATAATGGGAACTTTCTTAAAAGATGTCTCCCTTTAAATAATGTGAACTTTCTTGAAGATTGTCTCCATTTAAATAATGTGAAAATTCTGAAAGATTATTTCCTTTTGGATAATGTGAACATTCTGAAAGATTGTCTCCCTTGGATGATGTAAACATTCTGAAAGATTGTCTCCCTTGGATGATGTAAACATTCTGAAAGATTGTCTCCCTTTGGATAAAGTGAACATTCTGACAGATTGTCTCCAATTGGATAATGTGAACACTCTGAAAGATTGTTTCCTTTTGGATAATGTGAACATTCTGAAAGATTGTCTCCCTTGGATGATGTAAACATTCTGAAAGATTGTCTCCCTTTGGATAGTGTGAACATTCTGAAAGATTGTCTCCCTTTTTATAATGTGAACATTCTGAAAGATTGTCTCCCTTTGAATGATGTGAATATTCTGAAAGATTGTCACCCTTGGATGATGTAAACATTCTGAATGATTGTCTCCCTTGGATGATGTAAACATTCTGAAAGATTGTCTCCCTTGGATGATGTAAACATTCTGAAAGATTGTCTCCCTTGGATGATGTAAACATTCTGAAAGATTGTCTCCCTTTGGATAAAGTGAACATTCTGACAGATTGTCTCCAATTGGATAATGTGAACACTCTGAAAGATTGTTTCATTTTGGATAATGTGAACATTCTGAAAGATTGTCTCCCTTGGATGATGTAAACATTCTGAAAGATTGTCTCCCTTTGGATAGTGTGAACATTCTGAAAGATTGTCTCCCTTTTTATAATGTGAACATTCTGAAAGATTGTCTCCCTTTGAATGATGTGAATATTCTGAAAGATTGTCACCCTTGGATGATGTAAACATTCTGAATGATTGTCTCCCGTTGGATAGTGTGAACATTCTGAAAGATTGTCTCACTTCAGATAATGTGAACATTCTGAAAGATTGTCTCCCTTTGTATGATGTGAATATTCTGACTCCCTTTGAATGATGTGAACATTCTGACAGATTGTCTCCCTTTGAATGATGTGACCATTCTAAAAAGATTGTCTCCCTTTGGATAGTGTGAACATTCTGAAATATCCTACAGACAAATAGAAAAGCTTGATGAAAATATTTGTATTTTCAAAATTCTGAATTTCTCTTCCAGCTAAACTATACTTAAGGTTCAATGTAGAGATTGCCATAATGATTTGAACACAAGAGATGTACAGTTTCTACCTTTTAAATGATCCAAGCTTAATTTTTATTGGCTTTTTTTCAGTGTGAAAGAATGAGTAAGAAGCGAGTAGGAATTTGGGGGTCTTTACGGGTAGCTACCAGTAGCAGCATGGATGAAATGGATCACCAAATAGAAGAAGCCAGGTATTTAAATGTGTACTTTTAGCCTTTGATCTCATTTTTAGGTTAACTGCATATCTGTTAGTAAATTACATGTTAATATTGGCTGAGTTCAAACATTTTAATGGACACTACTTCAAGTTTTGTACATAATATAAATGAAGTTTTATTTTCTGTTGATGTAATACTTTAATTTCAGAATGCTTATAAAACATTCTGTTGACATATATATATATATATATACAGAGTTTTTTCTCCTACGTGTTTTTAAATGCCTTAGCAAAAACAAACTTTAATATTTTATAGCATTCAATTAGTATGGGAATGCCTTATGGAACTATTGCCCTCTTGTGACTTGTTTACTATTTGTTATTTTATATGTGGATAAAAATTGCAATAACCATGCTAAATATATGATAAAAGCAAAAAATAAAAAGTGGATGAAAGTGTTGTTTAACATATTTTAACACAATTTCTTTTTGAATTCATTGATTAATTCTGGCCATATTTTTTTTTATTTCCAGATCAGCATTAGAAGAAGTTAAACTTTGTTTAGATGAGAGATTACAAAGATGGCACAATATAGAACAGATCTGTGGCTTTCCTGTGTGTACGAATCCTGGCAAAGAGAAACTTGTACAGTTGTTACAGATAGGTAATGTATATATATGACTACCAATAGAACATATGAGTAACAGATACTGTGGATTCATTTTTAGCTCACCTGGCCAAAAGGCCAATGAGCTTTTCTCATCACTTGGTGTCCGTCATCCATCGTCCATCGTCCATTGTCTGTTAATTTTTAGAAAAATCTTCTCCTCTGAAATTACTGGGCCAAGTTTAACCAAACTTGGTAAAAATCATTATTAGGGTATCTAGTTTAAAAAAACGTGTCCCATGACCCCGGCTGTCAACCAAGATGGCTGACATGGCTAAAAATAAAACATACAGGGATAAAATACAAGTTTTGCCTAATATTTGAAACCGCTATAAATAGAGAAAATCTGACAATTGCAAAAATGTTCAGAATGTTGAGCTCTACCTATTTTCCATTTAAGTAAAAACTGTCAGACAACTTCTTATAGGAGTTATTGCGCTTAAATGATGAATTTTACCATTTTAAAAATGTTTTGCCTATTATCTCGAAAGTTATAATAGATAGATAGAAACTTTAAAAAGCAAACAATGATCAGCAAGACAAGATCTATAAACAAATTAACCTGACCAAAATCGTCAGACAACTCCTCATTAGAGCTATTACCCTTTAATGATGATGTTTACCAATTCTCATCACTTGGCATCCATCATCCTTTTTCTGTCATCAGCTCTTAACTTTAACAAAAATCTTCTCCTCTGAAACTACTGGGCCAAATTTAACCAAACTTGGCAACAAAATCATCACATGGGTATCTAGTTAAAAAAATGTATCCGATGACCCTGCCTGCCAACCAAGATGGCTGACATGGCTAAAAATAAAACATAGGAATTATAAATAGAGAAAATCTGCAGTTTCATTGATTTGTGAATTGGTGGTTTTGTCAAAGTTTGCATGCAAGCCTTTTAGAAAATTGTAATTTGTGAAACATTTAAATTCATGGTTCGCCTGTACCCATTCTGTGGTTTATCACAAATAGTAATTAAAATCCACAGTGAACAAACATGTACAGATGTTTACATACAGATAAGTTTACAAATGTTACATATGAATTATAAAAAAAAAAACCCAGATGTTACAGATAGGTAATGCAAATATAGAAAGTTTACAAATACATGTATTATATAATTACAAATCATAAATAAATATGTGTAGAAAAACTTGTACATATATTACATTGAAATAATATGTAAATATAATGTATGAGATGATGATGAAATATGCCAGAGCTTAATGAGTTTGTATTTGAAAGACAGTTTTTTTTACCCCCCCCCCCCCCCCCCCTCCCTTACAATATGAGAGGGGCATTATGTTGTAAGGTCTTCCTCTGTCCATCTGTTTGTATGTTAGAGTTTCTCCCTACCAATAATTGGCATCCCACAAATATTTATGAAATAACTTTTAAAGGGTTTTCACTGATCATAGACCAATAGACAAAAATAACTTCATAAATTGTGTGTGTCTAAAGTGGTCATCTTGACCAGGAAGCTCAAACCAAAATATTTGAAATCTAGGCATAACTTTTATCATGTTAATGAATATATTTTACATGGTGTTGAACGTAATTAAACAAACAAACAACATGTCAAAAAGTACATTATTTAAATTTTGCAAATTTTGAAAACTGTATTGCAGGAGTTCCACAGAATATATCAGTTGATTTAGGATTTAGGAATGTAGACGAAGGAGAATTAGATGAAGACATTCCCCCAGGTTATCCTGGAACAGGTGAGTAATCTCTCTTATAAAGTGGGTGTGGTTTAGATAGGAGGAATGTATTTCAGAAAAGGGGTGGAGTTACCTTATAAAGTGGGTGTGGTTTATATAACAGGCATACTGTAAAAGCAGAAATTTTCATGGAGGATTTAATTTCGTTTATTTCGTGGAAAGAATATATCCACGAAATTAAAACCCCAACGAAAATTTAACCTACATATAATATCACTTCTATTTACTGGAAACCACGAAATTAAATCCCCATGAAATATTATATATAGACCAAACCATGAAATTTTAACCCCACGAAAAATAATGTTTCTACAGTATATTCCAGAAAAGTTATGGAGTCGACAGAGCTTTAGATTTCATTGTTTTATAGAAGGAAGAGCCAAATAACAATCATGAGACTTAAGTTCAGAATACTAATAAAGGGTTCAGTTATGTTAATGCATACTTAGTATGATATTCCAAAAAGATTTTTGGTAGATAGAAAATATGTGTCTTGTAGTTACATATTAGTTTAGAAGTAGTGTATATTAGATTTAAATTGTGGATAAATCATCATTTTTTTGCCCCCGCCGTAGCGGTGGGGGCATTAAGTTTTACCCTTGTCCGTCTGTATGTACGTACGTACATCCCAAAATTGGTTTCCGTTTTCTAACTTCTAGTTTTAAATAACTCATTGCACTTGTTTTGGTAATTTATCTGTGCAAAATTCAAATGTTAAAAAGAAAATTTATACTTGGAAATGAATGCAGGCAAGTTAATGCTTTTAAAAGGGAAAATTTCTTTTTTATTTGATTTAAACTAAAAGTGCAGTAGATCTTTTTCATCTGTTTGTTGTAAGTTAAATATTTTCACAAAAAAATTGTTTTTCTGATCATTGGACATTATAAGGGTCATTGGTAGAAGGTACTTATCATTTAGAACAGTAATAGGTTAGTAAAGATTATAATAAAGAAAGAAATACATTCATATGTTCCTTTATAGGTTCAGGTATACTTGTAATGCATGCTTAAGGGATAAGGATGTAAATCAAAACAAGATTATAATAAAGAAAGAAACACATTCATATGTTCCTTTATAGGTTCAGGTATACATGTAATGCATGCTTAAGGGATAAGGATTAAAAAAAAAAAACAGAAATAGAGAAAGGAATTAGGATTAGATATCTGGGCCATAATTAACCTCATGGTTATTTAAAAAAGCAACTTATTTTCTATTTAATGCAAAATAGCAGAAAACGTCAAAAGAATTATTCATCTGGAAAATTTCTAAGGATGATTTAAAAAGATTTTATTGTTTTACTTTTAGGAAACATAATATTTGTCAAAAATAAAGTAAATATTAAAAAACATTTTATTTGAATTTTCTTTAAATAATTATGAATATTTTGATTATTGTCCAGATATCTAAAGTAGGTTGTGGAAACAAATAAGAAAATCTTGCCAATATTTCATAGTGAATCACATATCCTTTTACTCATACAGCAGTCCTGACACTTGTACATGTATCCAAAGTGTCATAACTTCAAATTTCCAACACCAAAAAATAGTCATATCATATGGGAGTGTATTTTTGATGGACTATATATGAGCTGCACAAGTTTTTTCTAGTAAGCACACTTAATAGATTATCTTCCCTAACAGACAGTCAAATTTGTTGTGAGCCATTGCAAGATTTTCCTATTTGTTTCCAATTATACAAAAAGTAGCATGAACATTAAGTGTTTGTATATTACCAAAATTTTACTTCTTTTTTTCAGATATGCATTTGTGTAAATATTATATATATTTTTACAAAATTATATGAAAATTTATGTCACATTCAAAGTTGATAAAATTGCACATTATATATTTTACTGGCAGTTTTTATGCAGCACACGGTAACTAATGGCATGGTTCGCCCACCACCGTACCCAGGTAGGCAACTTTACACTGGTTAGCATGTGGTGTTCCCAAAAAAGAGCGCATCTTTTTTCTGTCTTTGTAGCATTTTAAATCCACTTTTTCTAAAAGAAATCATTTTTGTTTTCTTAAAGGAATATAACACATCTTTGTGGTTTTTACCAGACTATTTTGTATGTGTATGTACTATGCTTTTTTTATGGCATCATTTATTATGCTTGTATAATTGTCTGTTATTTTTAAATATTTACTTGCTCACACATGGCTTCAAACAGCTGATATAATTTTAAAAGTCCTCAGACTTATGAAAAATAAATAATAATAAAAAGTGGTTAATTTTTGCAAACTTTGTGATTTCAAGGAGCAAACCTGCTTGCAAAGTTTTATTTTTGCATTATTTTGTCTCAGATTTTGATCATCCTTGACATGTTTAAAGATCAAGTTAACACAGGGTTAACATTTTCAATATTTTATCTTGATTGTGAAATAATTGAAAATTTACCCATTTTACTGTGTAGTCAAATTATTATCATAAATTGAATCATAATTTGAATAGTTTGAGCTGTAATCACTTAAGCTTTGATCAATGAATTGTTCTGCTCTCAAATAGTCCCTTTAATTGGCAATGAAATCTGTGTAAAAAAAAAATTAGATAGAGGTAATAGACCAATAATTGTGAAAGTAAGCTTACAATTAGTTGTTCCTGAATCCTGTATTATAATGCTGCCACTATACAGTTGCAATTTTGACTTCATAATTGCAGTAAAAAATAGTTTTAGTTCATTGCATCTTGAGGTTTGTCTGTTTATTTGCAAATCTCAAAGCTTTTATTATTAATTGCATTTTATTCATTTGTTAGAAATGGGGGAATATTTGAATTCTGGGAATTAAATTTATGAAATAATTTGAATTCTTGGAAATAAATTTATAAAAAAAAAAAAATTTTTACACCCTTTTTGTATATTACGATGATATGTTCAACTATTTTTGCACTTTTTATACTCTTAAACTTAAATATTCTTATTCACATATTACATGTTGTTGTCTCTATCTATCGTCCATTCATCTCAAAACACAAAACTTATCTCATTAGTTAGTCCTTCTCCATGTGATGTAAAAAGGAGACTTATTTCAAAATTTTTGCTTGCCATAAGCAACACAAGGAGTAAGGAATTAATAACCTTTTTAAGACACATGAGTTCGACCCAAGGTTTTGGTGAGGTTCATGTTGCTTGATCTTTTATTTTTTTTAAAGAATGTGGTGTGTTGTTTGTCTTTTTGTTGTTTTTCTTTTTGGTCATGGTATTGTCTTTTTTTGTTTTGATTTGTGGTTTTTGATTGTCCCTTTTTAATGAAGACAGAACATTCTGAGAAGTTAATTTTGCATAAAAATAACTGGGACAAGTCAGCCAGAGACTTAAAAGTTTGTATTTTCTGCATTTCATAAAGATCTGCAGCTCTTTTCACATAATATCTTACCAGTTTAAATACTTGCAAGTTATGAACATTTCAGTATAACTTACAATTAATTTTTATCATAATATTTTTTGTGAAACGAGTCTCTTGGCTTTAGGAGTTAGAGCACAGCTCAGAGTCAGAATAAAATATCTTGATTGAATGATCAATCATTCTGGAGACCTGTTAACTATTGTTATTAGCAAGCATTTTAAAAAATCCATCTCAGTATGTTATTCTTTTTCAAAACATGGTTCTTATTCATACACTATTTTTACAATTATTGGTCAGCATACTGTCTTCAACAGTATACTATAGTGTCTTTACAATATGTCAAGTTGTTAATTGACCCAATGGCCCATGTCCGGGAAAGTACTACATAAATTTATCAGAGACTACTCAAGATCTTACATAATACCAAATTCCCTTAATCACAAAAATAAATTTAAGGCTTTTATTATACTATGTAATCCACTTTAACCGTGATTGAATGTATTTTACCTCTTTTTTTGCAAAGCGGATTCATATGAATAAAAACAAGATATCGTGTATCAATAAAAACAACACAAAAAACAAAAAAACAAAGACATAAAGGAAATGTATATGGGTCACCATTCAGTGTTTAACTAAAGACTACCGTTAGTTCTAAATCTTATATATGTGTGCTTTTAAATTTATCATATAGTGTTATAATTTGAATGTAAAATTTAAAAAAAAGGTTAGTTAGTAATGGACAACAGATTTATAACTTTTAAAAAAAAGAAGAATATTTTGAAAAATTGCAGTCTGGAGCAGGGCTTCCAAAAAATATTTGAGCCAGCCGGACATTTTTTGTCTTATCCCAATTTCAGTCCCTTAAGACTTAGTAACAAAAGGCAAGTATTTTAATCAGTTGGGCTTCATATTAACAATGATTGACGCAAAAATGATTTTAAACTTGACTTTTGATATAAATTTGATGTTCTGACGTGAACTGTTTAATTGACGGTGCATCATTCGAATTGTGCAATATCAGCTTACTAATATCTGCCTTAGACCTATTTGTGGAAAATTACGCTGTCAAAAACTTAGCTTTCGATTTTAAAAAACACATATTTCTAATACCGGATATTGACTTGGCAATGGTAAACCATGGACCAGAGACGGATACGTAAAATCAGTGTACGTTCCAAAATGTATTTATAAGTTGGACAATTCTTGAAGATCATTGTATAGAAATTGAGTAATTTCCTTATTTTTTTTTAGTTGCTATATCTGGCATTTTAGTTAAGGTTAATTGCTTTTTTCTAGAATTTCAAACTGTCTGTTTTAGAAAAAAAGTGTGAACAAAAAGGTTTAACGAGGTTGATGGAACATTGTGTTTGCGCTGTACTTTACTTTACTTGAATTGCAGAAAAACATTTTATAAACTTTTGCACCAGAATCATCCCAAAATAGTTTTATTTTATTTTCTATTGAAAGGATTAGTGTACTTGATAGATATAAGAAGATGAGGTATGAGTGCCAATGAGACAACTCTCCATCCAAGTCACAATTTATAAAATTAAACCATTATAGGTCAAAGTACGGCCTTCAACATGGAGCCTTGGCTCACACCGAACAGCAAGCTATAAAGGGCCCCAAAAAATTACTAGTGTAAAACCATTCAAACATGAAAACCAACGGTCTAATCTATATAAAAAACGAGAAACGAGACACACTTATGAACCACATCAACAAACGACAACTACTGAACATCAGATTCCTGACTTTGGACAGGTGCAAACAATTGCAGCGGGTTTAAATGTTTTAATGGTACCAAACCTTCACCCTTATCTGAAACAATAGTGTAACATCACAACATAGAAAGACACACTATAAAATATTAATTGAAATGGCTTAACTCAATCAAAAGACGTAGTAACACAAATGAACATACACAGAATGAATAAATCTGATCTATGATACAATGTAAATACAAAATTAATAATAGTAAGGGATGAATAATAAAAGTAAAAGTATAATACCGCTGTGAAATGTTAAACAATGTCAGAAAAACATCAACCTTGAAAAAAAATTCCGCCATTTGCAATAATTTTATACACAGGTAAATGAAAATAATTTTGTTGTATTGTTGTTATCATTGGCA
Source organism: Mytilus californianus (assembly GCF_021869535.1). Lineage (NCBI taxonomy): Eukaryota > Metazoa > Mollusca > Bivalvia > Mytilida > Mytilidae > Mytilus > Mytilus californianus. The sequence continues at coordinate 71,088,044 of NW_026262745.1, forward strand.
GTTCTCATGTCCATAGAGATTATTTGGCCATGGTTTATTGACATTGAATGTTTTGCATGGTTTACAGGTTATTTGTCATTTTAATTTCAATATTTACATGATACATTGTACTATCAAAATCATCCCTACCATGGATTTGCCTCGTTTGACCATATTTTTTAAGGGTAACAATTTGCGCTATCATGCTCTCGTGATCAGCCATGTGTTTTCTGTTAATGGCCTTTTTTATGAATATTTAGCAGAGGTTTTCAATACATATAATTTAAGTTTCATTTTCAAGCTTGTGTTAATATTAAACTGATTTTTTTTTAAATAATTATAATATCTTATTAATATATTATTGAAACAGCTGTAAATTGCCAACCAGCCAGAACAAATACATGTAATAAGAAAAAGTTGTTCAGAAGATGGTCAGAAACTAATATGGTGGCACAGCCAAGTAAGACTGGTTTCTTGTCCTACCAGTATAAGCCTTGCATTATGGGAAAGATGGCTTTGATCCTACCATTTTTTTTACATTTCTGTTTTTTTGGTATTGGAATGACATCTGTTTAAAGCAGCTTGTTTTTATTTAAATTTTGATACACATTTCCTAATAACAGGGAATTATTTGAATCTGGAATAATTTTGAATTCTGGAAAATCGATAACAAATGTTTGATGAAAACTAATCCAACTAAATAGGGTTAGCCATATGTGCGTGCAAAGCTAAGGGGGATTAGTTAGTTCTTACTGAAATATCAGTGAAAGTAACTTGAACCTAACCATGTGTGCATGGCTAACCCACTTAAGTTAGGTTAGTATTCATCATACATTTCTTGTCAACTTTCCAGAATTCAAAATTATTCCAGATTCAAATAATTCCTTGTTTAATGATTTCTTTGCCTAATTGTTTAGTTATATTTGCTTACATATTTAGGAAATGCTGCAAGATTTATTGTTTCTTCCTCTTTGAATTACCTATTTGTTTCTTGTTCGCTACCAGTTTTATCTTAAATAGCTGTTACTCAATAAATTCAACCCAAAGGCATAGCTTAAGTTCAATACAATTGTTGTGATATTTAAATGAATAATGAGTACTGTAAATTCAGAAATTATATAATTGCGAGGTTTTTATTAATGGAAAAAATCGGACTGGGATGGTATGGCAATGATAAGAACTTGCATTCTGATATCTGAAACATTTATCTGTATGCAGATTTTCGGGTAATCTCAATAATCAACTCGCATTTTTGTCCATTCTTCAAAAATTGCAATAATAAATGCACACATCAATATCTGAATTTACCGTATTCCATGAACAATGAACTAGAGGAATGATTATCGCATTTGCAATTATTTTTTGTATTGACATTCCTGTTCACAACTGTAACAAAATGATGAGATAATTTCAAAAAAGCATTAAGGTGGTACCAAACACCTTGACTAAATTTAATTTGGCTCGTTTAATTTTCGTAAATTTTTGACAAAATATTTACTTTGACCCTTTGACAAAAATATAAAAATTTCAAAAAACTTGAACCACAAACTTTATTGGAAAAATTTCATTGGATATATAGCAGTTTGACAAACACTAATTTTGACCATTGTGAAGCTTAATATTTCCTTAACCGTAGAACTTGATTAAAACGTTCAGCTGATTTTAAAGAGTTATCTCCTTGTAGTGTTATGTACCACCTTAAAAACAATAAGAAACAACACAGTGGTCAAAAATGACAAACATCAGTCCACAAAATACATTTGAAAAAAGACAAAGCAGCATGAACCTCTTATTACAAAACAGGTGTGAACTCAGTAATCCATAAATATGAACAGTTCATGATGAACATTTAACTTGCATTATTATCCACTGTTAGTGACTGTAACAAATAATAACAGTCTTTTTTTTTTGCATTTATCTTTATTTTCAAACAAATTGACTGTTACTTGAATTTGGCACTTATGGTTTTTCATAGTGATTTCAAATGTGTTCTCAAAAAGGGAAGTAGAATAAGTACAGAATCTATGTTTTACTTATAAAAAAATGTTACTACCTAACCAAGTATCCATATCCATTCAGGTGAAATTAATTATACCTAATACTAAATATAAAAGTATATAATAATGATGATATTACCTAAATCTGTTGAAAAATCAAAATAAGAAACTTAATTGATTTAATCAATTCAATGTTATTTAATTTTTTTTCTTTTTATTTGTCTATACTGGAAATTATGGTTTTACAAATCATTAGGTTAGTGGATACTGTAAACTCCGAAATTAATGTGTGCATTTATTATTGTAAATCCTTGACCACTGGCAAAAATTCGAAATCTAAATAATGCAATTGCAAATATTTTATGAAGGAAAATTACAACTGAAAATTTGAATGTTTTTATTATAGCGAATCTGATACTGTCACATTTTCCTTATTAATAGAAACACCGCAATAATTTCTGAATTAACAGTAATTGTTTCCTGTCATTTTTACAGAAAGCTCTTCATGTCTATTCTAAAAACTTTATATATCTTTATTCTCATACAGCCAATGCTTTACATTGGTCATGTTGGTACAGAGAAAAACAATTGCATATTCAGTATACCTAATATAAATACAGTGATGAGAGAGGCACAATTAAACTAATTTCATCTGATATAACAAAGCTTAGCAAGGAGGACAAATAGTATTATTTACACATTTGATATACATACAAAACTTCGTACGATCTTTATGATGACAGGACTGAAACATTCATGTGTTGAAGACCCATTGGTGGCCTTTGGCTGTTTTCTGCTCTTTGGTTGGGTTGTTGTCTCTTTGACACATTCCCCATTTCCATTCTCAATTTTATAAACAGAAAGAAGATATTTTCATTCTAGATTGTAGTCTCTAAAAACAATCTTGAATAAAAGTCATGAGTTGTTTTGGAAGCAAAAGCATTAGAGGATTTTTTTACGCCTGATTTTTCATTTTCCAAGGGATGACTTGGATTTGTAAATCCAGAAAAGTCTTGGGCCTTTCATTCTTGAAATACATTTGAACCGCTGATTGGGATCAATTTGTGAAACTGATTGACTGCAGATTTAAAAATAAAACGAAATTGAGCAATGAATAAGACATGTTTGCTAAGTGTTAATGTGATTCTCTTGGTGTTTTTTTTAAGTGTTAATGTGATTCTCTTGGTGTTTTTTTTTATTGTTAATGTGATTCTCTTGGTGTTTTTTTATTGTTAATGTGATTCTCTTGGTGTTTTTTTCAAGTGTTAATGTGATTCTCTTGGTGTTTTTTTAAGTGTTAATGTGATTCTCTTGGTGTTTTTTTTAAAGTGTTAATGTGATTCCCTTGGTGTTTTTTTAAGTGTTAATGTGATTCTCTTGGGTGTTTTTGTTTTTAAGTTGTTGAAGTATCTATGGGTCTCTAGTTTTTCAACTTGAGGATCATATTGGTTTTATTTTTACTTTTAAATCCATTAATATTTTAATTCAAAAATTAATAAAAAGATAAGAGAGATGCTACCATGAAGGGGGCATTCAAAAGTCTCAAGTCCAATAAACAGTTTTAAGGCCCAACTTCTATTTTCTTTGCTGCATTTGAAGAGTGTACCAAGCTTGATGATAAGAATTTATTTCTTTTCCATTGAATGCCTTTCTGTGTGTGATGTAAAAAGATGCATGCCAACATTTATTTTTTTTATTTTCTACAAGTCATTTTTTTCATATTTAAAATGATTTAATACCTTGATTATCTAAGAATCAGTTCTTGATAAAAAGTTGATGAAAAAGCCTGCAGGAATTGAAAAAAAATCAATGTTTTGTCTTAATCAAGTGAAGATATTGTAAAGTGATTGGTTGTACAACATAGAAAAAAAATATATAGGGGAATTTGAACTGCAAACATCTAGTTTTCATCAACTTCAAAATGTAGTTATTTTTTCATTATGTTTTATTTTTTTATTTTCAGGGTACCCTGTTCCTGGAACCAGTACACCAATGAGACCACACAATTTACCAAACAATCTGAAAAATTCTATGGGACATTTGGGTAGTTGTAACTCATTACCAAGGTCAAGGACACCAAAGAAGAGACATTCTGATGAATCCCATCAAAGTGATGACCAGTCTAGTAATAGTATGGAGACACCACCAGATACCAGTATACAAGATAAACCAGTCTTTCATTTAGACAAGTATGTAGTTGATTTATTCATCACAATGAATGAGGCTCCAGTAGGATACCCCCTTAAGTCACAAGATTGCTTTGAAAAGTTGCCTCTGGTCACTTTCAAGCGTTTTTGACAGGTCGATGTTTAAGAATAAACCTGTGTTAAAGGTCACAGCTCCTTTTAAGTCAGGTGGTAATGCCGACTGTCAAAACCACCAAGGTGGTAGGTTAGATTTGATCATTAAGCCATATGAATATGTTGTAAAATTAAAGTCTTGAGCATCATTCACTGAAATAAAAAAAAAAAATTTGTTTCATTAGTCATTAGTTTCCATGGTTTTCAATATTATCAACATAACACTGTATTTTTGTGGTTTTATGCCCCACCTAGGGACATTATGTTTTTCGGACTGTGCAGCCGTTCTTCCGTCCATCCGTCCGTCTGTCCCGCTTCAGGTTAAAGATTTTGGTCAAGGTAGTTTTTGATGAAATTGAAGTCCAATCAAATTGAAACTTAGTGTCCATGTTCCCTATGATATGATTTTCTAATTTTAATGCCAAATTAGAGTTTTGACCCCAATTTCACGGTCCACTGAACATAAAAATTTCGTCTGTCCCGCTTCAGGTTAAAGTTTTTGGTCAAGGTAGTTTTTGATGAAGTTGAAGTCCAATCAACTTGAAACTTAGTACACATGTTCCCTATGATATGATCTTTCTAACTTTAATGACAAATTAGAGTTTTGACCCCAACTTCTTAGTCCACTGAACATATAAAATGATAGTGCGAGTGGGGCATCCATGTACTATGGATACATTCTTGTTTCATAAGGTTTACCCATAATTACTGCTAATTCAAAAATGTGTGTGTGCATTTATAATTGCAATTGTTGAATAATAGACTAAAATCAAAATTTGAACTACAAAATTATTTTTTTATGAAATATTTACAGTTACAATTTCTGCAAATATTAAAAACATCATTAAATTTCTGAGTTTATAGTTTCAGTAGTAATTCTTTAGTATGGCAAATACAACATTTTAGAATTGTAGGGAATAACTGTGGCCTCTTTTGTGCTTTTCTGAATTTACCTTCATTTGGAACGTTAACACTTAAAGCCAAATATTTCAAAGCCACGGAGGTATAAATACATAAAACAGCCGAGGAGCTATATGACCAACAAGGATATAAAAAGAAAGCCAAATTTATCAAAGGTCAACTTTGCCTGAGGTAGTTGAAAACTTAGTTTTTGAATAATTTATTAATTTTTTAAACAGACAATTTTAAAAAATGTTTGTTATAAATCATGTCATTTCCAACAGTGTGCATTCACAGGTTAAGAATCTCATGCTATACATGCTTCACATTCCATGAAAATCCAAACACAGTCAAAACATCTGAAAAAAATACTATTCTGACGTTTTATGATCTAAGTTATTTAGGAACAATTCTGATATTTAAAGTTTGTTAGATAAAAGTCAGTTGATATCACTAGCAAAGTGAAACATAGCAGATATTTTATCAATTTTTTTATAATCTAAAGCTGTCCTCACAGTTATGAAACTATATTACACATTTTTAGTCATGATATACCCCTTGATTTTCTTTCTCCTTTTGACAGCCTGATCAAGAACCTACTCTAATTATCTAACATGGTCCTCTTTAATCACTGATTCTCTGTATTTGTAGCAATTCATCTTCCCCAGAAAGTCTGATTGAAACCAGGATACAGCAGCAGCATGCACCACCTTGTTACCAGCCCATGAAGGTCTCCCAATCAATGAATGTAATTGGGAACAGCAGGCATTACAGTGATACTATAGGAGGACTGGGTTATATACAGAACCAAGATGTTTTAAAACAGACCGTGCCTTTTGGAAAACGTAGCCAATCAGATGCAAATTTAGAAAAACTGAATAGTTCCGGTCATTTGCATACAAATCATAGCGTTGAGGAAAAGACTAAACCTAAGGACAAAAAGAAGCACGTGTTTAAATTCTTTCATAAGAAACATAAATCTTGAATCGATGATTTTTAAAATAAATTTCTACAAAGAGGTTGTAATGTGAGGTTCTGTAATGTATTCTGTTGTAAACCTGCCTCAGGCTTGCCTCAGTATGTGCTACTTCAAAAACTGAAGGATCATGGGTAATTATATTGTTTGTATCAGATAATGAAAATGATGTTACAGCTTCTGGTAAATATCTGCTATTTGTAATGTATTGAACCAATTGCTTGCAAGTGTGTTATGTTTACCACAATGCTTTCTTTTTATTTTATATACAAATAAGTAATTGTTTACCCACAATGCATCCTTAAAGCAGTATGGAGGCAGCATGAGGTTGAAATTTAGCATTTAGATAATGATATTGATTGGTTTCTTTTAAGGTAAAAAAAATCTTACTAGCAGATTTTGGATATTTTTCAAAGTGAATAAATGAAGATGCATTTTGAAGGATGAATGTATATTTGCAAATTTTGGTCAAGCTACTGAGAAGTTTAATTATTACTCTTATTCATTGGCTCATCAAAGGTGATCTCTATGAAGAAAAAATCAATAATTTTCTATTAAATGGTTTTTAGCTTTTTATGCAGTATTGTACAGTTTTTTAAAAGGAAGAAAAAAATCCTCTGCTTTTCATGAAAATGGAACAAAGTATATCTTTTTAATGATGATAATCCCTAAATATAGAATTATAGAAAAACTATAACTGATTAATGATTTTTTCAGTGGCAGGATTGAAGAATTGGGCATTAAAGTACACATTAGTAAAAAGCTTAAACTCTTGAACTATTTTGCTTAATCAATTTAGCTTTATTCAAATATGCTGAAAATTTTCTCAAATGCTTATCAATTTATAAGATCATAAGTCATGGAAATAGAATTTGGAAAACTAAAATAGTTTCAATTAGAATATACAAAAGTATTTACCTTTGCCTTCATAATATATATTTCATGAAAACTATGCTATATCTGTAAAATGCAATATCATGTTACATTTAGAGCTTTTGAAATTGAGTTATTCCCCTTGTGTTATATTGGAGATTCTGGTTTGGATTTTATTGCTAGTCTAAGAGAGCTTAATGTAAATAGATTTTGTAAATTACTAGTTTGGAATATATTATATATAATATCTATATATCTAATTTATTAGATTTCAGTCAGTAGAAATAAAATTATATATATCAGTTTATAGGAAGATTTTTTTTTAAATAGGGCTCATATTTGGTGCAACCAAATGTATTTCTGTGCAGTTCAATGTTGCTTAATAATTTAACATTAAGGACATAAAAAGTTAATGGCTTTATTGCCAAAAAAATAATAATTTGCTTACTAGGCGAAATAATGTGCTGGTAAAGAAAATTTTTCCTTGAAAAAAAAATTTGAAAAATGTTGGTCTTGGTCAATGTTCTTTGTTCTTGTGTTATTTGTACCGTTGATTTTTTATTACCAAAAAACCTTTGTTCCAAACATGAATTCCTGAAACTCTACCTCTTTTGTTGGTGAGATGAAGAATTTGTGTTATTTTGTGATCTCTACTCTGAATAACGAATTTTAATGTTTTAAATCTTTTTTCCTTCAATTTGAAATTCTGTTTTGATATATCTTGATAGAATTTACTGGTTATATTGGAAAAAAACGATTTGAAACATTTTGATATGTTTTGTCTGATTTTCATCACAATTATAGCTTTTTCATTTTGTATTTAAATTTTTCAACTTGAAGGAATAAATAAGTTTTCAAATCCATTATATAAAACACAAGTTGAAATAATAAATTAAAAACCAAAATTCACAAAATATAAATGAACCACGGAGACATTTTGTTGTAACCAAAATTGGTCCCAACAATCTAGACCACGGATTTGTTGTCTTTTGCTTTTTGCAGGGGTTCAGATATGTTGTAAGTTATCAAGAATTTTCATTATGTTAAAAGTTTTTAGTGTTGAAAAATAAATTGCTCAGTTGAAACATAGGTAAAATTAAGTTACCTAAGGCCAATTTCAAATTTGAATTGACCTTTTGCAAAAAATGGGTTAACACATGCAAGGTTTTAAGTTATAAAATATTTACATTTGCTTCAGGATGGTTTGATATAATATGCTCATTATGTATTGTTTGTCTGTTTGCAAGGAAATCTCATCACATTAAAAATATGTAGAAATGTGAAAAAAATTTGTAGAATTAATAGATTTATTTATATAAAATTAATGAATAAATGTTTTTTGAATATTTTTGCAACAACAGCATAGTTATCAACAGAAGTAATGTATATTATTTATTTTGTGACTCAAAATAATTTTAAGAGGAAACTTGAGATAACTTTCATTTCATAGATTTTGTTAAGATAGAAAAAGCATTAATACCCTAGTCTTTGATGAAATATGTTTTTTTTTAATGCATGTGTAATACAATCATTGTTAAAGGCAATATTCTTCTTAAATATATTTGCAGATGAAAATTCTGAACAAATTTATAAATTCTAAAATTTCAGTGTTTGGACATGCACATTTAATTTCACCAGCTAATACTCTTTCCAAGTAGCTTTGTCACAAAAAAATATATGTAAGACAGAAGCTCTGAATTTTTTTTTAAGTGAGATTTTTAACATTAGAAAATTTCATGTTTATGAGTATAGCCTTAAAGTAATTTCAACTGGCAATACTGCCAATAGTTTAGTTCAGGATCATTATTGGTTTGTAGATCAATATTATTATTTACAGGTATGATGAAATCTTTTTTTTAGGATTACATAAGAAACTGATTAAATGTAGTTACATTCATGAAATTTTGTTTACACTTTTACAGTTAGGTTTATATTTTCATGCATATATACACTTTGAATTTGGATTGTTGGAGCTTGAACATTTATTAGCAAGCTTTGCTTGTTTTGCTCAATTCCACCATTGATACTAAATCACATGCATGAACATGATAATTTTGTAATATTTACTAAGTAAATGCTTGCATATAAGGAGACAAATGTCAACTGAAAATTTAGAATAAATTGATTTATCTTTGCATAGTTTATATTTCACAATTTCTAGGGCAAAACATGTTTACAACTTTTATTTCCACTTTTTCATGTCCTATATTCTGATCTATTTAAAGATCTTATTTACACCAGGGGATGTTTTGGGATTTTGTCTTAATCAAGGAATTACCAGAAAATTAAAATCCTTCCAAAATGTTCTACTTTTATACAAGAGTCAATGCATTTACATAGTAGTTAGTTTTTTATATGGTTGGCTATATAACTGTATGATGCAAAAAGTATACTTTGTGCAAATACCTTTCTGCAACTTTGTGGAGAAATAAAAAGAATTAATAACTTTTTATAAAAAAGCAGGAAATATTCCACAGTTTATCATGCACATTTAACTTTTCCTTATAAATGAAATATATATGTATATCTGTTGTTCAGTTTATCAAATCACCATAAAAATTCACTTGAGGCAATATGACATACTTTTATTTTTTTTTGTCAAAATCATGAATTTGGGGAAATACTCCTTTGGTTTATAATTAGAATCATAATTTTGTGTTCATCTTTGTTTAAAGCATTTTTTTTCTTAGAAATTTCTTCTAAAAGTTTAACGTCTGTGTGTAGTGTTATATATAGTAGGAACTATATTCCTCTGAATGGGTATGAAAATTCTGTACAGCTTTAGTTATGTGTAGAGAAGTTGAAAGACAACGAAATATGTTAATGAAAATGAAATTGAAATGTTATATGCAATAGAATGTGGCTCAACGTGTTGTCTTTGGATTCAGGCTATGAAATGTGTACAGTAGTTGTCTTAAGTTATATCAATGTTTTTTTCTCATTTAAGGACATTTATGATGAGGGCAGATCATTTGTCGTCTTTTTTATTCACATCTGTTCTGGACTCCATGAAATTTAGGTCTTGACATACAGTATTTATACTTTTCTATTGTTTAAGACCTTAGGTTGATCTCTAAATGTTTGTTGGTTTATTTGGGTTGTTATCTAGTTGACACATCTACTTTAAACCATAGTATATATTTGTGGGACATTTGATTTTTCAGAAGGTATTTAGATGTTGAGTCCCTTTGTTTTTTTTCATAATTTTAATAAACTATCAAGAACTATAATAAATTAGAAAATCATCAAAGTAAACAAGAAGTAATATTACTTTTAATAATGTTTTTTTTTTTTCAAAATAAGAGAAATAAAAGTGTTAAAGAGTTTTTGGAAAAAGATAAACTTTTCTTCTGTGTGCTTTATAATAAGCTGATTTATTACTTGTTTGTTGATATTTGAATTTATGTAACATTTTCTGAGTTGACTTTTGTCTTACAATAATTATTATCATTTTCAATTTTTCAAAAGCACAATCTTCATTAAGAGTTTAAGAGAATCTTGTTTGGCTGTCATTCGGGTCTATGTACAATCTTCTGTTTAAAATATCATACTTGTCATTCATGAAAAAACACAAATTTTGAAACAATGTCGAAAATAAGTGTTGTTATAATTTTTTCGGGTTTATTGATAACTTATGTCAGATTCTGTTATTCATTTTGTAAGTTTTTGCACAATATTAGCTTTCAGCAAAGAAGACCCCCCCCCCCCCTTTTTAATTTTATAATTTTTAACTTGTGTCCTTAAAAATTTAATGGACTTGGTTCATTAGAAATAAACAGTTACACTCTATTTAAGTAAAAACAGTTATCTCCCTTCGTAACATTTCCTTCTTATGGATGATTAGCTAATTAGCCATGGAAGCTCGTCAATTGATTATACATCCTGCAAAATTTAAAATTTGAATATTTATAGTCTTAATAGTGATCTACTGTAAATTCTGAAATGTTTATGCCCCACCTACAATAGGAGAAGGGGCATTATGTTTTGTGGTCTGTGCATCCTTTCGTTCGTCAGTCTGTTCGTCCGTCCATCCGTCTGTCCCACTTCAGGTTAAAGTTTTTTGTCAAGGTAGTTTTTGAAGAAGTTGAAGTCCAATTAGTCTATTTATCATTGTGATTGTTGAGTGTTATGATTTTGAGATTTCAAGAAATGCTGCGTACAAATGATGCTTATAAATTTTAAACTGCATCTTTTTATTTTTGCAAACCTATCTTGTCGCATTGTAGGCCATTGAAAATATGCACTGCAAAATGTTGCCTGTTGCATGATTGATGGAAGGGAAACTACCTATTTTTTCTACACAGATAAAAAACAGTTTGTGTTTTGTAAATAAATTTGATTTAAATATTTAAATGTATGGAAAGTTCTTCTTTTTAATCAAATATGAAAATAAATATTTTACAGACAAGTGATATTTATTCAAAATGACAATTTTTTCTGTGATAATTTCTTTCCACCTTTTTTCCTTTCCTTTTTTGAATTTTTCATGTAAGTGTCATTCTAATCATTTTTTACAAAAAATAATCATGTTTGTTTAATTTAATTGTATACTTATCATTAACATCCCTTTTCACGGATCATTATCATTTTACAATCAAAGCTAACAAAACTTGTGATTGCAGTTGGAATCTTGATCTTGTTTTTTTTCATGCAATATTATTAGACAGTCTTCCTTTTTGATGTTTCTGTCTTCTCAAAAACTGCAACTGTTTATATAAAAAATCATTCCAGTCCTTTTTTTTTTAGAAATTGTGTAAATGGCTTCACATATCTTTCCTTTAAATATTCAGATATGTAGAAAGCTTTTTATAGCTTATAGTGCATCACTTGATATGTGTTTTGGATTCATTCATTAACTCGATTGTAATTTTCAAGTGTGTTCCAGCTTAAAGAATCATCATGTTTAGTCCCTAGATATTGATATATAACTTTGTTTGTGGTATCGGGAATAATTTATTTATAATAACCAAAACTAACCATTCCGTACATTTTGTTTATACATTCATCCTATTTTTCTACCAATTATTTTGTACAAATATATACTTGAGTAAGATTTTCTACTGTGCAATGTGATTTTGATATTTGCATAATTAATGTTTTTTTGTCAGCTAAATTGTAAAATGATGTAAAAAAATGTTGAGTCTTTTTTTTGTTTTCAGGACAGATAAGTAATTTCAAACTTTTGTACAGAATGCACCAATCAGCACTTTCTTCATTTTTAGGACATCTTAAGAAGATAGAATTACATATAGGGACATAACTCTGAATAGTTATTAACAGTTTAGGTCAACCATTTTGCATTTTTACATTCTAAGTTTTTTAGTAACACAGATTATTTTAATTCTGTTTTTTGTGAATGCTTAAAAAGCAATGATGAAACTCAATATTTAAAACGCATTACTGATTTATAAAGAGTTATCTCCCTTCACCATGATTAATACTGTTGATTGAACAACAAAATGTTTTGTGATCACAAGAGCAAATAATCGTTGCAGATAGAAGACTTCTAAAGAAGTAACTTAACTTAGTTATTTAGATCAGTGTATTTGACTAAGTGATGGTACTTCAATACCTGATAAAATGTACTACAAAATCTGAAATGTTAGGATAAGTGAGTTGATAGGTTAATTCTGTCAGTTTTGTAAGAGGTGTCTACTATGTAGAATTCTAGACAGTTATGTGGCTCCAATATAGTCAAATCTAACCTGTGACCTGAATACAACCTGACATCTAATTTATGAGGACCTGTGACCTTTAAAAATGTTAATAACGACGAATCAGATCAGTTTAGAACTGTATAGTTTGCTTAAAAGTTACCTAGTGACCAGCGGCAATTTTTAAATGTGACCTTTTGATCGATGTGTTGTCAATTCCATAATTTTAATTTGTTTCCCATTTTTTTGTGTACCATGCTGAAATTGCTTAGTATACATGTTTAAAAATGTCATTGAACGTTGACTGTCTTGTTTTTTTCTTTCCACTTTTCACCACCCATGTCCATAGAATGAATAATGTGGTTTTTTCATCAGTAATGGACAGATGTTCTATTTAGGTCAATTTCAAGTTGACCTACAAAACGTGGTTTAATCAATTATAAGTTTGTCAGATTGTTTTGGATTTATGAGTATGTTTGTCCCTTTGGTTTTACTTTTTGGTATCTTTCGCCTCTCTTTTATGGACAATAGGAACTTTATACCATAAAAATTAGGAGTTATGAGCGTTATCTATTTATGTTGATCAAGGTTATTTTGACTGTGTATGAGGACTAAACTTGGAAGACCTACTAACAAACTGAAGGACCGAAGGTTATGTTTGTAAGTGAAAAGTTGAGTTTACACATCATTTATTTTTGTTATCTCATCAAGAAACAAGACAAAACATTTAACATTGGAATTGTTACCAAAAAATGAATAATTAATAACTTTTTTAAGGCAGTGCAAAAGTTCTTTAGGAAAAGAATACAAATTATCTACACTTCTTTTTATTGACTGAAGTTTTCCTTTTTTTTAACGTGTTTTTTTTTTTCAAATTTAGTTTGAAGATATTTAGCATTGACATAACTACGGATACTGTAAAACTTTTAATTTCTGATGTACTAGTTATTGCTGTAACAACATATATAATAGTGTGTGAAAACAATGCACCCAAAAATATTATCTGTTTATGACATTCAATAACTTAAGAAGAAGAAAAAAATTGATGTGAAATATAAAATTGCAAAATTTTCTATCTTTCTACATTAAACTTTGAGGTGTTGAAGTTGCTTTTTATGGCATTTTTTGGCGGAATTCTCAGAAAAAAACTTTTAATAGTTACCAATCATATTTTCCTCTATACCATTAATAGATGATTGCACTATATTCATAAAAAATAAATACAATATGTATTGTAATATTTGTTTTACCACATTACTCAAAGTGCAGATGCAGAATAAAATATATGTTGTTGAATATTTGATTAAATTTCAGAATCTGATGTTATTGTTAATATCTGATATGTGATAAAAAATAATGTTATTTTTATTATATATCATGTATATTTGAAATAAATTATCATTCCATAAATGAGTTAAATGTACTTGTTCCAAATCAAGCATCTTGTCAATGGTTGTTAAGGCCTATTCATGGTTGTTCATTTGCAGAAGCAGTTTCAGTTAATATAAACAGATTTTTTTTATGTCTGCTGAATTCATCTGAAAATGGCCGTGGTTAAAAAGTGCTTTACATATTATATTGAAACATACTGAGCGCCTGTTTAAACCTTAAAACCTGCTGCGTTTTTTTGCACCTGTCCTAAGTCAGGAGCCTGTTGTTCACTGGTTGTCGTTTGTTGGTGTGGTTCATAAGTATTTCTCGTTTTTGTCGAGCCTGCGACTTTTGTCGCAGAAAGCTCGACATAGGGGTAGTGATCCGGCAATGGCGACGGCGTTAGCTAACTTCTTAAAAGCTTAATATTTCAGAATACCTGGATCCTTCATACTTTGTATATAGATGCCTTATGTTATGAAGTTTTCGTCTGTCATATGTCCATTGACCTTGACCTCATTTTCATGGTTCAGTGACTACTTGAAAAAAAAGTTAAGCTTTTTAGTATTCTTAATTTCTCTCTTATTATGAGTAATAGGATAACTATATTTAGTATGTGCGTACCTTGCAAGGTCCTCATGCCCGTCAGACAGTTTTTTTACTTGACCTCGACCTCATTTCATGGATCAGTGAACAAGGTTAAATTTTGGTGGTCAAGTCCATATCTCAGATACTATAAGCAATAGGTCTACTATATTTGGTGTATGGAATGATTGTAAGGTGTACATGTCCAACTGGCAGGTGTCATCTGACCTTGTCCTCATTTTCATTATTCAGTGGTTATAGTTAAGTTTTTGTGTTTTGGTCTGTTTTTCTTCTACTATATGCAATAGGTCTACTATGTTTGATGTATGGAATGAGTGTAAGGTGTCATATATGATTTGGTGTATGAAAATATTTTACGATGAACATGTCAGTCTGGCATGTTTTATTTGACCTTGACCTCATTTTTACGGTTCCTTGCTCAATGTTCAAGTTTTTGTTTTTGGTCTATTTTTCTAATACTTTCAGCAAAAGGTCAACTATATTTAAATTATGGAATGATTGTAAGGTGTACATGTCCAACTGGCAGGTGTCATCTAACCTTGACCTCATTTTCATGGTTCAGAGGTCCTTTTTTCTTATACTATATGCAATAGGTGAACTATATTTGGTGTATAGAAATATTTTAGGATGTACATGTCTGTCTCCCAGGTTTTATCTGACCTTGACCTGATTTTCACGGTTCATTGCTCAGTGTTAAAATTTGGTGTTTTGGTCTATTTTTGTTCAACTATAAGCAATAGGCCAACTATATTTGGTGTATGGAATTTTTATAAGGTGTTTATATATGTTCGCAAGGTATCATATGACCTGAATCCCTTTTACATGGCTCATTGGTCAATGTAAAGTTTTAATGCTGAACTTTGTTTCTTAGAAAATATAAGCAATAGGTCAACTATATTTGGTGTATGGAATGATTGTAAGGCTTATCTGTCTGTCTGGCAGGGTTTATAATACCTTGACCTTATTTTTATGGTTCATAGGTCAATGTTAGTTTTTTTCATTCTTCACTGCTATCTTTAATCACAATAATCAATATCAATGGTATATCACTAAGTTATTTCACTCTTAACCACAGTTATCCAGCATATCTTCATGTAGCTGATAATAACCTATACAATTAGTAGTATGAAGACACTATGATAGTTGTCTTCAGCAGGCCTGGCAGCAGCGTTCATACAGGCATCAGCAGCATCGACAATATCTCATTATTTACAGCTTAAAATTTATAATGTATGTCTGATAGCATTTACTTTCAACATAACTTCAATTAGAAATACACGACAGGCCAGACATTTCTGTGTGTCCACTCTTGTATAGATTAGACCGTTGGTTTTCCTGTTTGAATTATTTTACGCTAGTCATTTTTGGGCCCTTTACAGCTTACTGATTGGCGTGAGCCAAATCTGCGTGTTGAAGGCCGTGCTTAGACCTATAATTGTTTACTTTATATAAATTGTGACTTGGATGGAGAGTTGTCTCATTGCCACTCATACCACATCTTCTTATTTATATGAGTATTGACCTTTAAATAAATGTTTGATTTGTTTGAAGTGGCAATGATGTATATATTTTCGTTTGTGTGACCATTTCTCAGTTAAAGCTCCCTTGCTCTTCATTCTTTATATATTACATTAATAAATCTAAAAAAGTTCCGTTTTTGTGAATTATTTGCAAAGACTTCAGATTTGTGTAAATAAATTGGCTACCTTTTATATTGAATCGAACATTTCCAATGCCGTTGCACTTGGGTGCTTAAGAAGGAACAGCTGATTTTATTAAATGGTGACACCTGTAGCTTTACTTAAGAAATATCTGATGCTGTAGTTGAATTTAGGACTTTGTTTCATATCTGATTGTTAGATGTCTCGTGTTAACAATAGGAAATTAACAAATTCAATGACTGTTGGTACATTTCAAAATTTAAAAAAAGTTTGAAATAGATTTTCATTACAAAGGAAAGATAAAACATAATAGAACATAAACTAAGGAAGACCTTTAAAAACAACCAAGTAAATTACTGCAACAAAGTTAATCAAGTTTTAGGTATTCTTATGCGCCCATTTTAATATCGGACCTATTTCTGAATTGTTATGAAACTCTTAATTACTCGGTTTTTACAATGTAATATGCATGTGTGTGAGTTTAACTGTTTACATCTGAGCAAGGACTCCAGATTTGTGTAAATAGATTGGCTGCCTTTTCAATTGAATCGAAAATTGACAGGCATTGAAACTATTAAACATTACTTATACTAAGATATGATATTAACAGCGTCTGGTAACTTTTCTGGACCAAACAAGAGTTACTTAATACAGACATTTAACCTTCTAAGGTACGGCAGTGTGAGCTGTTGCCTTTACTTGACGTCGTCGTCGTCGTCGTCGTAGCTCAATTTGGGTTCGCTGTGGCAAAAACAAATGAAACATAAGGGTAAAATGCATTAATTGTCAAATTTTGAAAACTATGAAAAATAGAAAACATCTGACAGGACATAAATGATAATAATGTCAAGATCTGCCTACTTTCTGATTGCACCAAAACTATCATTTTAGGAGTTATTGCCCTTAAGGGCGTTTTTGACTAATTTACAAGCTTTTTCCTATTATATTTAAAATCATGATAGTTACGTAGAAATTGTGAACAACAAACATTATCAGCTAAACAAGATCTACAAGAACCCCATATATTATTGAAACCATCGGATGACTCGTTGTAGGGGTTATCACCTTCCATGATGATTTTTTACTAGTTTTGGGGTGTTTTCCCACAATAGTTTGATAGAAACTGTAAACATTAAACATTATCAATCATACAGACCCACAGGAATTGTAATTCATCCGAAAACATTGAATAACGCTTTAGAAGAGTTATCGCCCTTTAAAGACGGGTTTTTACTTATTTTCAGGTATTTGCCTCTTGAAAATACAATATAGATAGGTTGAAACGATTACCAGCAAAACTGATCGGTATACACCATGTACAACAAGGTCTAAACGAATGCAATTGTAATAGAAACCATTGACTGACTCCTTATAGTAGGAATTGTACTTAAAAGATGTTTTTTACGAATTTGTTGTTAGGTGTTTCTCTATTATTCAAATATTTGACAATAGAAGGGTTCAGGTTCATAAAAGCCTCTTGTATAAGTTGCGAATTCTTTTTACACACGCGTTTCCGAATGCAAAAACATAATTGTAAACTGTAAAATACAAAACATGACCATATTAATGATGATTACGGTTGGAATAATAGGTTTATAAACAGGGTAAGGATTAGGGTTACAGTTTGAATAGGGCTAATGGTTATACTCAGGGTAACGGGTTAGGGCTATTGTAAGGGTAATGGTCAGGGCTTCTGTCAGGATCAGGGTTAATGTTATAATCTGGATAGTATTTATTTTTACAGTCAGGATCAGGGTTAGGGTTAAGGTAAGGTAAGGATAATGATCATTGTCTGGTTAAGTGTTTAGATTATTCAGTATAAAGGTTATGGTTAAAGTCAGCGGTAATGTTATATGTTATTGATAATGCATATTTAAAGTTTTTTTCTTGTCATATATCACACCGAAACACACAAATGAAATACAAACCTTAGAGAGGTCTTTCGCTATGCAATTCTGACACTCCAAGGTGTATTTTACGACACGAAAAACCTTACAAATTGCATTATCTGACTTATATACATTCAAAATTCATTTTGTTTTGAAAAGATTATGACAAATTGCTTCTCGTTTTGTCGATCACATTAAAATGGCATATTCTTTTTTCTAGCATTTAGGTTTAACAATGCCCAACGAATACATTATAAATATAACTCAATAATCTAGATATAAAGCAATCACTGTCCAAATAATTCAAAATTTTACTGTTGTTGCATGAAGCAAGAATAAAACAATTGAGGTCTTCCAAAATACTGAATTAGTGTTTTACTCGCGTAGCCTATTAACGTTCAAAACTATAACATGTATAAATATCTCTGTAATTATTTTCTATTAATTTTTCTATTATTTTTAAAACTACATATCTAATTTTACGCTACAAATCTACAACTATTAGGGTACACGTGCTGCTTTATCTCTGATTTCATGAATATGCAACCGCTTAGTCAAAATGTAGTATGCGTGTCAAAATCGTACCATACGCGGTAATGATAACCCTGTACATATATACTGGTCTGATTTCTTATTCCAGTATTATTAAGATAAATATAATACAAATGCTATCCACATTAGAATAAAGAGAGATGGTATGATCGCCAATGAAATAAATATCCATCCGAGTTCAAATGACGCAGATAAAAGCAATTGAAGGTCAACGTACGGCCTTCAAGAATGAGAAAAACCCATGTCGTATAGTCAGCTATAAAAAGGCCCCGATAGCAAATAATTTATGTCTCAATTTTTAATTTGTTTGTGTTTGTGGATATTTGATGTGTTTGTGGGTGATACTGAAATTTTATAGGAACAACAATATCGAAAGTTTTGAAAATAATCAAATATGCTACGATGAAGAGAGTTTACAAATGTCTTTTAGTGGAAAGAAAACATTAGAAAATTGGTACAATATTTTCGTTAAAAAGACTAACTTAAAAAAGTAAATCTATAATTGAAATTGTATTATTACTTTAACTAGTCAAATATTTAGTGTGTAATTTATTTCAAAAACCCACGCAGGACGTTCAGGTTATAAATGTCTTTTATATCACTCAATTAAAGTTGAAGTGTATTTGTAAGGTAATTTATTTTTGCAATGTGAATTTTAAATGAACTATAAATAGAAAAGAAAGTAGACATCAGGGAAGTCCCCGTTACCAGGTAAATAAAGTTAGAGTTTACAACCAAAATGGCAGGTAATAACTGATTTTCTCCTTTCATTCCATTGGTTTCTATACCAACCACGGTTCCTTTACTGCATACTTTAGCTTAAACCTTTTTATCCCCAAAAAAACATATGTCTATATACGCAACATGTTGTAATGACTTTGCTGAATGATAGATGCTGACATGCTCGTCAGTACACATGTATTATGCCTTATGTAAAAAATATTCTAGTTGGAATGAAAACATGTAGGTCGAAAGACGACAAAGGACAGAAAAAAGGAAAACAAATAATTTCTGGGTATCTCATCCAACAGCAAGCAGCTACTTTAGGATCCCGGACGTTCTAAGGTTAGGTGTTCGTCATATAAGATTGCAGATTGTTGGAAAGTATGAATTAAACCATTTATAGTTTTTGTCTCCTCTTGTGATAATCTTTTATTATGAGGCATAAAAACGAAATGTTATCTGCAAAACAAAATATTTGTCAACTTATGTGCAGTATATATGATTGTGTAAGCCATCTGTTAATTATACTTTAAAGAATTGAAAGAACGAGACAAATAAAACAACACAAAACATTAAGAACTATGTTTAAAAACCAAACCAGGAATATGGCAGTTGTTATCTAGAATCCGTGTCTTTGTATGTTGGCGTTGGCATTTGTTGTAGGTTAGTGCTTCCGTTGTTTTCCTCTTATAGTTAATGTGTTTCCCTCGGTTTTAGTTTGTTACCCGGATTTGTTTTTGCTTAATCGAATATCTAGTATGACTATGGAACGACGGAATGATACTTTTGCCTTTATTTATCCGTTTTTAATGTTCTCTCAGTAAAGGACAGGTTTCAGTTTTGCCACAATGGACGTCTCGAATTTTCTTTTATCGTAATATACTAAAAAAAGGTGACCCTTTGGTTCTTAAGTAACACAAATCTCGTCTTACGGTTCATTATCGGCTACAAAATAAAAAAAAATTGGAATTACATGTAATGTCTTAACACGATGACTATCAATAGTTTGAACCTTGAAGATTCAGTAAATCCTTTGCCGCAAAATACGATACAATTGTTCAGTAACTAGTAACATCAATACACAATTCAGAATATTCTGTAACCAACACTTTTTTGTATACAATACAAACCGGTAAAAGCTGAAAAAAGTCTGACACGGAGAGTATTTGAACTCGACTGTACTAGTTTTTACTCGACCATTCTGAATTGGTCTGAAGTTACTTGATATTACTCGACTGTAGTCGGGACCTATACTCGACCCGTATCGTAACAATTTAAACAATCTGAATCTTATTCAACCAATAATCTATCGAGAGAAAAAAAAACAACGTCGAGATCCACTACCGGAACCCCTCTCAACATTACATACAGTCTGCAGTTAAAGTTTTGAAAACATTTATTAGATTCATAAACAATCCTGGATTTTTCTCACCTTAGACAGAAGCTTCTTACAATCAAAAGATAGTATCTAATAGAAATGTTTTTTTGTACAAATATATACTTGAGTAAGATTTTCTACTGTGCAATGTGATTTTGATATTTGCATAATTAATGTTTTTTTGTCAGCTAAATTGTAAAATGATGTAAAAAAATGTTGAGTCTCTTTTTTGTTTTCAGGACAGATAAGTAATTTCAAACTTTTGTACAGAATGCACCAATCAGCACTTTCTTCATTTTTAGGACATCTTAAGAAGATAGAATTACATATAGGGACATAACTCTGAATAGTTATTAACAGTTTAGGTCAACCATTTTGCATTTTTACATTCTAAGTTTTTTAGTAACACAGATTATTTTAATTCTGTTTTTTGTGAATGCTTAAAAAGCAATGATGAAACTCAATATTTAAAACGCATTACTGAACAGCAAAATGTTTTGTGATCACAAGAGCAAATAATCGTTGCAGATAGAAGACTTCTAAAGAAGTAACTTAACTTAGTTATTTAGATCAGTGTATTTGACTAAGTGATGGTACTTCGATACCTAATAAAATGTACTACAAAATCTGAAATGTTAGGATAAGTGAGTTGATAGGTTAATTCTGTCAGTTTTGTAAGAGGTGTCTACTATGTAGAATTCTAGACAGTTATGTGGCTCCAATATAGTCAAATCTAACCTGTGACCTGAATACAACCTGACATCTAATTTATGAGGACCTGTGACCTTTAAAAATGTTATTAACGACGAATCTGATCAGTTTAGAACTGTGTAGTTTGCTTAAAAGTTACCTAGTGACCAGCGGCAATTTTTAAATGTGACCTTTTGATCGATGTGTTGTCAATTTGATAATTAAAATTTGTTTCCCATTTTTTTGTGTACCATGCTGAAATTGCTTAGTATACATGTTTAAAAATGTCATTGAACATTGACTGTCTTGTTTTTTTCTTTCCACTTTTCACCACCCATGTCCATAGAATGAATAATGTAGTTTTTTCATCAGTAATGGACAGATGTTCTATTTAGGTCAATTTCAAGTTGACCTACAAAACGTGGTTTAATCAATTATAAGATTGTCAGATTGTTTTGGATTTATGAGTTTGTATGTCCCTTTGGTTTTACTTTTTGGTATCTTTCGCCTCTCTTTTATGGACAATAGGAACTTCATACCATAAAAATTAGGAGTTATGAGCGTTATTTAAGGAATGACTGTAATATTTTTTCTGTCTATGAAGAAATAACATAAAAAATGTGGTGCACACTGAATAATCCGCGTAGCGGGTTATTTTAAAGTGTGCACCATATATTTTATGTTATTTCGAATAGACAGAAAAAATATTACGGTCATTTCTTATAATTTAATTCTTAATTCCATTTTAAACCGGAGTAAATCATGAAAAAACGTTGATGACGTCAAGGTCACATGACAAAATTATATCTATGAGCTGATAAACAAAACAACGTCAGCCAATCAGAAGACGCCTTACATCCAAAATTAAATTATCTATTTATGTTGATAAAGGTTATTTTGACTGTGTATGAGGACTAAACTTGGAAGACCTACTAACAAACTGAAGGACCGAAGGTTATGTTTGTAAGTGAAAAGTTGAGTTAACACATCATTTATTTTTGTTATCTCATCAAGAAACAAGACAAAACATTTAACATTGGAATTATTACCAAAAAAATGAATAATTTATAACTTTTTTAAGGCAGTGCAAAAGTTCTTTAGGAAAAGAATACAAATTATCTACACTTCTTTTTATTGACTGAAGTTTTCCTTTTTTTTAACGTGTTTTTTTTTTCAAATTTAGTTTGAAGATATTTAGCATTGACATAACTACGGATACTGTAAAACTTTTAATTTCTGATGTACTAGTTATTGCTGTAACAACATATATAATAGTGTGTGAAAACAATGCACCCATAAAATATTATCTGTTTATGACATTCAATAACTTAAGAAGAAGAAAAAAATTGATGTAAAATATATAATTGCAAAATTTTTTATCTTTATACATTAAACTTTGAGGTGTTGAAGTTGCTTTTTATGGCATTTTTTGGCGGAATTCTCAGAAAAAAAACTTGGAATAGTTACCAATCATATTTTCCTCTATACCATTAATAGATGATTGCACTATATTCATAAAAAATATGCATATATACATACAATATGTATTGTAATATTTGTTTTACCACATTACTCAAAGTGCAGATGCAGAATAAAATATATGTTGTTGAATATTTGATTAAATTTCAGAATCTGATGTTATTGTTAATATCTGATATGTGATAAAAAATAATGTTATTTTTATTATATATCATGTATATTAGAAATAAATTATCATTCCATAAATGAGTTAAATGTACTTGTTCCAAATCAAGCATCTTGTCAATGGTTGTTAAGGCCTATTCATAGTTGTTCATTTTCAGAAGCAGTTTCAGTTAATATAAACAGATTTTTTTTATGTCTGCTGAATTCATCTGAAAATGGCCGTGGTTAAAAAGTGCTTTACATATTATATTGAAACATACTGAGCGCCTGTTTAAACCTTAAAACCTGCTGCGTTTTATGCACCTGTCCTAAGTCAGGAGCCTGTTGTTCAGTGGTTGTCGTTTGTTGATGTGGTTCATAAGTATTTCTCGTTTTTGTCGAGCCTGCGACTTTTGTCGCAGAAAGCTCGACATAGGTGTAGTGATCCGGCAACGGCGACGGCGTTAGCTAACTTCTTAAAAGCTTAATATTTCAGAATACCTGGATCCTTCATACTTTGTATATATATGCCTTATGTTATGAAGTTTTCGTCTGACATATGTCCATTGACCGTGACCTCATTTTCATGGTTCAGTGACTACTTGAAAAAAAAGTTAAGCTTTTTAGTATTCTTAATTTCTCTCTTATTATGAGTAATAGGATAACTATATTTAGTATGTGCGTACCTTGCAAGGTCCTCATGCCCGTCAGACAGTTTTCACTTGACCTCGACCTCATTTCATGGATCAGTGAACAAGGTTAAATTTTGGTGGTCAAGTCCATATCTCAGATACTATAAGCAATAGGTCTACTATATTTGGTGTATGGAATGATTGTAAGGTGCACATGTCCAACTGGCAGGTGTCATCTGACCTTGTCCTCATCTTCATTATTCAGTGGTTATAGTTAAGTTTTTGTGTTTTGGTCTGTTTTTCTTGTACTGTATGCAATAGGTCTACTATATTTGGTGTATTGAATGAGTGTAAGGTGTACATGTCCAACTGGCAGGTGTCATCTGACCTTGACCTCAGTTTCATGGTTCATTGGTTAAAGTTAAGTTTTTGTGTTTTGGTCTGTTTTTCTTATACTGTATAAAATAAATCAACTATATTTGGTGTATGAAAATATTTTACGATGTACATGTCAGTCTGGCATGTTTTATTTGACCTTGACCACATTTTTAGGTTCCTTACTCAATGTTCAAGTTTTTGTTTTTGGTCTATTTTTCTAATACTTTCAGCAATAGGTCAACTCTATTTAAATTATGGAATGATTGTAAGGTGTACATGTCCAACTAGCAGGTGTCATCTAACCTTGACCTCATTTTCATGGTTCAGTGGTCAAGGTTAAGTTTTTTTAGTTTTGGTCCTTTTTTCTTATACTATATGCAATAGGTGAACTATATTTTGTGTATGGAAATATTTTAGGATGTACATGTCTGTCTCCCAGGTTTTATCTGACCTTGACCTGATTTTCACGGTTCATCGCTCAGTGTTAAAATTTGGTGTTTTGGTCTATTTTTGTTCAACTATAAGCAAGAGGTCAACTATATTTGGTGTATGGAATGTTTATAAGGTGTTTATATCTGTCCGCAAGGTATCATATGACCTGAACCCCTTTTACATGGCTCATTGGTCAATGTAAAGTTTTAATGCTGAACTTTGTTTCTTAGAAAATATAAGCAATAGGTCAACTATATTTGGTGTATGGAATGATTGTTAGGCGTATCTGTCTGTCTGGCAGGGTTCATAATACCTTGACCTTATTTTTATGGTTCATAGGTCAATGTTAGTTTTTTTCATTCTTCACTGCTATCTTTAATCACTATAATCAATATCAATGGTATATCACTAAGTTATTTCACTCTTAACCACAGTTATCCAGCATATCTTCATGTAGCTGATAATAACCTATACAATTAGTAGTATGAAGACACTATGATAGTTGTCTTCAGCAGGCCTGGCAGCAGCGTTCATACAGGCATCAGCAGCATCGACATTATCTAATTATTTACAGCTTAAAATTTATAATGTATGTCTGATAGCATTTACTTTCAACATAACTTCAATTAGAAATACACGACAGGCCAGACATTTCTGTGTGTCCACTCTTGTATAGATTAGACCGTTGGTTTTCCTGTTTGAATTATTTTACGCTAGTCATTTTTGGGCCCTTTACAGCTTACTGATTGGCGTGAGCCAAATCTGCGTGTTGAAGGCCGTGCTTAGACCTATAATTGTTTACTTTATATAATTTGTGACTTGGATGGAGAGTTGTCTCATTGCCACTCAAACCACATCTTCTTATTTATATGAGTATTGACCTTTAAATAAATGTTTGATTTGTTTGAAGTGGCGATGATGTATAAATTTTCGTCTGTGTGACCATTTCTCAGTTAAAGCTCCCTTGCTCTTCATTCTTTATATTTTACATTTATAAATCTAAAAAAGTTCCGTTTTTGTGAATTATTTGCAAAGACTTCAGATTTGTGTAAATAAATTGGCTACCATTTCAATTGAATCGAAAATTTCCAAGGCCGTTGCACTTGGGTGCATAAGAAGGAACAGCTGATTTTATTAAATGGTGACACCTGTAGCTTTACTTATGAAATATCTGATGCTGTAGTTGAATTTAGGACCTTGTTCCATATCTGATTGATAGATGTCTCGTGTTAACAATAGGAAATTAACAAATTCAATGACTGTTGGTACATTTCAAAATTTAAAAAAAGTTTGAAATAGATTTTCATTACAAAGAAAAGATAAAACGTAATAGAACATCAACTAAGGAAGACTTTTAAAAACAACCAAATAAATTACTGCAACAAAGTTAATCAAGTTGTAGGTATTCTTATGCGCCCATTTTAATGTCGGACCTATTTCTGAATTGTTATGAAACTCTTACTTGCTCGGTTTTTACAATGTTATATGCATGTGTGTGAGTTTAACTGTTTACATCTGAGCAAGGATACCCGATTTGTGTAAATAGAATGGCTGCCTTTTCAATTGAATCGAAAATTGACAGGCATTGAAACTATTAAACATTACCTATACTAAGATATGATATTAACAGCATCTGGTAACTTTTCTGGACCAAACAAGAGTTACTTAAGACAGACATTTAACCTTCTAAGGTAGTCAGTGTGGGCTGTTGCCTTTACTTGACGTCGTCGTCGTCGTCGTCGTCGTCGTCGTAGCTCAATTTGGGTTCGCTGTAGCAAAAACAAATGAAACATAAGGGTAAAATGCATTAATTGTCAAATTTTGAAAAATATGACAAATAGAAAACATCTGACAGGACATAAGTGATAAGAATGTCAAGATCTGCCTACTTTCTGATTGCACCAAAACTATCATTATAGGAATTATTGCCCTTAAGGGCGTTTTTGACTAATTTACAAGCTTTTTCTTATTATATTGAAAATCATGATAGTTACGTAGAAATTGTGAACAACAAACATTATCAGCTAAACAAGATATACAAGAACCCCATATATGATTGAAACCATCGGATGACTCGTTGTAGGGGTTATTACCTTCCATGATGATTTTTTACTAGTTTTGGGGTGTTTTCCCACAATAGTTTGATAGAAACTGTAAATATTAAACATTATCAATCATACAGACCCACAGGAATTGTTTTTCATCCGAAAACATTGAATAACGCTTTAGAAGAGTTATCGCCCTTTAAAGACGGGTTTTTACTTATTACAGGTATTTGCCTCTTGAAAATACAATATATATAGGTTGAAACGATTACCAGCAAAACTGATCGGTATACACCATGTACAACAAGGTCTATACGAATGCAATTGTAATAGAAACCATTGACTGACTCCTTATAGTAGGAATTGTACTTAAAAGATGTTTTTTACGAATTTGTTGTTAGGTGTTTCTCTATTATTCAAATATTTGACAATAGAAGGGTTCAGGTTCATAAGAGCCTCTTGTATAAGTTGCGAATTCTTTTTACACACGCGTTTCCGAATACAAAAAAATAATTGTAAACTGTAAATTACAAAATATGACCATATTAATGATGATTACGGTTGGAATAATAGGTTTATAAACAGGGTAAGGATTAGGGTTACAGTTTGAATAGGGCTAATGGTTATACTCAGGGTAACGGGTTAGGGCTATTGTAAGGGTAATGGTCAGGGCTTCTGTCAGGATCAGGGTTAATGTTAATCTTGATAGTATTTATTTTTACAGTCAGGATCAGGGTTAGGGTTAAGGTAAGGTAAGGATAATGATTATTGTCTGGTTAAGTGTTTAGATTATTCAGTATAAAGGTTATGGTTAAAGTCAGCGGTAATGTTATATGTTATTGATAATGCATATTTAAAGTTTTTTTCTTGTCATATATCACACCGAAACACACAAATGAAATACAAACCTTAGAGAGGTCTTTCGCTATGCAATTCTGACACTCCAAGGTGTTTTTTACGACACGAAAAACCTTACAAATTGCATTATCTGACTTATATATATTCAGAATTCATTTTGTTTTGAAAAGATTTGAGGCAAATTGCTTCTCGTTTTGTCGATCACATTAAAATGGCATATTCTTTTTTCTAGCATTTAGGTTTAACAATGCCCAACGAATACATTATAAATATAACTCAATAATCTATATATAAAGCAATCACTGTCCAAATAAATCAAAATTTTACTGTTGTTGCATGAAGCAAGAATAAAACAATTGAGGTCTTCCAAAATACTGAATTAGTGTTTTACTCGCGTAGCCTATTAACGTTCAAAACTATAAATATCTCTGTAATTATTTTCTATTAATTTTTCTATTATTTTTAAAACTACATATCTAATTTTACGCTACAAATCTACAACTATTAGGGTACACGTGCTGCTTTATCTCTGAATTCATGAATATGCAACCGCTTAGTCAAAATGTAGTATGCGTGTCAAAATCGTACCATACGCGATAATGACAAACCTGTACATATATACTGGTCTGATTTCTTATTCCAGTATTATTAAGATAAATATAATACAAATGATATCCACATTAGAATAAAGAGAGATGGTATGGTCGCCAATGAAATAAATATCCATCCGAGTTCAAATGACGAAGATGAAAGCAACTGAAGGTCAACATACGGCCTTCAACAATTAGAAAAACCCACGTCGTATAGTCAGCTATAAAAAGGCCCCGATAGCAAATAATTTATGTTTCAATTTTTAATTTGTTTGTGTTTGTGGATATTTGATGTGTTTGTGGGTGATATTGAAATTTAATAGGAACAACAATATCGAAAGTTTTGAAAATAATCAAATATGCTACGATGAAGAGAGTTAACAAATGTCTTTTAGTGGAAAGAAAACATTAGAAAATTGGTACAATATTTTCGATAAAAAGACTAACTTAAAAAAGTAAATCTATAGCTAAAATTGTATTATTACTTTAGCTAGTCAAATATTTAGTGTGTAATTCATTTCAAAAACCCACGCAGGACGTTCAGGTTATAAATGTCTTTTATATCACTAAATTAAAGTTGAAGTGTATTTGTAAGGTAATTTATTTTTGCAATGTGAATTTTAAATGAACTATAAATAGAAAAGAAAGTAGACATTAGGGAAGTCCCCGTTACCAGGTAAATAAAGTTAGAGTTTACAACCAAAATGGCAGGTAATAACTGATTTTCTCCTTTCATTCCATTGGTTTCTATACCAACCACGGTTCCTTTACTGCATACTTTAGCTTAAACCTTTTTATCCCCAAAAAAACATATGTCTATATACGCAACATGTTGTAATGACTTTGCTGAATGATAGATGCTGACATGCTCGTCAGTACACATGTATTATGCCTTATATAAAAAATATTCTAGTTGGAAAGAAAACATGTAGGTCGAAAGACGACAAAGGACAGAAAAAAGGAAAACAAATAATATCTGGGTATCTCATCCAACAGCAAGCAGCTACTTTAGGATCCCGGACGTTCTAAGGTTAGGTGTTCGTCATATAAGATTGCAGATTGTTGGAAAGTATGAATTGAACCATTTATAGTTTTTGTCTCCTTTTGTGACAAACTTTTATTATGAGGCATAAAAACGAAATGTTATCTGCAAAACAAATATTTGTCAACTTTTGTGCAGTATATATGATTGTGTAAGCCATCTGTTAATTATACTTTAAAGAATTGAAAGTACGAGACAAATAAAACAACACAAAACATTTAGAATTATGTTTAAAAACCAAACCAGGAATATGGCAGTTATTATCTAGAATCCGTGTCTTTGTATGTTGGCGTTGAATTTTGTTGTAGGTTAGTGCTTCCGTTGTTCCGTTGTTTTCCTCTTATAGTTAATGTGTTTCCCTCGGTTTTAGTTTGTTACCCGGATTTGTTTTTGCTTAATCGAATATCTAGTATGACTATGGAACGACGGGATGATACTGTTGCCTTTATTTATCCGTATTTAATGTTCTCTCAGTAAAGGACAAGTTTCACATGTTTCAGTTTTGCCAAAATGGACGTCTCGAATTTTCTTTTATCGTAATATACTGAAAAAAGGTGACCCTTTGGTTTTTAAGTAACACAAATCACGTCTTACGGTACATTATCGGCTACAAAATAAAAAAATCTGGAATTACATGTAATGTCTTAACACGATGACTATGTCAATATTTTGAACCTTGAAGATTCAGTAAAACCTTTGCCGCAAAATACGATACAAATTGTTCAGTAACTAGTAACATCAATACACAATTCAGAATATTCTGTAACCAACACTTTTTTGTATACAATACAAACCGGTAAAAGCTGAAAAAAGTCTGACACGGAGAGTATTTGAACTCGACTGTACTAGTTTTTACTCGACCATTCTGAATTGGTCTGAAGTTACTTGATATTACTCGACTGTAGTCGGGACCTATACTCGACCCGTATCTTAACAATTTAAACAATCTGAATCTTATTCAACCAATAATCTATCGAGAGAAAAAAACAACGTCAAGATCCACTACCGGAAGCCCTCTCGACCAATCATATTAACGTATTATCTAATATCCAAATCATTAAAGAATTATTAGTTATTTTTCTTCCAGTTAACATTACATACAGTCTGCAGTTAAAGTTTTGAAAACATTTAGTAGATTCATAAACCATCCTGGATTTTTCAAAACTTAGTCAGAAGCTTCTTACAATCAAAAAATAGTCTCTAATAGAAAATTTGTAACAATTTTTTCCTCATTTATGTTGAGCCTTCGACTAACAGCAAAGTAGACGAGACACTGGGTTCCGCGGAACCCTTACAATTTTTTCCCCTTTTTAGATTCTTATTTTTATAAGAATTGTGTCCCTTGTGTAGAAATTCATTCAACAGGTACTATATAAGAAAGTTGTTTACCAGATAAGAACAATCGATGTAAGATATGTGGTTTAATGTTGACGCACAATTTTTTTCGGATTAGAGAATGCAGTCATTTATATCTATGTTTAAAACCATATCCTGAAAAATTAGACCAAAACTCGGGGTATGACAAAACTGACGCATAAGTTTATATCACTTGTTTTTTCACAACTATTTATACAAAATGTTAGGTTTTTGAGCCAGATTTGATGAAAAAATTTATAAATCTTAAGGCAATTTTTAAGACTGTGCGAACACACTCCTTCAATTTTTCTTTAAAGAATCAGCGACACAAACTGAATCAATAGCTTTGTATCATTATCTACGCCAGAACGTTGTTGGAACAGAGAAACATGTAAGAACAATCAGATTGATGAATAATGTTAGAGACAATTTACAGAGCAATACGACTTGGACATTTATTACCAGTGGAAGTTTCGGAGATGGACTACAGACACGAGGTAGTGATATAGATTTAATGGGGGTATTGAAACTGATTGAGGTCTGTGAAGACGCACAAACTTATTTCAATGCTAATAGAATACATTTTTCAATGGAAGTGGAAGATACACAGCCAGGTTTCGCTAAGTTACGTCTAGTGCACAGTAATGACAAGAGTATCTTAAAAGACTGTTATGATATCAATGGTAATTTCTACTTTTCAAATCTTTTATTTAAACAAAATTTTGCAACCGACATTTTTTCGACTATACATGGGCCATGTATGTCCGATAAAGCTGGAGTATATGACTTTGCAAGCTGTTTACATTGTAAATTATGGATAACACCAGCAAAACAATGGATAGGACGATCAAATAAATCATGGCCGAGATACGATATTAAACAGGCTATTGTAAAACACGGGGTTCTCTTTGTACCTGTAGGGGTGAAAGGATCTACACAAGAAGAATTAGAATGGCGAATATCATTTTCCGTTGCTGAAAAACTACTTATCTATTCATTTACACATACACAATTATTATGTTATGCAGTTATGAAAATTCTTCTGAAAGATGTTATAGCTTTAGACATTGATTGTAAAGAATTACTTTGTTCATATTTTATGAAAACACTTTTGTTTTGGATGTGCGAAGAATTGCCTTCATCAATATGGAAACCTGA
Source organism: Mytilus californianus (assembly GCF_021869535.1). Lineage (NCBI taxonomy): Eukaryota > Metazoa > Mollusca > Bivalvia > Mytilida > Mytilidae > Mytilus > Mytilus californianus. The sequence continues at coordinate 71,119,707 of NW_026262745.1, forward strand.
AAACTTGATATCTTGTTTCATGAGATGTTTCAGGAGGCTTATATATTGTGTTGAATACTCACTTTGTCCGCATTATTTTATTCCTGAGAATAATCTATTTGAGAATAAGATACAAGGACAAGCACAGAAAACACTTTTAAATAAGTTGTCTATCCTTAACAGTTACGGTTGGCAATGTATCCTATTGTCGGATCAAGTCCCGAATTTAAATGAATTGGCATCGGATATACGTGAAGAGACAAGTTATTCATATGCCAAGAGTTTAGAAAGATTATTAAGCTTACAAATGTATTTTGTCCACTCTACGTGCACTTCTTTTGATTTTCTCTTGGAAAAAACTTTATGCAAGGTATTGTCAAGTAAGAGTTCAAAAATCAAATACTTGTACGCAGAATATATGTCAAAATTTTATTGCAAAAGTGAGCGAATTCTGCCAGAGGATAATACATCCTATAATAAATCTACTTATAAAGAGTACAATACTTATATAAGTACTCTTCTTCTTAACACACATCATGACGCTGTATCTGGATGGTTAATGCTATCTTTGTATTTCTACAAAAGAAAACAATACAATACAGCTCTTTACATTATTCAGTATTCTCTATCAAAATGTTCACCGGAAAAACTTCATCAATTCATGCAGTATTCAGATATTCATCATGAACTATTTAATTTACACGTATTCAGGAATATGCATATTGTTCAGTTATGGAATTTTTACTATTAGGTTTAGTGTACTTTATACACCCTAAGTTACAACCGAATGAATTACAAATGGGAGTACAACAAATTATTCCTCCCATAGTTTTTGCTCATGCCCTTCGTGTTCTATGTCATTATCATCTAAAGAATAGCAGACAAAGTTGGAATTTCTTACGGGATCTACACTTGACTATAGAGGACAACCGTTTTATAGCTCATCCCATGTTGAAAAGTACATCTTACTACATGCTGGGCATATGTTTTCAATTGTTAGGTGACATAGAAGCAGCGAGACAAGCTTTCGTGCATTCTACAGAATTGTTTCCCGATCAAAAATATAACAGAGCATTCCAACAATTGTCATTCATAAGCTGAATGTGTTTATTTTTTATGGTATGTCTACTATCGTTATGTTTGTTGTTTTTTTTTTTCATCAAATGTTACAGTATTTTTTATCAAATGCCATCAACAGTTATATTTCAAAATATTAATGTATACTTAGTTACTGTAAGTGTTAAAGTTTGTAGATAAGAGGAAAAAAAAAATATCAATGTTCAAGATATATAGACCTATTCATTTTATTCAAATAAATCACTACACCAAGACTAACATGCATCATTGGTGGTTTTTCGATTTGAAGATGATGATTATGTTGCTGCTTCTACTGCTGCTGATGATTGTAGTGATTTTGATTGAGTGTCTTAATCTGTATTCAAATATCAATCTACGGTTTATTAAAAGATATTCCAACAGGCCAGTTCGTAATTTATTGTAAGCCTGAGCGGTAAATAACATTATTTGCAATTTATATATATAACTAACCTGATTAGGGAACGGTAGTGTTATCTTTCCGGGAATGATTTGTTTACTATGTAGAATTTTGGATAGTAATGTGGCTTCAAAATGATAAAATCTGAACTGTGACTTTGGAGTATTTGGCAGGCTACCTTAATACAACATGACATCTGATATTAAAGGACCTGTAACCTTAAATCAAATTTTACATATGATCAGTTTAGAACTGTATAGTTTGTTTAGAAGTAGCCTAGTGACCAGAGTCAATTCTTAAACGTGACCTTCCGACCGACGGGGGTTTTCTACTTGAGCTTCAATTATTTCTATACAGATATTCTTCTTTAAAATTTAGTACTTATGACATTTCACAAGTCCACTGTATCCTCAAATGAAGGAAAGACTGAATTTGTAAGGATCTAGATAATTTACTTTTCAAATCAGTTTGTGGAATAAGCTGGTTACTGCAAATCATGTTACGTACATGTGAATTGAAGCAGACAATTGATTGACATGCAATGCTCCATATTCATAACTAACTTTTTAACGATTTCTCAGCATAATAATGTTTTCTATAAAGAAAAGATAAATAATTTGACTGATATATCACTGTTTAAATGATATTAATAATTTTATATAAAAAATGTCCTAGGCGTCAATCAAACAACAATGAATCAACACATAATTGGACACTGTGTTTAGTTGACCTGTAGATTGCACAACAGTGACATAACCATTTATACAATGTTAATTAGTTGAAAAAAGTTAACATCAATGATATAAGTATAATATAATAATGGTGTTGTAAATTTGAGTATGTTTCCGTAATTTTTGTGTAATTTGCTTAAATGTGTTGTATACATACTTGAAAATGTTATTGAAAGTTAATTTTTTGTTATTTATCACTCTACTTTTCATCATACATGTCCATAGAATGAATAAAGGATGTATTTTTTATTTGTTTTAGACGGATGTTCTTTTGAGGTCAATTTCAAGTTGACCTACAAAAACGAGTTTTAATTAGTTTTATCATTGTCGGTTTGTTTTTAAATTATGAGTTTGAATGTCCCTTTCTCATAATAGGAATTTTATGCAATAAAAATTAATGGTAACAAGCTGATAAATGCTATTCTAACAGACTTTATTAAGGACTAAACTAGGAAGACTCACTCAAAAACTGAAGGACTTAACTTTGAGTTTACACATCCATCTTTTGTTATCTCACAAAGGAAATAATAATTATTATCGCACCGCGGGTAAATTATGACGTTGTGATTGGCTAAACGCCATCACGTAATGACCCCCTATGGATCCGTAGGGGGTAAGTAAATTTCATAGGGGGTTCATGACATCACGTCTACTGTTAATGGTGACGTCATCTATTGATGTTGTTGCATTTCATTGTTTATTTTTCTACAAAAGGCAGCAGGAAAAGTCCCGTATGCGATAAATTCATTATACGGGTCACTACTGACCCCTAAGGACCATAGAGGGTGAGTAAAATCAGTAGGATATTCGGCCTTCGGTCTAACCCACTATGGATTTTACTCACCCTCTATTGATCCGTAGGGGTCAGTAGCGAACCATATAATTTATATTATACAACATTGGAATAAACAAATAATGTATAATAAATAATATTTTCAAGGCAATGTAAATAAATTATCTACATTTCTTTTTGCATGTTTTATGGACTGACGTTTTTCGTTTTTTTTTTTCTTCAAATTCATATTTAAGATATTTAGCAGTGACATTTCTGAAACTAAGGAACTGATACTGCCACGTTTTAATTTCTAATTTAGTAGTTATATCTTGAATATAACATATATAATAGTGTGTAAACAGTGCTTCCAATAATAATATATTTTGTAAGGAATTCAATAACATCAAACATATAAGAAATATAAATTTGTGTAAAATATAAAATTGCATAATTTTCTATTTTTAAACATCAAACTTTGAGAAGTTGTAGTTGCTTTGTAGAGCTTTTTTGGTGGAATTCTCAGAAACAATGGTGAATAGTTACCAATCAAATTCTTCTCTATACTTTTAATAGATAATTGTACTATATTCACAAAACTATGCATATGTACATACAATATGTATTATAATATTTGTTGTACCTCATAACTCAAAGTGCAGATGGAGAATAAAATATATGTTGTTGAATATTTGATTAAATTTCAGATTTTGATGTTCTTGTTAATATCTGATATGTGAGAAAAAAATGTTATTTTCATTATATATCATGTATATTTGAAATAAATTATCATTCCACAAATGAGTTAAATGTACTTGTTCCAAATCAGGCATATTGTCAATTGTTGTCGAAGCCTTTGTTGTTTTTTTTTCAAAAGTTTCAGATACGACATACAGTTTGTTTATATACGCCAGTTTACGAGACATATTAAGGTATACCGTTATCCATCCGTCCTTCTGTCCGTCTGTCATCAACATGTCAGATAATTACCCCAAAACGCTTTAACCAATTTTCATGAATCTTTGGATAATCATTTATAGCTTTTGACGTAAGCTCCCTTAAGTTTTTTTTATATATTTTATATTTTCAGTATTCGAGTTCTGGGATTTTAGTCATAAAATGTTTTCCAGTTTTTGGACAGTAATTCAAAAATGCTTAGAGTAGTTTTCATGAAACTTTGATGACTGGTTTATATCTATCAAAATAAGCTCCCTTAATTTTTTATAAATTTCTGGTATGACATTGAGGAGTTGTGGAACTTTATGTGTTGAAAAAGCAACGGGCATTTCATCGCTCATTGGGAAGCTCTTCATTATGTCTGCTGAATTAATATAAAAGGACTTTGGTGATAGTAATGCTTTACATGTCATTTGGACAAATACTGAATGTTGACCTTTGAATAAATGTTCGGTTCGTTTACAGTTGCAATGGTGTTTGCCATATATTTTTGTTTCTGGTTCTTCAGTTTGAGCTTCCTGGTTCATTTTCTGCCTATCTGTAATTAGAGTTTTACATTTCATTAAAAAAAGTAATTTATACCAATCAAGGTAAACATGAAATAAAAGGGTTGCCATGGCATTATCAGTTTGTTTTTCTCAGTTGGTAAAATAACATGGCGGCCGTGACTAAAAAATGAAACATAAGGATAAAATGCATTAATTGTCAAATCTTCAAAATTTATAATAAATAGAAAACATCTGACAGTACATAAATGATAAATATGTCAAGATCTGCTTACTTTTTGTTTGCACCAAAATTATCATTATAGGAATAGTTGCCCTTAAATGAAGTTTTATCTTGAAAACCATAATTGTTATCAAGTATAAATTGTGGGAGTTATTACCCATACATGACGATTTGTTTTACTAAATTTAGAGTTTTTGCCTCAAGGCTTGAATACTATAATAGTTAGATAGAAACTGTAAGCATAAAAAAAATATTCATCATACCAGACCTATAGGAATTGCAATATGTCTTCAAACATTGGATGAATCTTTAGAAGAGTTATTGCCCTTTAAAGAGGGTTTTTAACTTATTTTTGGGGTATTTGCTTCTATTCTTGAAAAATATAATCGATAGGTTGAAACAGTTAATAGCAAAATGATCGGTATACAATATTTACAAGGTCGTATACGAATGCCATTATGATATAAACCAATTTCTGACTCCTTCTAGTAGGAATTGTACTTAAAAGTCTTTTTTTCCCCTAACTGTAGTTAGGTTTTCCCTATTATTTCTATTTTTGACAGGTGAACGGTTCAGGCTCGTAGGAGCCTCTTGTTTAAGTTGAGAAATATATTCAGATATGCTTTTCCAAATGCAAAAAACAAAATTGAAAATTGTAAATTTATAAATATGACTATATAAATGATAATTACGTTTGAAATAATACTCAGGTCAAGGTTTAAAGACATGGTAAGTATTAGCGTTAAAGTTTGGATATAGATTAGGGTTATACTCTGTGTAACGAGTTCGGGGTTTTAGCCAGGGTAGGTATTATGGTTACAGTTTGGATATTGGTTATGGTTATACTCTGGGTAACGAGTTTTGGGCTATAGTCAGGTTAAGGATATACAGTGAAGATGATATTATCAAAATGCTGGACTTTTTAATCGACAACATATTTGTTCAGTTGGAGGATTGATATTTCAATAGACAGTCGGTTTCCCAATGTGTACTAATTGTGCACCTCTTCTGGCCGACTTGTTTTTGTACTAGTATGAAACAGAATTCATTCAGAACCTTCTAAAAGACAAAAAGAAAAAAACACCTTGCAAAATTCTTTAATTTTACTTTCAGATATATTGATGATGTCCTATCACTGAATAACCCACATTTCAGTCAGTATTTGCATCTTATATCCTAGTGAATATGAAATTAAGGATACTACTGATACAAGAAGGACTGCTTCATACCTTGATCTTTTCCTCAATATTGACACAGATGGATGACTTCACACTAAAATCTATAACAAACGGGATGATTTCAACTTCTCAATTATCAATTTCCCATTTCTCAGCAGTACCATACACTCTGCTCCGTCGTATGGTGCTTACATATCTCAATTGATACGTTATGCTCGTGCATGTTCACACTATACTGACTTCATATACAGGAGTGTGCTCCTTACGAAGAAACTGCTCCAACAGAGTTATGAAGAGGAAAGATTAAAAATGACACTCCGTAAATTTTATGGACACCATCACGAATTGGTTAATCTATACGATGTGTCTGTGTCTAAACTAACTAAAGTCATTTTAACTACGATTTAGATTGTGGTTTAACATCTATGTCATCTCTCTGCTAAGTACCGAACGTGATCTATTCCCGAATATGACTGTTATACCGAGTGTGAATTTGCATTGCTATACCACGTGTCTCGGTATTTTGTACATCCAACATTCATGTATTTATTTTTGATGTTTCTGTTATGGTTTCGGTTGAAGAATGTGTAATGTATCATAGTTTGTAATCCAAATTATTATAAAATTGCCTTTCAATACCATCATTGTCATGAAAATTGTTTGGACTGGTATTGTGATTGCGTGTTCGTTACGTAAGTACGTCACTGTCCTGTGGTGTCTGTCGTTGATGGAAGATGTTCGTTGTTGTTCTGCTGTTTGCATGTTATGTCGACTATTATATCATTTGTTTTTGCGTTTCTCTGTTATGGGTGTTATTGCGTGTGTTTGTGCTGTATTTCTGTCACGTAGTGTTGTCATTTTTGCGATATTGTTCAACATTGTCATCAAAGCGGGATGATTGGTTAGCTTAACCAGGTTCAACCCACTATTTTTTTATTTAAATGTCCTGTACCAAGTCAGGAATAAGGCAGTTGTTATCAAATAGTTCGTTTCTATGTATGTTGGCGTTTGTTTTTGTTGCACTTCAGTGTTCCTATTGTTCCTTTGTTTTCCTCTTATAGTTGATGTGTTTTCCTCGGGTTTAGTTTGTAACCCGGATTTGTTTTCTCTCAGTCGATTTATGACTTTTGAACACCGGTATACTACTGTTGCCTTTATTTAAAGATACTGGCAAGATAAGAGTTAGGGCTATGTTTTTGATAAGGGTTCGGACTATAGTCATGGTAAGGGTTATTTTCTAGATAAGAGTTAGAATTTTAGTAAGGATAAAGGTTATGATTATAGTCTAGATAAGGGTTGGGGTTATAATCTGAATAAAGGTTACAGTTATAGTCAGGATAAGGGTTTAAGGGTTATAGTCAGGAAAAGGGTTAGGGCTATTAATGATAAATGTTGGGGTAGGGTTATATGTTATAGATAAAAAGTAAAATAACAAAAATACCATGCATATTGTAAGGTTTTACTTGTCGTATAAAACACCGACGGGTATGAGGATTGTTCAAATGAAATATTAAATATAAAGACGTCTTTCTTTGTGCAATCCTGCAACTCCAATGTGTGTTATAGGACAAGAAAAACCTTACAATATGCATCATCCGACTTATATACCGTCAAAAATAATATTTTTTTCTGCAAAGATTTGAGGCAAATTGCATTTCGTTTTGTCGATCATATTAAAGTGGCATATAATTTTATCTAGCTTCTAGGTATAATAACGCCCAACGGATTATAAATAAAACTCGCTAATCTAGATATAAAAGTTTGTAATAACTGTCCAAATAAATCAAAATGTTACTGTGATTGCATGAAGCAAGAATAAAACAATTGAAATCCAACATAATAGATAAGTGTTTTACCTTGTTTACTCGCGTGGCTTATTAACATTTAAAACTATATCTCTAATTATTTTTTATTATTTTTCTATTATATTCAAAACTACATGTCTAAATTTACGCTACAAATCTACAACTCTACCTTTATTATGCTACTGGTGCTGTTCTTATCTATGAACATGATGAATTCATGAATAATCAACAGCATAGTAGGCGTGTCAAAATCGTATTATACGCGATGATGACCAATCTGAACACCCTGTTCTGATTTCTTAATCCAGTATTCACAAGATAGATATAATACCAATACTATCCACATTAAAATTAAGAGATGATATGACCACCAATGAAACTTATATCCAGATAAAAGCAATTAAAGGTCCCCGTACGGCCTTCAACAATGAGAAAAACCCATATCGTATAGTCGGCCATAAAAAGCCCGATAACAAATGTGTGAATTAAGCAATAAAAGCTAGAAAACATTTGACCGGATTTATACAATACAATTCACAAAAAACATACATGACAGATTTGAACCAATGAAAACCACTGAATTACAGGCACATGTATGTTAAGAATGTGGCGGGATAAATCAGGTTTGTGAGCGCTCTATCCCCGTAAACTTGGACAGGGGTGTTACAGCACAACATATGAAAAAACTGTAAAAATCAGTTTCAAATCGCTTAACTCAGTAAATCGGTGCTACCATCGTATTGTTATTTCAATTTTCAATTTGTTTGTGTTTGTGAATATCTGATGTGTTTGTGTGTGATAATGAAATTTTATATAGACCACAATATCGAAAGTGTTGCTTGAAACCTTTCGAATATAATCAAATATGCTACGATGAAGAACAGTTAACACATACTATTTAAAGGGGGAAAAAAAGAAAATAAATATAATAATTTCGTTAAATAGAAAAAAATTTAAAAAAGCAAATCTATAATTCAAATGTTATTATTGCTTTAGATAATCAATTGTTTGGTGTGTAATCGATTTTAGAATAATGTTTTGATATCCCAACGCAGGAAGTTCAGGTAATACATGTCTATTATATCACTAAATTAAAATAAAAGTGTATTTATCAGGTAATTTATCTTTAAATATCAATTGCATATGAACTTTAAATAAAAACGAAAGTAGATTTAAGGGATGTCCCCGTCACCAGTTCAGGGCATATAAAGTTCGAGTTTACAACCAAAATGGCAGCTAATAACGCATGTTTTCGTCTTCATTCCCCTAGCTTCTGCACCACTTTTATAACAATCTTTATCTTTAACCTTTGTCCCAATAAAAAATATGTTTATACATACTCATCATTTTGCAATGACTTTGAAGAATGATAGATGCTGGCATACTCGCCAGGATACATTTATCACGCCTTATTAAAAACAAATTTACTATTTAGAATGAAAAAAATGTAGGTCGAAAGAAGAAAAAAAAGAAAAACAAATAATGTCCGTGTATCTCATTCTGCAGCATTTAGTAAGCACAGGATTCCGGACGTTCGTAGGAAAAGTAATCTGCACAACAAATATTTGTGAACTTTTCTGAAGTATTTTTGATTTTGTAAGCCCTCTGTTAACTATACTTTGAACTCATCAAATAAAAGTACGAAACAAATAAAACAACACAATACATTTAAAATTATGTTCACCCTTATTTAATTTTCTCTTAGTAAAGACAGTTTTCAATTTTGGAATTCGTTATAATGGTTTTAAAAGATGACTGTGCTAATTTATCGTCCTTAAAGTTTCAGTAAAACCTTTGCCGTAATATACGACTAAAAAATGTTCAGTAACAAATAACATTAACACATGATCCAGATTGTTCTGTAGCAAACACTTTTTGTATACACTACAAACATGTAAAAGCTGGAAAAAGTCTAAAATGAACAGTAATTGTACTCAATATTACTCGACTGCAGTCTGAAAATGTACTCGACCTTTTCTTAACCATTTCAAAAATCTTATTCATACTCGACCAAGTCTGAACCTTACGAAACCAAGTCGTAACAATCTTCGACCAATTCTTAATCTATCTTTCATATTTTTGTCCTATTTCGATTTTTATTTTTACAAGATTTGTTTCCCTTTGCTAGAAATTCGAACTGCAAGTACTATATAAGAAAGTTATTTAACCAGATAAGAACAATCAGTGTGACATAAGTTGTTTAATGTTGACACACATTTTTTTTTCAGATTATGGAATGCAGTCATTAATATCTTTCTTAAAACTATATTATGAAAAATTTGACCAACACTCGAGGAATGACAAAAATAAAGCCTAAGTTTGTATCACTAGTTATATCACAACTATTTCCATACAAAATGTTAATGTTCAAGCTTGAATAGGTCACCTTTTCAAGCTTGAACATATGTGAATAGGTCGGGAAATCTATCAAAAGCATATGATAAGGTTAATAAAGTTCCCATAACTTCTTCATCTGACAAATACATTTCAAAATATTCCATTCACGTCTAGCAAACAAAAATAAATCAAAACATAATTGGACCCTGTGTTTAGTTGACCTGTAGATTGCACAACAGTGACATAACCATTTATACAATGTTAATTAGTTGAAAAAAGTTAACATCAATGATATAAGTATAATGTAATAATGGTGTTGTAAATTTGAGTATGTTTCCGTAATTTTTATGTAATTTGCTTAAATGTGTTGTATACATGTTTGAAAATGTTATTGAAAGTTTATTTTTTTGTTATTTATCACTCTACTTTTCATCATACATGCCCATAGAATGAATAAAGGAGGTTTTTTTTATTTGTTTTAGACGGATGTTCTTTTGAGGTCAATTTCAAGTTGACCTACAAAAACGAGTTTTAATCAGTTTTATCATTGTCGGTTTGTTTTTAAATTATGAGTTTGAATGTCCCTTTTTCATATTTTGCCTCTCTTAAATGGACAATAGGAATTTTATGCAATAAAAATTAATGGTAACAAGCTGATAAATGCTATTCTAACAGACTTTATTAAGGACTTAACTAGGAAGACTCACTCAAAAACTGAAGGACTTAACATTGAGTTTACACATCAATTTTGTTGTTATCTCACAAAGGAAATAATAATTATTATCGCACCGCAGGTAAATTATGACGTTGTAATTGATTAAACGCCGTCACGTGGTGACCCCCTATGGATCCGTAAGGGGGTTAGTAAATTTCATAGGGGGTTCATGACATCACGTCTACTGTTAATGGTGACGTCATCTATTAATGTTGTTGCATTTCATTGTTTATTTTTCTACAAAAGGCAGCAAGAAAAGTCGCGTGTGCGATAAATTCATTATACGGGTCACAACTGACCCCTACGGACCATAGAGGGTGAGTAAAATCCATAGGATATTCGGCCTTTGTTCTAACCCCCTATGGATTTTACTCACCCTCTATTGATCCGTACATTTCTTTTTGCATGTTTTATGGACTGACTTTTTTCGTTTTTTTTTCTTCAAATTTATATTTAAGATATATAGCAGTGACATTTCTGAAACTAAGGAACTGATACTGCCACGTTTTAATTTCTAATTGAGTAGTTATATCTGGAATATAACATATATAATAGTGTGTAAACAGTGCTCCCAATAATAATATATTTTGTAAGGAATTCAATAACATCAAACATATAAGAAATATAAATTGGTGTAAAATATAAAAATGCATAATTTTCTATCTTTAAACATCAAACTTTGAGAAGTTGTAGTTGCTTTGTAGAGCTTTTTAGGTGGAATTCTCAGAAACAACGGTGAATAGTTACCAATCAAATTCTCCTCTATATTTTTAATAGATAATTGTACTATATTCACAAAACTATGCATATGTACATACAATATGTATTATAATATTTGTTGTACCTCATAACTCAAAGTGCAGATGGAGAATAAAATATATGTTGTTGAATATTTGATTAAATTTCAGATTTTGATGTTCTTGTTATTATCTGATATGTGAGAAAAAAATTGTTATTTTCATTATATATCATGTATTTTTGAAATAGATTATCATTCCACAAATGAGTTAAATGTACTTGTTCCAAATCAGGCATATTATCAATTGTTGTCGAAGCCTTTGTTTTTTTTTCAAAAGTTTCAGATACGACATACAGTTTGTTTATATACGCCAGTTTACGAGACATATTAAGGTATACCGTTATCCATCCGTCCTTCTGTCCGTCTGTCATCAACATGTCAGATAATTACCCAAAAACGCTTTAACCAATTTTCATGAATCTTTGCATAATCATTTATAGCTTTTGACGTGAGCTCCCTTAAGTTTTTTTTATATATTTTATATTTTCAGTATTCGAGTTCTGGGATTTTAGTCATAAAATGTTTTCCTGTTTTTGGACAGTAATTCAAAAATGCTTAAGAGTAGTTTTCATGAAATTTTGATGACTTTTTTATATCTATCAAGATAAGCTCCCTTAAATTTTTATAAATTTCTGGTATGACATTGAGGAGTTGTGGAACTTTATGTGTTGAAAAAGCGACGGGCATTTCATCGCTCATTGGGAAGCTCTTCATTATGTCTGCTGAATTAATATAAAAAGGACGTTGGTGATAGTAATGCTTTACATGTCATTTGGACAAAAACTGAATGTTGACCTTTCAATAAATGTTCGGTTCGTTTACAGTTGCAATGGTGTTTGCCATATATTTTTGTTTCTGGTTCTTCAGTTTAAGCTCCTGTAATTATATTTTTACATTTCATTAAAAAAAGTAATGTATACCAATCAAAGTAAACATGAAATAAAAGGTTGCCATGGCATTATCAGTTTGTTTTTCTCAGTTGGTAAATTAACATGGCCGCCGTGACTAAAAAATGAAACATAAGGATAAAATGCATTAATTGTCAAATCTTCAAAAACTATAATAAATAGAAAACATCTGACAGTACATAAATGATTAATATGTCAACATCTGATTACTTTTTGTTTGCACCAAAATTATCATTATAGGAATAATTGCCCTTAAACGAAGTTTTATCTTGAAAACCATAATTGTTATCAAGTATAAATTTGTGGGAGTTATAACCTTTACATGACGATTTGTTTTACTAAATTTAGAGTTTTTGCCTCAAGGCTTGAATACTATAATAGTTAGATAAAAACTGTAAGCATAAAAAAAAAAAATCATCATACCAGACCTATAGGAATTGCAATATGTCTTCAAACATTGGATGAATCTTTAGAAGAGTTATTGCCCTTTTAAGAGGGTTTTTAACTTATTGTTGGGGTATTTGCTTCTAATCTTGAAAAATATAATAGATAAGTTGAAACAGTTAATAGCAAAATGATCGGTATACAATATTTACAAGGTCGTATACGAATGTCATTATGATATAAACCATTGTCTGACTCCTTCTAGTAGGAATTGTACTTAAAAGTCGTTTTTTTTCCTAACTGTAGTTAAGTTTTCCCTATTATTTCAATTTTTGACAGGTGAATGGTTCAGACTCGTAGGAGCCTCTTGTTTAAGTTGAGAAATATATTCAGATATGCTTTTCCAAATGCAAAAAAACTAAATTGAAAATTGTCAATTTATAAATATGACTATATAAAAGATAATTACGTTTGAAATAATACTCAGGTCAAGGTTTAAAGACATTGTAAGTATTAGCGTTAAAGTTTGGATATAGATTAGGATTATACTCTGTGTAACGAGTTCGGGGCTTTAGCCAGGGTAGGTGTTAGGGTAACAGTTTGGATATTGGTTAGGGTTATACTCTGGGTAACGAGTTTTGGGCTATAGTCAGGGTAAGGATATACAGTGAAGATGATATTATCAAAATGCTGGACTTTTTAATCGACAACATATTTGTTCAGTTGGAGGATTGATATTTCAATAGAAAGTCGATATCCCAATGTGTACTAATTGTGCACCCCTTCTGGCCGACTTGTTTTTGTACTCGTATGAAACAGAATTCATTCAGAACCTTCTAAAAGACAAAAAGAAAAAACACCTTGCAAAATTCTTTAATTTTACTTTCAGATATATTGATGATGTCCTATCACTGAATAACCCACATTTGAGTCAGTATTTGCATCTTATATCCTAGTGAATATGAAATTAAGGATACTACTGATACAAGAAAGACTGCTTCATACCTTGATCTTTCACTCAATATTGACACAGATGGATGACTTCACACTAAAATCTATGACAAACGGGATGATTTCAACTTCTCAATTATCAATTTCCCATTTCTCAGCAGTACCATACAATCTGCTCCGTCGTATGGTGCTTACATATCTCAATTGATACGTTATGCTCGTGCATGTTCACACTATACTGACTTCATATACAGGAGTGTGCTCCTTACACAGAAACTGCTCCAACAGAGTTATGAAGAGGAAAGTTTAAAAATGACACTCCGTAAATTTTACGGACACCATCACGAATTGGTTGATCTATACGATGTGTCTGTGTCTAAACTAACTAAAGTCATTTTAACAACGATTTAGATTGTGGTTTAACATCTATGTCATCTCTCTGCTAAGTACCGAACGTGACCTATTCCCGAATATGACTGTTATACCGAGTATGAATTTGCATTGCTATACCCCGCGTCTCGGTATTTTATACATCCAACATTCATGTATTTATTTTTGATGTTTCTGTTATGGTTTCGGTTGAAGAATGTGTTATGTATTATCGTTTGTAATCCAAATTATTATAAAATTGCCTTTCAATACCATCATTGTCATGAAAATTGTTTAGACTGGTATTGTGAAAATAATTGTATAAAGTTCGAGATTGCATGTTCGTTACGTAAGTACGTCACTGTCCTGTGGTGTCTGTCGCTGACTGAAGTTGTTCGTTGTTTTTCTGCTGTTTGCATGTTATGTCGACTATTATATCATTTGTTTTTGGGTTTCTCTGTTATGAGTGTTATTGCGTGTGTTTGTGCTGTATTTCTGTCACGAAGTGTTGTCATTTTTGCGATATTTTTCAACATTGTCATAAAAGCGGGATGATTGGCTAGCCTTAACCAGGTTCAAACCACTATTTTTTTCTTTAAATGTCCTGTACCAAGTTAATAATAAGGCAGTTGTTATCAAATAGTTCGTTTCTATGTATGTTGTCGTTTGTTTTTGTTGCACTTCAGTGTTCCTATTGTTCCTTTGTTTTCCTCTTATAGTTGATGTGTTTCCCTTGGGTTTAGTTTGTAACCCGGATTTGTTTTCTCTCAGTCGATTTATGACTTTTGAACACCGATATTCTACTGTTGCCTTTATTTAAAGATACTGGCAGGATAAGAGTTAGGGCTATGTTTTGGATAAGGGTTCGGACTATAGTCATGGTAAGGGTTATTTTCTAGATAAGAGTTAGAATTTTAGTAAGGATAAAGGTTATGGTTATAGTCAAGATAAGGGTTGGGGTTATAATCAGAATAAGGGTTACGGTTATAGTCAGGATAAGGGTTTTCGGGTTATAGTCAGGAAAAGGGTTAAGGCTATTAATGATAAATGTTGGGGTAGGGTTATATGTTATAGATAAAAAGTAAAATAACAAAAATACCATGCATATTGTAAGGTTTTACTTGTCGTATAAAACACCGACGGGTATGAGGATTGTTCAAATGAAATATTAAATATAAAGACGTCTTTCTTTGTGCAATCCTGCAACTCCAATGTGTGTTATAGGACAAGAAAAACCTTACAATATGCATCATCCGACTTATATACCGTCAAAAATAATGTTTTTTTCTGCAAAGATTTGAGGCAAATTGCATTTCGTTTTGTCTATCATATTAAAGTGGCATATAATTTTATCTAGCTTCTAGGTATAATAACGCCCAACGGATTATAAATAAAACTCGCTAATCTAGATATAAAAGTTTGTAATAACTGTCCAAATAAATCAAAATGTTACTGTGATTGCATGAAGCAAGAATAAAACAATTGAAATCCAACATAATAGATTAGTGTTTTACCTTGTTTACTCGCGTGGCTTATTAACATTCAAAACTATATCTCTAATTATTTTTTATTATTTTTCTATTATATTCAAAACTACATGTCTAAATTTACGCTACAAATCTACAACTCTACCTTTATAATGCTACTGGTGCTGTTCTTATCTATGAACATGATGAATTCATGAATAATCAACAGCATAGTAGGCGTGTCAAAATCGTATTATACGCGATGATGACCAATCTTAACACCCTGTTCTGATTTCTTAATCCAGTATTCACAAGATAGATATAATACCAATACTATCCACATTAAAATTAAGAGATGATATGACCACCAATGAAACTAATATCCAGATAAAAGCAATTGAAGGTCACCGTACGGCCTTCAACAATGAGAAAAACCCATATCGTATAGTCGGCCATAAAAGGCCCGATACCAAATGTGTGAATTAAGCAATAAAAGCTAGAAAACATTTGACCGGATTTATACAATACAATTCCCAAAAATATACATGACAGATATGAACCAATGAGAACCACTGAATTACAGGCACATGTATGTTAAGAATGTGGCGGGATAAATCACGTTTGTGAGCGCTCTATCCCCGTAAACTTGGACAGGGGTGTTACAGCACAACATAAGAAAAAACTGTAAAAATCAGTTTCAAATCGCTTAACTCAGTAAATCGGTGCTACCATCGTATTGTTATTTCAATTTTCAATTTGTTTGTGTTTGTGAATATCTGATGTGTTTGTGTGTGATAATGAAATTTTATATAGACCACAATATCGAAAGTGTTGCTTGAAACCTTTCGAAAATAATCAAATATGCTACGATGAAGAACAGTTAACACATACTATTTAAAGGAAATAAAAAATGAAAATAAATATAATAATTTCGTCAAATAGAAAAAAATTTAAAAAAGCAAATCTATAATTCAAATGTTATTATTGCTTTAGATAATCAATCGTTTGGTGTGTAATCGATTTTAGAATAATGTTTTGATATCCCAACGCAGGAAGTTCAGGTAATACATGTCTATTATATCACTAAATTAAAATAAAAGTGTATTTACCAGGTAATTTATTTTTAAATATCAATTGCATATGAACTTTAAACAAAAACGAAAGTAGATTTAAGGGATGTCCCCGTCACCAGTTCAGAGCACATGATAAAGTTCGAGTTTACAACCAAAATGGCAGCTAATAACGCATGTTTTCGTCTTCATTCCCCTAGCTTCTGCACCACTTTTATAACAATCTTTATCTTTAACCTTTGTCCCAATAAAAAATATGTTTATACATACTCATCATTTTGCAATGACTTTGCAGAATGATAGATGCTGGCATACTCGCCAGGATACATTTATCACGCCTAATTAAAAACAAATTTACTATTTAGAATGAAAAAAATGTAGGTCGAAAGAAGAGAAAAAAGAAAAACAAATAATTTCCGTGTATCTCATTCTGCAGCATTTAGTAAGCACAGGATTCCGGACGTTCGTAGGAAAAGTAATCTGCACAACAAATATTTGTGAACTTTTCTTTTAAATTTTTGATTTTGTAAGCCCTCTGTTAACTATACTTTGAACTCATGAAATAAAAGTACGAAACAAATAAAACAACACAATACATTTAAGATTATGTTCACCCTTATTTAATTTTCTCTTAGTAAAGACAGTTTTCAATTTTGGAATTCGTAATAATGGTTTTAAACGATGACTATGCTAATTTATCGTCCTTAAAGTTTCAGTAAAACCTTTGCCTAAATATACGACCAAAAAATGTTCAGTAACAAATAACATTAACACATGATCCAGATTGTTCTGTAGCAAACACTTTTTGTATACACTACAAACATGTAAAAGCTGGAAAAAGTCTAAAATGAACAGTAATTGTACTCAATATTACTCGACTGCAGTCTGAAAATGTACTCGACCTTTTCTTAACCATTTCAAAAATCTTATTCATACTCGATCAAATCTGAACCTTACGAAACCAAGTCGTAACAATCTTCGACCAATTCTTAATCTATCTTTCATATTTTTGTCCTATTTAGATTTCTATTTTTACAAGATTTGTTTCCCTTGGCTAGAAATTCGAACTGCAAGTACTATATAAGTAAGTTATTTAACCAGATAAGAACAATCAATGTGACATAAGTTGTTTAATGTTGACACACATTTTTTTTTCAGATTATGGAATGCAGTCATTAATATCTTTCTTAAAACTATATTATGAAAAATTTGACCAACACTCGAGGAATGACAAAAATAAAGCCTAAGTTTGTATCACTAGTTATATCACAACTATTTCCATACAAAATGTTAATGTTCAAGCTTGAATTGGTCACCTTTTCAAGCTTGAACATATGTGAATAGGTCGGGAAATCTATCAGAAACATATGATAAGGTTAATAAAGTTCCCATAACTTCTTCATCTGACAAATACATTTCAAAATATTCAATTCACGTCTAGCAAACACAAATAAATCAAAACATAATTGGACCCTGTGTTTAGTTGACCTGTAGATTGCACAACAGTGAAATAACCATTTAAACAATATTAATTAGTTGAAAAAAGTTAACATCAATGATATAAGTATAATGTAATAATGGTGTTGTAAATTTGAGTATGTTTCCGTAATTTTTATGTAATTTGCTTAAATGTGTTGTATACATGTTTGAAAATGTTATTTAAAGTTTATTTTCTTGTTATGTATCACTCTACTTTTCATCTTTCATCACTCATGTCCATGGAATGAATAAAGTAGATTTTTTTTATTTAGCATTAGACTGATGTTCTTTTGAGGTCAATTTCAAGTTGACCTACAAAACGAGTTTTAATCAGTTTTAGCATTGTCAGTTTGTTTTTAAATTATGAGTTTGACTGTCCATGTCTTATCTTTTGCCTCTCTTAAATGGACAACAGGAACTTTATACCATAAAAATTAGTGGTTACAAGCTGATTAATGCTTTTTTGACTGACTTTATTAAGGACTATACTTGGAAGACTCACTCAAAAACTGAAGGACTAAACGTTGAGTTTACGAATCAATATTTTGTTATCTCACCAAGGAAATAAGACTAATTATACACGATTAAAATTACAAAAAATGGATAATAAATACAATTTTCAGAGCAATGTAAAACCAAATCAGAATAGAATGCAAATTATCTACATTTCTTTTTATGGACTGAAGTTTTTCGTTTTTTAGTTATTTCTGTGATGACATATATACTAGTGTGTAAAAAACAGTGCACTCAAAAATAATATATTTTGTAAGAAATTCAATAACATCAAACATGTAAGAAGAAACAAATTTGTGTGAAATATAAAATTGCATAATTTTCTATCTTTCAACATCAAACTATGAGAAGTTGTAGCTGCTTTTTAGAGCGTTTTTGGTGTATTTCACAGAAAAAATCTTGAATAGTTAACAATCATTTTTTTCTCTATACTATTAATGAATAATTCCACTGTATTCATCGAAAAAATGCATATATACATATGATATGTATTTATAATATCGGTTCTACAAAATGACTCATACGTGCAGATACAGAAGAATATATATGTTGTTGAATATTTGATTAAATTTCAAAATCTGATGTTATTGTTAATATCTGATATGTGATAAAAAATTGTTATCTTTATTATATTTATATATATCATGTATATTTGAAATAAATTATTATTACATACATGCATTAAACGTACTTGTTCCAAATCAGGCATTTTGTCAATTGTTGCTAAGACCTTTTTCATAGTTTTTCAGTATTTTCAGATTCTACATACATTTTTTATACGCCAGTTTACTGAACGTATTATGGTATACCATTGTCCTTCCATCCATCTGTTCCTCTGACTGGTTTATATCTATTAAAATAAGCTTCCTTTACTTTTTTCATAATTTTCTGATATGACATTAAGGAGTTGTAGAACTTTATTTGTTGGAAAAGCACTGGTCGTATCTTGGGACAGCTCTTTATTATGTCTGCTGAATTAATATGAAAATGACTTTGGTGAATGAGTGCTTTACATGTCATATGGACACATACTGAATGTTGACCTTTAAATGAATGTTTGGTTTGTTTGCATTGGCAATGATGTTCGCCATATATTTTTGTTTGTGTGACTATCTCTCAGTGTAAGCTCCCTGGGTCACATTCTGTCTATCTGTAATTATTTTGTTTACTTTTGATTGATATAAGTCATTTTTACCAATCAATGAAACATGAAAAAGGTTTCATAGTTGTAACATTTTTAATCCTCATTTGGGGAC
Source organism: Mytilus californianus (assembly GCF_021869535.1). Classification (NCBI taxonomy): domain Eukaryota; kingdom Metazoa; phylum Mollusca; class Bivalvia; order Mytilida; family Mytilidae; genus Mytilus; species Mytilus californianus. The sequence goes on from NW_026262745.1 coordinate 71,139,600, forward strand.
TTTATACAAATGTTCATCATTCTTGCCTGATCATATATTGCTAATAATGCATTAAATCGCATTTTTATCATACATATCAAATAAAATTTTTATGGGTCAGTGTTAAAAAACTTTGACATGTTTGATAAGGAAACAACCTATTTGTCCAAATAGGTAGTCATGGTTTTCTGTCAAACTTATGTAAATCTTCGGTCATCCAGAACAAAACGCAAACTCACACACAAGACTACTAAAGAATAGACGCAAACATGTTTTGTAAGTTCTAAACTATCCCCTTGTACCTATAAAAAATGTGGAATGAAATAACACACATCAAAACGCACTGTTAAATTAATTTAAAACTCAATTTAAATTAACTCCGAGTCCGATGTTAGAATAGGTAACAGAAAAAACTAAGCAAAGTAACATTGATCAACTTGAATTAACTAAGGACTACATGCAGTTACTGACATGCCAGCTCCAGACATCAATTAAACTGATGGTTTCACCTTATCCAAATAAACCCCAGTCCCTACCGTTAGTAGTTAAACATTATGTCATCATCCATTATACCCGTACCATGCCAACAACTAGTTTTAGAATAAATATGTTTATTCTCGATCCAAAGACCTTATGAGTGAATCAATATTATATCCAATAAATGTCATCTTTAATGACTTGACAACATATCGTAACCATATCTCTTGTGATTAAGTCTGTTTAAAGGTTTTGTTATCTTATGAAGTGAATGTTTGCTTTGCTTTGTATAGAATATTACCATTAAAGAAGAAATACCTTAACGTATAATATGTCTGCAAGTCGACTTATATTTACGAATGATGTCCTTGTACCGATGATCAAATTTAATAAAAGATTTGACAAGTTTGTGATATATCGGAAACCCAGGTGAAATAATTTATCAACATTAGAGATTTCTTCAGCTAAAATCAAATACGTTGTTACATACACGAGCGAATCAAACAAGTTATGGTAACCTGGTAACGTCACCATCTAAAAACGGATGATTAACGAAAGGAAATGAAAAACCTTCTCTTTTATCGTTTTTGGTATTTAGCTTCCCGCTAAAGATATAGATATCAAGATAAAAAAAGTACAGTGTTCATTGTTAGCACTAGCTTTGCTGAAAGAAAGTTCAACAGAATAAATCTCGGTACTTAACATACTGAAATTGTCATATTTGAGAGTTAAAATATTCAAATATCTTAAAGTGTTAATACTTTTTTTGATCAGGTGTTGTTTTGATTGGCCTTTGGTGATTTTAGAATTGTGATTCATAACAATACAGGAACAGGTCCGAAATATCAATGGTGCAAAATGTCCCCATTGGAATTCCGATAACTTAGCCATATTCGGAATCGCCATTGCGAAACAAAATGTGTGGTAAAAATTTAAGTGCAGTTCTATCAAAATTTTTGAAATTATTTTAGAATGGGCAAAAACAAATATTTCCCTCATGCGAAGTCCTGCTCTGTTGTTCGGATTTGGCTATACTTTAGATTCTTTTGGTTGGATCCGCTCTTTAGCATTTGTATTTAATTTTGGATATTCAAATATTTTAATAGTCTAAATGCGTATCTGGTGCATTAAAACGGGCAGCATTTATTAATTAACGCAGATCCAATTGACATATTTTATTTGTTTGTCTTAACTTAAAAAGTGTCATAATGAGTTTGAACATATAAAATCCCATGTGACGTTTTACTTTCCCTTTTAAGTAGGTATGTGATTTCTTTCTTATTGTGATTAACAGGCAATGTGGTAGACAAATCAAAATATTGAACAGATTCGAAAGCACCAATATGAACATGCAATTTATCAATGATTACCAACAAATTTTTGATACTCCAAAAGTAATAAATTCTACTATTTTAGTAGACCTTATTACAAAAATAACCAGGTCTTTTATTGTACCAATTGTACTACAAGGTAAAATAAACAGTTAAGTAGTGCAGCAGTGGCTTGAACAGGAAATGAAATGTGCAGCTTCAAAAGCCAATTTATAGTTGTAACTTTCATGCTATTTGGTTCTTCCTTTAAAGAGATAACAAAACGTTTATGTTTATAAACGATGTCGTTTATGTTTAAAAATGGTGTCCCTCTCCAAAAATTTCGTCATTTGGAATGTTGGTGAAATTGTGATCTCCTTTTGCAAAACCTCAATATAAAACTTACGTCAGATAATATTGATATTATTTGCAGCCTTATGATCCGAGACAAACACAAATTATTTATAGAGTTCTTCTATCTTATGTTTGAAATGAGAAATAGGGCTGTTATGGTTGTTGTTAGCAAACAAAAAAGTTTTTAGTAGTTGTTACTTAGAACAAATTGAACAAGAACTTAGGTATGTCATAAACTAAATATATTCATATAAGATAGCAAAATAACATGTATATATACCGAAAAAAATTTAGACTGAAAATTTAAAATTGACCAGGAAAATCAAAGCATTAGTTCTCGTTTTTCACTTTTATCTAGACTAGATGTAGCCGTTATTTCATGTTTATATTATATCCATATATGATTTAGGTTGGTCAATATGGATACATTGTAATGAAGAAGGAACCCCAGAGAAGAGCTGCCAGGATTTTACTGGAAGCACTAATGTTAACACTTACTCTAAGTGTGAAAATATGCTGAAACTTAATGACGACAAAGGAAAATCAATAATCTTTGCACCCAATGGAACTCAATTTCGCCTGTTCTAATATCGTTACACTGGCTACCTATTCTTTACCGTTGACAATATACACTTCTGTTATATGTGTACAAATCCCAGCCTGACAAGGCTCCTAGCTACCTTCAAGATCTAATTTCGCCCTACAAATCCAGAAGATCCCTCAGGTCGGAAAACAGTATGTTCTTACAAACTCCGAGCGACGTCCGAAGGAAAAGCTACAGCGAGAGGCGTTTTGACAAGGGTCGCTCCTACACTCTGAAACAGTTTACCATCGTCCTTGCGGAGAAAATTCTTTAGATGTTTTTAGAAAGAAATTCAAGACTCACTTATTTCGAACTTTTTTTTAGGATTTCTTGTAGATTATAAAATTGAGAATGGAAATAGGGAATGTGTCAAAGAGACAACAACCAGACCATAGAGCAGATAACAGCCGAAGCCCACCAATGGGTCTTCAATGCAGCGAGAAACTCCCGCACCCGGAACGGAAAATATATACTTTTGATTGACTGCATTGATTTTAGAATGTTTTGTATATTTTGGGGTACATGCATTTTTCATTTTTTATTTGTGTTTTATTTTTGAATCTTTATCTAAAATTGAGAATGGAAATGGGGAATGTGTCAAAGAAACAACAACCCGACCATAGAGCAGACAACAGCCGAAGGCCACCAATGGGTCTTCAATGCAGCGAGAAACTCCCGCACCCGGAGGCGTCCTACAGCTGGCCCCTAAACAAATATGTATACTAGTTCAGTGATAATGGACGTCATACTAAACTCCAAATTATACACAAGAAACTAAAATTAAAAATGATATAAGACTAACAAAGGCCAGAGGCTCCTGACTTGGGACAGGCGCAAAAATGCGGCGGGGTTAAACGTTTTTTGAGATCTCAACCCTCCCCCTATACCTCTAGCCAATGTAGAAAAAACAAACGTACAACAGTACGCACAGTAAAACTCAGTTTAAGAGAAGTCCGAGTCTGCTTGTTTGATTCGGATTAATGGGTGCTTTGTATTTCATATTTAATGCATTTTCGTATTTAATTTTTTTTTTAAATGTGTAGCGCCTAAAGTAATTGTTGTAATTATTATTTATTGAAAGAGCTAAATCGCTTAAATATCAAATCTAGGATTTCTTTTCACAAATTGATTTTTGTTCATTTACTAATAGTTCTTTATTATAAGGCACACGCATACCTTAATAAGCTTTGTTGTCCGATAAAAAACATACACTGGATAAACGATCTTCTGCAAGCAATGTATAACACGCGATAATGTACAACCAGTACACTGCTCTAATTTCTTCAACCTGTATTAAAAGATAAATATAAAACCTTTACTACCGACTTTAAAATGGGAGATGTGGTATAATCGCCAATGAAACAAATATTCCCTAGAGTTCAAATTACGAATTCAAAGACAATAATTAAAGCTCTACGTACGGCCTTCAAAATTGTAAAAAACCATACCATATAGTCGGCTATCAAATGCCCCGATAAGAAAAAGTGAACCAATCAAACGAAAAAACTGTTCGACCTTATTTCTACAATACAATTTAAGAAAATCATATATGACAGACATGAACCAACGGGACCACCGAATAACAGGATCCTAATTTGTGAAAGGCGCATACGTGTAAATAATGTGGCGACATTAAACATGTTTGTGAGTGCTTAACACACCCAACCACCAGCACAATCACTCAGTAAATCGGTGCAACATCGTATTTTTGTTTCAATTTTCAATTGGTTTGTTTTTGTTGAATTCTGATGAATGCATGTGTGCGATATTCTTTATAGAAACAACAATATCGAAAGCGTGCGTAAAACCTTTTAGAAATAATAAAATATTCTATGGTGAGGACTGTTCGTACATTCCTTTAAAAGGAAAGTGAAAATAAGAAAATAAGCACAATGATTTTGTTATAAAGAGTTTAATTCAAATAAGTAAATCTACAATTGACATTTCATTATTTCTTGACATAGTCAAATATTTGAAGTGTGTAAATAATTTCCATTTTTTTTAAATATCCCTATACAGGAAGTGTAGGTTTTAAATATCTTGTATATCACTAAATTACAGCAAAAGTGTTTTGTTAGGTAATTTATTTTATGAACTATAAACAGAAACGAAAGTAGGTATTAGGGAAATCCCCTTTACCAGGTAAATAAAGTTAGAATTACAATAATAACGCATTTTCTCCATTCATTCAATTGGTTTCTATTCCAACCACGGTTCCTTTACAACAAACTTTAGCTTAAGAGCTTAAGATAGCAGTTAATATACAGTTAGGGATTAAAAATGTATTCTGATAAATTCTACCATCACCTTTTTCTTGCTTTCTTACGAATTATATAATTATGTGCATATGTATGTAATCAGTACCTTCCAAATACCGTATAGTGGGTTATTTTCGCGGTTGAAAAAATTCGCGATTTAGGGGCAACTAAGTGTACGAAAAATGTTGGCTGTTTTAATTTTGGCGGATTCTTTAATCCCAATAAAATATTTTAGCGGATACTAAAATGGTTGTAGTTAAATAACTTGTAAAAATTGACAAACAAGTGTCTATTATTATGGTTAAAGGATTGTTTTAGCTGAAGTCTTATTCATTGATTATATTTTGATAAGTTAACCAATAGAATAACGGTACTTAGATATTTGTCACAGGTGTAAACATTTCTTGTAAATGTTTCGGTTGGTTAGATACGAAATTGACCGGATCTTTGATTTACTTATTCGACTATAAAATTACCACTTGCAACTCTTATATAATTTGACACTTATCAATAAGGATAAAATACCTGACAAATTACCTTACATTTTATTGATTATTTTATTATGTAACCAATTAACTATTTAACACCTGACAGCCAGTGAACAATGGTCTTTTGCATTTATGTTGTTTTGAATTAACATAAACCATAATTGATCCGACGAACAGAAAAAAATAGAACATTTACAAAACATTTTATTTCTTATAAATTACCGAACGCATGCATAAATTTTCGCGGAATTTAATCTGGCAGTTTTCCCTCACCCGCCAAAGTAAACGAAAATAAACACCCCGCGAAAATTATCCACCATACGGTATTTGATTTCTGTGATTTTATAAAATTTCTTTTTGGTGTATCCATATCAACAATCTGTTTTAAACAGCCAAAAAATATTGCAAAAAGATATCACATATTTCCCCAAAAATTTGGCCACAAGTAGAATTTCAATCGCTTAGTGATACTTTTTCTGAAACTCTTTACATATATCTATCAAGAGATAAAAAATTCATATGTCTGTCGTCTCATATTTTGGTAAAATTGCTTCAAAAAGTTCGTGTAAAAAAATGATTTTAAACATTATAATTGTTTCTCGGCCTATGGCCGATCTGGCTATAAAAATACGAACAGTCAAACAGCAAATATCTCATAAAACATATAAAAATAATTTTGATGTTCTTATAAACCCACTTTGAAGGCTTAATTAGTCTTCACCTGCTTAAAACTATATTTTATTGCACAATAACTTTATATTGGAAAAATACACAATGGCCAAAATGCGAAAATACACGCCTAAAAAGTAAAATTACAAAAATACTGAACTCCGAGGAAAATCCAAAAAGGAAATTCCCTAATCAAATGGCAAAAATCAAAAGCCTAAACACATCCAACGAATGGATAACAACTTTCATATTCCTGACTTGGTACAGGCATTTTCTTATGTGGATTAAACCTGGTTTTAAAGCTAACTAAACCTCTCATTTGTATGATAGTCGCATCAAATTAAATTATATTGACAACGATGTGTGAAAAAAAAACCAACCAGACATAATAAGTAAAATGTCAACAGTGTTCATTGTTGTGTTATAATATTAATCACTATAAAAACAAACAAAGGCCTAACTGTCTATTGCTACCATTTTTTGCAAAATAAAACATTTGTCTGTATGCCTTGTATACGCAGCATTTCCTGAATGACAGAAACTGGCATGCTCGCCTGGATACATTTATTATGCCTTATTAGTAACAGTTAGAAAGAAAAAAATGTGAGTAGAAAGAAGAGGAAAAAGGGAAAACAAGTAATGTCCGAGATTCTAATCCTACAGCATAGAGTTATAAAATATAGAGAAATAAAAGGATCAAGGATCGTTCGTATGAAGATTGTTTCGTCAAATCTTTCTGAAAATTAACGCAATTACGGTCTTTAAGCTCTCTAGAACTTACCGTACCGATTTTCTATGTTCTAAGGTTTCCTAATTATCGTCAGGACGTGATTTGGACTTGTTTTCTAGTATTCGTATACTTTTTCTATACCCTGGAACGACGCTCTGCTTCCAGCTCTGGTGGCCAGGATTTGTCGCCATTGGAGTACTCAATGGTACTACAGTCTTACAATATTGCATCTTCTGCTATGGTTTAAATAAAACCGTTGAGTTTCAGTCGCCTCTTGTTACAAAATGTTAATATGCAGCATAAAAACGACAAGTTATCTGCTTTACTATTATCTGTGAACTTTTCAGAAGTATATTTGATTGTGTAAGCCCTCTGTTAACTTTACCTTAACCTTGGGAATTCAAAGTACGAGACAAATAAAAAAAAACCAAATAACATTCAGAATTATGTTCACCTGTAATTAAATTTCTCTTAGTAAAGGATAGGTTTCAATTTTGCCAAAATGGACGTCTGTTTTTTAAAAGACCGTCCACTCGTTGGTTCGTAGGTAATCATAATGGTAACGCGAATATCATCTTACGGTACATGATTATATCTGCTACATAATTACCAAATTTTGGAATTATATGTATTGTCGTAACACGATGACAATGTTTATTTTTCTAACCTTAAACAATGTTAAAGTTTCAGTAAAACCATCACCGCAAAATGCGATCCAAAATGTTCAGTAACTAATAACATTAACACATAATCCAGAATGTTCTCTAACCAGCCCTTTTATATACGCTACAAAGCAGAAAAAAATGGAAATGTCTGAAAAGTGCAGTTTTTGTTTTTTGCAACTGTACTGGTTTTTACTCGACCACTCTAATTGGTCTGCATTTCACTCGATATATCTCGACTGTAGTCTGAACCTGTACTCGACCTGTTCTCAACCATTAAAAAACAAAAATCTGAATCATACTCGTCCCTAAAGAGCTATGAGCAGTTTTCTTTAAACTTTGGTGACTGATTTATATCTATTACGATAACCTCCCTTTGGAATTTTATAAATTTCTGATATCACATTGAGAAGTTATTGAACTTTATTCTTTGAAAATGCGACGGGCGTATCATGCGCTCATGTCGCAGTTGTTTATTTATATAGATTAGACAGTTGGGTTTCCTGTTTGAATGGTTTAACACTTGTCATTGTTGGAGCCCTTTACAGCTTGCTGTTCGGTGTGAGACACGGCTCCGTGTAGAAGACCATACTTTGACCAATAATGGTTTACTCTTACAAATTGTGACATGGATGGAGAGTTGTTTCATTGACACTTATACCACATCTTTCTATATATACTGACCAAGTCTGACACTTGATAAATCAAGTCTTTACAATCTTCGACCAATTCTTAATCTATCTTTCGTATTTTTCCTATTTAGATTCTTATTTATAGAAAATTTGTTTCCCTCGGCTAGAAATTCGACCAACAGGTACTATATAAGAAAGTAAAATAGAACAATTAATGTTAAGAAAATTTAAGGCACGCCAAAAACGTCTTATAATGGCCATTTTCATTATTTGATACTATTTACCTTTATATGATGTGCACTTGTCATTTTGTGTTATGCAAATTTGATGTGGTTCGGCTTTCTTCGTCATATGATGTCAAAACATCCTTACATGTATATGATATGCTTTCGTAGTTGTTCTGGTCAATAAACATGATAACGATACGACCGATTTCTGTCTACGTCATAACTGATTCTGGTCTGCCTCTCCGGAATTACTATAAACATTGCTCAAATCTGTAGCTATTGTTTGGAAAATGATTGAAATTTTAAAAAAAAGATAAACATTGGCACGTTGATTCCTCGTTTTAAATAAAAATCACATGTTGTACAATTGTTGAAAAATTGGGTTTAGGTTTAATTGATGGGTCTAGAATAATCAACATACGGATACAGGTATTAACTTATGGGTTCTCGAATGTGTATTGGGCACCTACCGTTCAAATATTTGATCTAACAGATGATAATTTTTTTTATTTGCCAGAATACTGGTTCTGAAAGTAGTTCCAGCCTTGTATCAGCATCTGAAAGGATAATTTATATGAAAAATTAAGACTGTGCAATTTAACAGAAGTCAAATTTTCAATCATTTTGGAGGAGGATTGAGATCCATTAAAGAGGAGATAGTTGAAGTAATTCTCGGCTGCTGCGAAAATATAATAAAATAACTTTTATTGCAAAAAATGGCTGTACCGGCATCTGTATTCCCTCTTTGTGAATTGTCGCTTTATTTTTTTATTAATCTCCTATCTAATTGAATAACAGTCATTTATAAAAATGCAGAATAACATCCGGTAGATCAAATATTTGAACTCCAACTACTCACTTCACAGTTGTGGGCCCATAATTCATTAACTTTAACCATATGCTCATTTTTGTAGACCCATCGATTAAACCTAAATTCTGCAATTTATATTTTGACAATTTTCGAACAATAATATAACATGTAATTTTCTTAAAAATGAGGTACCAACGTGACAATGTTTATCTCTTTAAAATCTCAACCATTTTCCAAACGATAGCTACAGATTTGATCGTTCTAATCGTAATGATATTTGTTGACCATAATAACGATGAAAGCACGTCATATAAGGATATTTTGATATCATATACTGAGGTAACTGAACCACATCATATAATGTTACAAGTACATAATACCTGGCACAACCACATCTATAAAGAAGTTTCCACATAATGTAAGGGAAAATGCACATCATATTTGGATATTTGCACATCATATAAGAATATTTGCACATCATATTAGTATTTAGCCCATCAAATTAGTATATTTGCATATCATTTCGAGGTGCTTGCGCATCATATAACTGTGTTTGCACATCATATTAATATCAAAGCATATATTAATGAAACGAAAATGGGCAAAGCAAGACAGTTTTGGCTTTCCGTACGCACATTTTTCATATGACTTATTATCTCATGTATCTTTGCTTAAAACTATTTTTTGAAATATTGGACCAAAATTTCGGTTATGACAAAAAAAAAAAGCATAAGTTTGTGTCAGTAGATTTATCACAAAATATTAAGCTTTTTTACCAGATATGATGAACAAATAAAAGACTTTACAAACACACTAACACACTAATTTAATTTTTTTTTTATAAAATCAACAGCACAACATGCATCAATAACTATATATCAATATCTATGTAAGAACGTTGTTGGAACAGAGAAACGTTTAAAAACAATCAGAATGATGAACACAGTCAGAGACAATTTAAAGAGCAACGAGACGTTTACGGTAATTACCAGTGGAAGTTTCGGAGAAGGTCTACAGATACGTGGTAGTGATTTAAATGTAATGGTGGTATTGAATCAGATTGAGGTCTGTGAAGACACACAAATTTATTTCAATGCTGATAAAATACTTTTACAATGAAACTGGAAGATACACAGTCAGGTTTCACTAAGTTACGTCTAGTTCACAGTAATGACCAGAGTATTTTAAAAGAATGTAATAAAATTGGTAGTGATTTCTACTATTCAAATCTTTTATTTAAACAGTCTTTCAACCGACAAATTTTCGATTGTACATGGGCCATGTGTAACCGATGACAATGGATTATATGACTTTGCAAACTGTTAACATTGTAAATTATGGATAATACCAGCAAAACAATGGCTAACACGGTCAAATAATTCATGGCCGAGATATGATGTCAAACAGGCTATTGTTAAACACGGGGTTCTCTTCGTACCTGTAGGTGTGAAAGGATCATAATTATTATGTTATGCACTTATGAAAATTTTTCTCAAAGATGTAATAGAATTAGACGTAGATTGTAAAGAATTGATTTCTTCATATTTTATGAAAACAATTTTGTTTTGGATATGCGGAGAATTGCCTTCATCAGAATGGAAACCTGAAAACTTGATATCTTGTTACATGAGATGTTTCAAAAGACTTATATATTGTGTTGAGTACTCACTTTGTCCGCATTATTTCATTCCTGAGAATAATCTTTTGGAAAATAAGATACAAGGCCAAGCACAGAAAAAACTTTTAAAGAATTTGTATATTCTAAACAATTATGGTTGGCAATGCATCTTATTGTCGGATCAAATCTCGAATTTCAATGCATTGGCATCGGATAGCAGCAAGGAGACAAGTTATTTTTATGCCAAGAGTGTAGAAAGATTATTAAACTCACACATGGTTTTAATCGACTCTATGACTCCTACTTTTGAGTTTCTTTTAGAAAAAGTGATATACAAGGTATTTTTAAGTAAGAGTTCAAAAATCAAATACCTGTACATGTTTTATTTGTCAAAATGTTTTTACAGAAGTGCGCAATTTCTGCCATTGGAAGATGTGTCATGCACAAAAATTACGTATCAAGAGTACAATATCTATAAAAGTATTCTAATTACTAACACACGTTTTGACGCTATATCTGGATGGCTGATGTTAGCTTCGTTTTTCTACAGAAGGAAACAAGACAATACAGCTCTTTACATTATTCAGTATTCTCTTTTGAAATGTACACCGGAAAAAAATTCATCGATTCATGCAGTTTTCAGATATGCATTATGAACTATTTAAATTACACGTAGTCAGGAATATGTTTATTGTTCAGTTATCGGAATCCTTCCTATTAGATTTAGTGATCTTCAAAAACTCTAAGTTACAACCAAATGAATTACAAATGGAATTACAAAAAATGATTCCTCCAATAGTATATGCTAACTTTCTGTGCTTTTTATGTCATTATCATCTACAAAATAGCAGGCAATGTTGGAATTCCCTACGGGATCTAAAGTTGACTATAGAGGACAACTATTTTACAGCTAATCCCCTGTTGAAATGTACATCTTACTACATCCTGGGTATTAGTTTTCATTTGTTAGGCGACATAGAATCAGCGAGACATGCTTTCATGCATTCTATAAAATTGTTTCCTGATCACAAAAATAACACAGAAAATTGTCATTGCTAAGCTGAATGTGATTATGTTTCATGATATGTCTATTACTGTTATGTTTTTTTTTCCATTAAATGTATTTTTGATCAAATGCCTAAAAAGTTATATTCCAAAATAAATGTAAATATAGTCACTGTAAGTCTAAATAATTGTAAGTGAGAGGAAAACAAATGATAGTTATGTTCAAGATATTTATTCCTATTAATTTTGATTTAAATCAATCACTACATAAATACTTACATGTATGCAAGTTATTGGTGGTTTTCAATTTGAAGATGAAGATTCTGTTGCTGCTTCTGCTGCAGCTGATGATGGAAGTGATTTTGATTTTGTGTCTTAATCATTATTCCAGTATCAATGTACGCTCGATTTATAGATACATATCGTAATTCTTTTGTAAGCTTTAGCGGTAAATAAAATTATTTGACTTATTCGTATTCCCCCCCGTAGAGGCAAAAAACAACCAAGTGAACCTGATTTGGGAACAGTAGTATTATCGTTCCGGGAAATATTTGTCTATTATGTAGAATTTTGAACAGTTATTTAGCTCCAATATAGTCAAATGTGACCTGTGACCTTGTGTTGTTTGGTTGGTTACCTGAATAGAACTTGAAATCAAATATTAAAGGACCTGTAACCTTCACACATGTTTTAAATCTAATCAGTTTTGAACTGTTTAGTTTGCTTATAAGTAACCTATTGACCAGAGTCATTTTTAACATGTGACCTTCTGACCAAAGAGGGTGCTTTACTTGAGCCTGAGTTATTTTCTTACCGTTTTTCGTCCTTGAAATTTAGTATTTATGACATTTCACAAGTCCACTGTATCCTCAAATGAAGTAAAGATTGCATTTGTATGGATCTAGTTAATTTATTACTTTTCAAATCTGCTTGTTGAAATCATATTACATTCATGTGATCATGAAGTGAAGAAGAAAATTGATTGACAAGTATTTACTCGATACTAATAAATGACTTTTTTAATGACATCTCAGGTCAAGAAGGTTTTGTAAAAAGAAAAGATCAACAATTTGAATGATATCTCAATGATTTAATGAAATTAACAAATGAATTTCAAAATATTCCTTTCGCGTCTAGCAAACAATAATGAATCAAAACATAACTGAACACTGTGTGAAAATTGATCTACAGATAGCGCACGAGCGACAAATCCGTTTATACGATGTTTATAAGTTGAAAACGTTCACTACAATGATTTGAGTATAGTGTTATAGTTGTGTTGTCATTTTGAAAACCTAAATTTGGATGGGTAATGTTTGGTGTACATTGTTGAAATACGTTGTATATATGTTAAAAAAATGTATTTAAAGTTTATTTTATTTTCACCGACCCATGCCCATAGAATACATAGAGGTTTTTTTTTCATCTGTAATAGATGTTCTATTGCGGTCAATTTCAAGTTGGCCTACAAAAAAAACGAGGTTTAATCAGCTATAGCTTTGTCAGTTTTGAATTATACGTTTTAATGTCCCTGTCATATCTTTTGCCTATCTTAAATTAACAAGAGGAACTTTATATCATAAAAATGAGTGGTTACAAATTGTTCATAAATGTGTTTTTGACTGACCTTCTCAAGGACTACACTTGGAACACTTGTTCAAAACTGAATTTAGTAGTTATTGCTGTAATGACAAATATTAATGTGTAAAAAACATTGCACACAATAATGATATACTTTGTAAGGAATTCAATAACATCAAACATTTAAGAAGAAACAAATTGGTGCATAATATATAGAATTGCATAATATTCTATCGTTAAATATCAAAATATGAGAAGTTGTAGCTGCTTTTAGAGCATTTATGGTGTAATTCTCCGAAACAATCTTGAGTATTTAACATACACATCTTCCTCAGTGCAAAACAAATTGTATAGAAAAGAATGCAAATTATCTTCACTACTTGTTATGGACTGATGCTTTTTTTTTAATTTTTCAACGATATGTATATTCAAATTCAGTTTAAAGATATTATTAATTGATGCATGTAACTATACACAGGTATACTGCAACAGTTTGAATTTATCTGTTGGACTAGTCACTGACGTAATGCAATTATAGTGTGTGAAAAAATGTGCACTTAAAAAATTCTTTTTTATTCAATAACTTAAACCAAAAAGATGAAAAATATAATGTGATATAGTAAAGCTAAATTTTCCATCTTTATACATTAAAGAATTGTAGCTGCTTTTTTTGGGGTATTTTTTATGGAATTCTGAGAAAAAACATAGAAATACATATATATATTATATGTATGTGTAGTATTATTTTTACCAAATGATTCAAAGTGTAGATGCCAAAAAAAATATATGTGGTTGCATATTTGATTGAATTTCAGAATCTGACGTTATTGTTAATATCTGGTATGTGATAAATAAGTTATATATCATATATCATGTATATTTTTAATAAATTATCATTCCATATGAAAGTGTTAGTTTTCTTGCTACGAAAGGTGTATACATGTTTTCAAAGCGTCTCTTCATTCTAAATATTTTCAGATGTTAAATAGTCCTTTTGATGCTTGTCTTTTTCTTACAGATAATATTGTCTCGAATTTAGGTTTTTTAATGTTTGAGTTACATTTATTTGAAATTAACATGCCATTGAGAGATATACAAATTGGATTAATATTGTGTGAATGTCATGAAAGCTAAATATTGACCCCATAGAATCAATCCATAGACCAAATATCGTATTCGTTATCACCTACAGAGGACCGTACGGCTTCCAACATCGAAAACATACACTACTGTATATTATGCTTTATATGTCTACAACAAGACGAATATCTTACTCACATACACACAAAAACACATACACACACACACAAACAAATAAATATAATATTATGTAGAATAATATGATTTCCAGAGTATTGATACACTTTAACCAACATATTAAAAGTCCGTCTTACGAAAGAGCATTTAAATCATAGTTAGATGTTTTTGTCCTGATGTTCATGTACTATTTGCCACTGAAAGTTTAGCATAAGCCAAGCAATCAAAGATTTAAAGAAAACAGCAATAAAACACAATAAATAGTTTAGATTAAGGTACATGTTTAGATCAACCACGTGCCTGTCAACACTAAAATTTGGCGATCGTTCGATTCGGCCTCTAAATCGAACTCTTATTGGAACTGGAAGTATAACTCCAACTTTAACTCAAATGTTAACTCGAACTCGAACTTTTAACCTTACACGAACTATAACTCTATTTCAATGGTTAGCCACACTCTCATTTGCCAGCTGATGAAAAAACAGATCCATTTATTACAATTAAAACGATTTTTGAATATGGCGATGTGTCTTTTGGTTTTAGCCTGTATACATATTTATCAGATACATTTTAAGTTTCATCATCATATACACAAATTGATCGATTGATTGAACGGTTTTACATCTAAGTTATAGGTAAAGATTGTATATTCAGGCGATGGACAGGAAACATATGATGAACAATGATCATGAAAAGATTTATGAAAAATGAATTTAAAGATGATAGGACACAGAAAAATAAAATTGATTGCCGTTGTTCGAATGAATTTTTGAGCGGTGTACATGTATATGTACGGAAACTCAATCCGTCAGCTGAAAAATATTTCTATGATACGGCATGTGGTCAATATTCGTTTCTCCGATACAACAAATGTAATTTGAAAAAAAAATGAGATGACTTCATCTTTGAAAACTACTTTATAATAAACTGTTACTGTATGTTTAACGATTCGATATGAGGATGATAAAACTAATAATGAATAATCAAAATAGGTTAAAAATGTTAAAACACCATATTATAATTTAATGCATAAAGGGTTTAGTTCAACCAATGCAAGCGGTGCACGAACTGCTACTATGCGAGCAACGTCGTTCTATTACGTTGTATAAGGAAATAGTTTTAGTTCCCGCCAAAAATCGATTATAAGCTTACTAACGTTTTTAGGGGAGTGAACCCCCTTTTGATTGATGTTTTAAAATCTGCCCTTAAGCTGCTCTTTTTGAAACAGTTTGAAAGAAAAAAACATTAGTAGTAGTTTGTTTTTTTTATTTTATTTCGGAAACAAATATAATATTTAGTAACTAAAAATGGCGAAACATACACAAATGGCATGAAAAAAGAAAATTGAGACAAATTAATGTTGCTTAGGTATACATTTCATTGTATTTGCACTACCAGTTGAACATTTTGTTTTACATTTTAGATTTTGTTTGCAACTTGAGCGCTTTATTTCTGGTTCATAATAACGTCATTCTGTAACTATTGATGACGTCATATCTCGGTAACAACATCGGTGACCCTTTTTTTTCTCGCTTAACTTTCGTAATTATGATGACATGTCTGCATGCAACATTTTACTGAGTGTGATTTCTCTTCTATTTGGTAGCTACCTAGAAATTAAGTATCAAAATTGGCAACAATGGGCGCCCCATCACTTGGGTACTTTGATAAAATTATGTATCGGTATCGTCAGTTTTAAAACTTACTAAAGATGGGAAAACATTACATAGAATCATTGGTTATATCTTGATACTTTCTCATATAAATAGTCTAAACTGTAATGCAATAAACATTCTCTTAACAAGGGAAATCATCTTTTATAAGAGTATTTCAAAATTGAAAGGTGTAATTGATTAATTGCACGATGTATTTACGTCACTTACTGTTGGCTATTTCGTGACTGTTTTATTGATAGAGGAAGCCGGAGCTTAGGAAAACCAACATTCATAGTAAATCAAAGTTGGAGTCATATGCCTCAGCCTCTTGTTCAAACTTACAATTAGACACCTATTCAGTGATCATAAACCAATTTACTGTTTAAACACGATTTAAGCTTTATCTTCTAACAATAGCTAAGGACATTGATAAGATCACGAAAATACTTTTATGGGTCTTGTCGTTCTAAATTTTATTTACTTAAAATGTAGGTACCTTGTATTGACATTGAATTCAGTGCATATGATAAGTATGCATGTTTCTTTATTCATACTCGTCTTGTTGGGATGCGTGATAATTATAATTTTAGATGAACAACGCAAAATGTTAACGGCATAAAAAAGAAGCTAAAATAAATCACTAATCATGAATCATTTTGCTAGTAATTCACCAGAATTCCTAAAGGTGTAATACCACCAAATCATAGTACGTCACATCCGGTTCATACAATATTCTATCATGATGCGGCTTGGTTTGGATTTTTCGAAGAAATTTTGCTCGAATCGCTGTAGATGTCGTCTTACATTATACTAGATTTCTCTCAAACTATTCAACTTATTATGACAAAACTTGACAGGAATGCGTGAAATAACCAGTATTACAAAGGAAAAAAGTCACATTCAGTTTATTTAACAAAAAAGTCTTCTTTAATATGGGAAGCTGGACATGCACCTCTGACCTTGTGAGTACTATCATGTGTTAAAATTTCTTGCTATTTAAGTGAAATATTACAAATAATAAAATATCCTGAGTGGATTCAGTCTCCAAAACACAATTTATGAGAAAATTTCCTTGAAAAAGGACTTTACCTTGAATATTAGTTGACAGAACAAGCCATACTTAGAGTTTTGGGGAGCTTTTTCTCCTTATTTCTTATATTCTGCTATACTAGAAAATTTTTCCTAGGAAATACTTTCAAAAATATATAGTTTTAAGTAAATGAAATTATTTTGAAAGCAGTAACAACAAATTATTTACCAAAAAAAGAAGCTTTTAATGTCGCTCTCTGGAACGCTGCGTAAATTTAAGAATTACGTAAGGACTTATTGAAACCTCCCTGGAGACAGTTAACGTTTATACAGATAGTTCATTCAGCTTGAATACTTCAATTAATCATTTATTATAACATTTCTATCATAAATGAATGAAAGTTACCACTAAATTATTATTTATTGGCCTAAAAAGTAGAAATTTTGAGGAAATGAGAGGTATAAATGGACCAAAAGAGACCTTATAAGGAAGACAAAGAGGTCCATTAGTAGTATTTATCATCCTAAAGTCATCTTTTGTATCATATTCAACTGTTTGTAGGCAGATGAGATAAATATTTGATCATTTGTTGGTCCACCCTATATTCTATCATGATGCGGCTTGGTTTGGATTTTTCGAAGAAATTTTGCTCGAATCGCTGTTGATGTCGTCTTACATTATACTAAATTTTTCTCAAACTTTTGAACTTATTATGACAAAATTAGACAGGAATGCTTGAAATAACCAGTATTACAAAGGAAAAAAGTCACATTCAGTTTATTTAACAAAAAAGTCTTCTTTAGGTGTTATATCACCAAATCATAGTACGTCACATCCGGTTGCATACGAAAATAGGTCGAAAAAAAATATTCCCTTGAATTTGACGGTGGTAGGTAATTGATCCTACATTTCATTGCCGTAAAAAAATTTTGTGTTATAAACATATATCTTGGGTATTTCGAAGCAACATTATTTTTTTATTTGGGGTTTCTATAGAATATTTTGGAAACTTGAGGTTACATGGTTACTAAAGCTTGTACACAGGTTAAAAAAGGGAGAAAATCTGATTGGTTAACTTCCAGTGATAGTTATTTTCTTATATGCAGTGAAAAGTTATGTGAAATTTTGTCTATAGTACTGGACAGGATAAAACTTTACTCATGCCAAGTATTTTTTTTTTTAATTTAAACAAAGGTAAATTCTGCACAATTTTTTGAAAAGTGCAAATCTAACAAAGACTAATAGGGGAAAATCAATAGTGCTGTTACACCTAATATGGGAAGCTATACATGCACCTTTGACCTTGTGAGTACTCTCATGTGTTAAAATTTCTTGCTATTTAAGTGAAATATTACAAATAATGAAATATCCTGAGTGGATTGAGTCTCCAAAACACATTTTATGAGAAAATTTCCTTAAAGAGGACTTTACCGTGTATATTAGTTGACAGAACAAGCCATACTTAAGAGTTTTGGGGAGCTTTTTCTCCTTATTTCTTATATTCTGCTATACTAGAAAATGTTTCCTAAGCAAAACTTTAATAAATATATAGTTTTAAGTAAATGAAATTATTTTTGAAAGCAGTAACAACAAATTATTCACCAAAAGAGAAGCTTTGTATGTCCCTCTCTGGAACGCGGCGTAAATTTAAGAATTGCGTAAGGACTTATTGAAACCTCCCTGGAGACAGTTAACTTTTATACGAATAGTTCATTCAGCTTGAATACTTCAATTAATCATTTATTCTAACATTTCTATCATAAATGAGTGAAAGTTATCACAAACATTTTATTTATTGGCCTAAAAAGTAGAAATTGTGAGGAAATGAGAGGTATAAATGAACCAAAAGAGACCTTATAAGGAAGACAAAGAGGTCCATTAGTAGTATCTATCATCCTAAAGTCATCTTTTGTATCATATTAAACTGTTTGCAGGCAGATGAGATAAATACTTGATCATTTATTGGTCCACCCTATATTCTATCATGATGCGGCTTGGTTTGGATTTTTCGAAGAAATTTTGCTCGAATCGCTGTAGATGTCGTCTTACAATATACTAGATTTTTCTCAAACTATTGAACTTATTATGACAAAACTTGACAGGAATGCTTGAAATAACCAGTATTACAAAGGAAAAAAGTCACATTCAGTTTATTCAACAAAAAAGTTTTCTTTAGGTGTTATACCACCGAATCATAATACGTCACATCCGGTTGCATACGAAAAAAGGTCGAAAAAAATATTCCCTTGAATTTGACAGTGGTAGGTAATTGATCCTACATTTCATTGCCGTAAAATATTTCTGGGTCATAAACATATATCTTGGGTATTTCAAAGCACCATTATTTTTTTATTTGGGGTTTCTATAGAATATTTTGGAAACTTGAGGTTACATGGTTACTAAAGCTTGAACACAGGTTAAAAAAGGGGGAAAATTTGATTGGTTATCTTCCAGTGATGGTTATTTTCTTATATGCAATGAAATGGTATGTGAAATTTTGTCTATTGTACTGGACAGGATAAAACTTTATTAATGCCGAGTATTTTTTTTTTTAATTTTAAACAAAGATAAATTCTGCACAATTTTTTTGAAAAGTGCAAATCTAACAAAGACTAATAGGGGAAAATCAATAGTGGTATTACACCTATACACAGACTATCACTGAAATGCCTGCCGTGCATATATCTGGAAAATGATTAATTATAAACATGACACTGTTTTTAATTGTTGTCGTTGTTTTGTGTCTGCCATAATTGTTTTTCGATCACTGTTGTATTATAAATCAGCCCCTTTGTTTTTTTTTTCTTTGTAATTGTATCAGCTTAGAATAATTTTTAATGTACATATATTTTATTTTTGCTCATTGTTTAAGGCCGTACCTGGGAAATATTAATTTCTATAACCTTTGAGTTTGAAAAGATAGTTGTTTCTTTTGCAGTCAGACAATACCTCCTGATTTGTTTTTTTTATTAACCCGGGGTGATATATATTGAATTATTTCCTTTCAGAACAACATGACATTCTTTCGAAGAATCAACCCGGATGATACATTATTTTAATGAAATATGCTTAAAGTCAAAAGATAATGACCAGTGTGAGGTCATTGTTGTGCTTGATAAAATGCAGACTATAATTTATTTCAACATGTAATTCGTTTGAAAGTTTGTTTTTTTTTTCAATTGGGGATTTTATTTTTAAAAGTGTCATCTATAATAGGTTTTACAAAAAAATCGTCAATGACGCACGGTTTGACTTTAGAAACAAATATTTTGAAGTTTTGTAAATATATTGCGAAATTAAAGGGACATTATCATATACGTGAGATGAAATTTAATGTAAAACTTTTCATAACACTTTTAAAACAAGCCAGATTTAACATTTTAAACACATTCGTGTATAGGGTTTCGAAAATCGTATTGATTCACATAGAATAGGAAATCATACTGTGACCTACATGTATTGGTATTCGTTTTAGTGTTATATTTGTACATTTATCACGATTTCATGCTCTCTTCGTGTCAGTTTTTATTTTTTTACATCTATATATACCTTTTACTATATCAAATAATCAATTGATGAAATATTCTTATCTTCTATTGAATAACAGTCACGTATGGGATAGGGGAAATAGACCTCAATCCAGATTCTCTGTTTTAAAATAATGTTTTGCCATCCAAAAGAAAATTATTCTACATAGTTCATTTGTTAAAGATTTTTGAAAACATAATCACTTTTCTGCGATAAAAATCTCATTAGAAATAAGGAACAAAACAAGTTACTTGTATTTTTCATAGACCGTTACCGGAAGGTAACAATTCATTTGTGTCTTCATGCAGTTACAGTTATATTTCTATTGTGTCACGATAATGATTTATAACGTTTTTTTCTTATACTAGATTTATAAGCGAGTTTTTTTTTACATTCTAACTGAGCCGTAGGACGTATTAAAACCTGAACGCATCAAAAAGGAATATTCCACTTTAATGTGGTCGGTTTTACAGGAAGCTTTTTCTGCAAATCTTCGTAGAAAACATTAGTTTTTAACGGCATATAAGTCATATAATTCATATTTTAAGTTTTTTCTTGTCGTAAAACACACATTGGGGTGTGAGGTTTGCCTAAATATAAATCCTGACACCCCTCGATGTGTTTTACGACAAAAAACCCTTAAATATGATTCATCTATAACTTATTCTCTGCCAGAATCCAAACAGGTTAAATTCAAATTGAGTAAAATGACCGTTTAAGGTTAGTATCTTTTCACTTATTTGATATAAAAAGGTGCTTTCAGTTGTTCATACATTGTAATAGCTAAAGAAATACTCTATGATATCAATAGAAGACAGAAGCAACGTGAACGAAACAAGAAGAAAAGCTGAAATTTAAAACAATTGAAAGGATAATGTAGATCTGGAAATAAGTTGGAATTACCAAACGGCACCTTCCCGTCCGTGATATCAAAAGGTGGACACTAAACAGTAAATCGAAGCAATATTGCATTGACAATGGAAAAAACGAAGACAAAAACCAACCATCTATCACAAATGAAATATTATTTAAAGTAAAAATACTACTCCGCTTTATGTACATATTTTCAGCAAATTCATTATCTGATTGGTTGAGTGTATTCAATGTGATACTGAAAAAACATTATATTCCCTTCTTAGTATCACAAATCCATCTGATCATCCGGACTACCCCATACGACGTTATACTCGGTGATTTAACATAATGTTTTGAAAAAAAACTGGTTTTAATCGCAATATTATAGTCAATAGCATGTTCAAAATTATTTCAGACGTAACAGCAGAACATCAAAACACATATCACAAAACAAATAATTAACTTTTAAGCGGTACTGTTTATGCCTTGAATAGTTATAAAAGCACACGGATATTAAAAAATCTATGTGTTTTTTTTTCAGTCTAAAAGTTTTACTTCCATTCAAATGATATTATACGAAAAACGGAAACTGGGCAGTTTAATTAAATCTGTGGATATACCAATATCTTCAATAAATGAAAATTTTGCTGCTAAAATAAAATTTATAGTAAATCTTACCCATTGATAAGTGACTTATCAATTTTGCACTTACTTTCTTTTCCTATTTAGAATATTATACATCCTACAAAAGACATATAGAGTACACGAATTAATAATGTCGAGCATGTGACCTATACAAATCACTGACCGACACATTACAATGTTATCCAGGTGTTAAATTGCAATTTTAATTGTCAATTATAAGTGAAGGTAGTGTGTAGATTGTAGTGTGTCTTTCGATGTATATTATCTAATGTAGAATGGTATAAATGTTTTGTACGCAAACTCTGTATGTGTAATGAATATGAATGTATAACTTATGTGCAAACAATATGAAATAGATTTTCTTTTAATAATAGAGTCCACCGTTTATCCCTGGACAATGAATCATTGTAAACACAGGACCCCTTGTGTATACTTCCCTGGGTTGTAAAAGGTAAAAAATATTCAATTGATTTTTAATAAATGTATTTCAAGTCTTTATAAGAAAAATACATAGGTAATACATCTTTATAGTAGTTATCAAAGGTACCATGCTTATAATTTAATACGCCAAACGCGCGTTTCGTCTACATAAGACTCATCAGTGACGCTCATATCAAACTAGTTATAAAGCCAAACAAGTACAAAGTTGAAAGCATTTAGGACCCAAAATTCATAAAAATTGTGCCACATATGGCTAGGGTAATCTATGCATGGGATAAGACAACCCTTAGTATTTCGAAAAATTCATACTTTTGTAAGCAGGACATTTTTAAAAATGACCATATATTGTTACTCCCTCATATAACCCTCCTACTTTTACGATAAAGTAAGTATTAAATAATTAAAGGATGAAATTGAATGAGTAAAGTATAATTAATACAGTAACATAAATCCTCTTGAAAATCGCAACAAACTTGCATGTTATCTGTTATTTTGAGAATCATGATACAGATGAACAAATACAGTAACATTTGGAGTGAAAACCAAATGTATATGCATTCTTGAAATGTAATAGAAAATGAAAGGAGATGGAGCAAATGTACATGGGACTAATTCGCACACAATACAGAGAAAACATGGAAAATTATCAATGAACAGGGCTTTTATTCCTGTTCTTCATCTTGACAGTTTATGTAGGGTCTTCAACAATGAACGAATCATTCATACCCTACAACAAGGTCACGACGGCCCCAAGCGTCGACTTAAGCGGTACTATTGATAAATATAAACCACAGTTCACCTGCTTGCTCCCCACCCGCCTCGGATTTCCAATTTGTGCGATGCTTGTGTACGACGGTTCTCCAATCGAAAGCACCAGGGATACAAGAAAAATGCAGTAATTTTGAAAGACATCGATCGCCGCTAAAATATGCCTTGAAGTTACACATGTCGGGAGCGGTCAATGAATTACATAATTTATAATTACGGGCGAGGTTTTTTTCAACATATATTTGTCATACATTGCCAAACAAAAGACCAATAATTTTGAAACAACAAATGATAGACAATACATATAAAACTAAAAAACGTACGAATGCAATGTTTAAATAATAGAACGAATATATATTATACATACTTAATTTTTTAACATACAAAGTTAAACGATTTTAATGGCCTTTAAATGTTTGATAAGAATCGATATGAAACACATTTGATACAGCAATTTGTTCATTCTTTCATTTTAAAACATTAATAGATAAATTTTATACTCTTTTCCTATTCAATGAAATTCAAATTCTAAGTCAATATTTCGGCTTGTTAAAGTGAAGGGTCATATACTCTTTTATTGTCCATTTCGGTTACTAAGCCCCTCAGGTCGCGTGGGTCGACTTGATTTGGTTTACATTGTATTATTCATTATGTATATATTAGATTAATTATACGTGTAGAACAAACAATAAATCATTAATCCTACCAGACAGTAAAGATTTAACGACGGATTGGCATGTAAAGCAGTTAGTTTACTTGCAGGACTGTCGGATCTCCTATCCAACTAGTAACCCGCTGCTGAACAGAAAGACAAAGGGGAAAGAGACAAAATGGAAAAATGCTAGAATGAACGACTCATCTGATGGTTCGATTAGCGTGAACGTCCTGCTGTCAGTGTGAAAAAGTCTGCCCCACTTCAATAGGAATGAATATTACCTCACGGGCACAGTATGGAGAAAAAAGAAAAGTTTGATTACTGGAAAATCGACATAAAAACCAAAATAGCTGGTGTGGCGATCAAATTGTCTAAATCTTTACGAGAATATCCTAATGAGGACCGAAGAGGGTTTTGATTATTCCGATGAAATCATAAAGGCCAAATATCCAAAGGACGCCAGAATGTATGCACGCAAGATGGGCGAAACATTGAACTTAGGACTATCTAGAGTACCTGTTATGGCAAATAAGGACAAAAACTGAACTATTGAGGAGAAATATTTGTAAAGTAAAGGAGCTCAAGGATACGTCTATTCTAAACAGATGTTAAACCAATGTACAATACCTGTGTTTGGATTGATAAGAAGATAATTCTGCATTTGAAGGATGATTAAATATATATTTTTTTTTATTCTCACAAAAAAATCACAGCATTTTACTATATTTTTGTAGTTGAGTGTTTTAGATTGTATTTAGGTTTAGGTATTTATATTATCAAAAAGAAAAAGTAAAATCACAAATATACTGAACTCATAGGAAAATTCAAAACGGAAAGTCCCTAATCAAATAGCAAAATCAAAAGCACAAATACATCAGACGAATGGACAACAACTGTCATATTCCTGACCTGGTACAGGCATTTTCTTATGTAGAAAATGGTGGATTGAACTTGGTTTCATAGCGCTAAACCTCTCTCCTGTATGACAGTCGCATCAAATTCCATTATATTGACAACGATGCGTGAATAAAAAAACCAGACATAATAGGTAAAACAAAAACAAATAAACAAATATTTAACTAAGAAGCACAAAAAAAGCATAAATCACATTTAACAACCTCATTCATTGCTTACTTATTTTCATTTTAATTATGTATGTTAAATCAACCCATAAAGTATTGAGAGATTTTATGTACTGGGACCGAAACGCTAGATTAACATTAACTCTGGCGTAAAACCGCGTGTTTGTCGTCAGAATGTAAACGTAACACAGGTAGAGATATAAAATCATTTTGTCGTTCAAAGTATGCAAAAATTATTATAGAACAATAATACAATGGCGGAATGTTTAAATTACAGAGCCACGTCATATGTATCATAGAAACATAAAAAGTCACACGGACCAAAGCACACAAGTAAAAGTGAAAAATAATACAAACAACACAATGACGGGATGCATAAGTACAGAGCTACGTCACATGTATATCACCAAAACAGTAAAAGTAATATTAATAAAGACAAATAAAAGAACACTATAACACGTTATTAAGATGATAAACAACATCAGTACGCAGAATCTATATTTCAAGACCATCATGTATTATTTGTGAAGTTGATACGGAATATTTTTCAACAAGGTCTTGGTACCTTTCGATTAACTTTTTTAGAAAAAGGACGAGAGGTTCTTTGACACACACCTGGTTCAACAACTTTCTGCTTAGACACTGGTGACGTTTTACAAAGTCTGAGTAGGAGCTGCAATTTTGCAAAAAAAAAATTTTTCACTCAAGTCTTTCATTAAAAAAAGTATCAGATTTTGTTAAAAAATATATATTCAGGAAGTAAAAAAAGTATAGGCAGTAGAATAAAATAGTCTTTCTCGTTGGCTAATAAAAATCTACAGTTTTCTCCACCCTCGAAAAGAGATATTTTCGTGAGGAAATATGAATTTTCTTCGGTGAACAAATCTTCATCAATCCAAAACACAAGATAAATAAATGTCTCTTGTTCAAGTAATAAATAACACAGATCAATTGGATATTTCCGATGTATTTCTAGCTCAATAAAACATGGTTGTATTATATAACCGCCCCTTGTTGTATTACTGATTATATACTTGTATTTGCTAAAGAATTATTAAAAGCAAATTAATAAAACAGCGAAAAAACGAATAGAGGAAAACATTTATTGCATTTCTATCTTCAAGCTCTCGGAGAATCTTTTTAGCAGTGTTCTATTAGGTCCCATATTCCATTTGCAGCCGTCTGACAGTTTGGTCCAAATAAATTATACGGGGATGTTATTTTAGCTGCTACCATGAAACTGTTCACAGTGTAACGACAGGTCGAGAGATACTTTACTTTTGTATTTGTCCAGCAGTAAAGGCACGATAAATCATATTAATCTTTAAGGTATTTTATTCAATACAAATTAAAACATGTACATTTGAAATATGTAAGTTAATCAATTTAAAATTGCTCTTTGTCAGTTAGTTAGTGTAAAAAAATTGTTCAAATTAAAAATGTTCATGGAAAATTTAACATGTGTCAAACCAGTTTTCAATATTAATATTTGAGCGTTCCTGATGAAGTTGGATAGATAAAAGAGCTTCGGACAGATATAGTTTATAAAGTGTTGTCATTTTCAAAGCACGGGGTCAATACTGCTACTGATGGAGACTAACTGTGCACCACTTATTGCGGACCTTTTTTTGTATTGCTATGAGTTACAATTTATGACAAAAATCAGCAAAGACCCATCGAAACAACATCTGATACACAAATTTAGTAATACTTTTAGATATTTGGATGATATTTTGGCTCTCAATAATGACGACTTCAGTATGTATACTAAAGAAATGTATCCTGTTGAACTTACTTTAAATAAAGCTAATACTAACAATGACCACTGCCCTTTCCTCGATCTTGATATCTATATCATTAACGGAAAGCTTAATACTAAAATATATAATAAAAGAGATGATTTTTCATTTCCTATCGTTAATTATCCATTTTTAGATGGTGACGTTCCCTTGTCACCATCTTACGGTGTTTATATATCTCAACTTGTACGATTCGCTCGTGTATGTAACAATGTTTTTTTAGATTTTAACCAGAGAAATTTATGTATTACTGAAAAATTATTACACCAGGGTTTTCGATATCACAAACTAGTCAAAACATTTACTAAATTTTATCATCGGTATAAGGACATCATTCGTAAATATAGCTCAACATGCAGACTTCTTACACGTTCAGGTATTTCACATCCAATTTTTTATGGAAATATTCTTTATAAAGCACAAAAATGTCAGTATTCACCTCTGAAACTAACAAAACCTTTAAATAGACTTATTAAGAAGGGATATAGTTACGATACTGTTGTCAGGTCATTAAAGATTGCATATTTTGGCGTTAATATTGATTCACTTATAGGGTCTTTGCATCGACACTAAACACATTTATTTAAAAACCAGTTGTTGGCATGACACGGGTTATGTTCTTCTCATATATGTTATGATGGTATGATACTAAACCCCTAATGGGAAGGATTGTGCCTGATATTCATATGATGAAGACATAATCTTTCAATCAGTTTAATTGAAGTCTGGAGCTGGCATGTCAGTTAACTGCTAGTAGTCTGTTGTTATTTATGTATTATTGTCATTTTGTTTATTTTCTTTGGTTACATCTTCTGACATCAGACTCGGACTTCTCTTGAACTGAATTTTAATGTGCGTATTGTTATGCGTTTACTTTTCTACATTGGCTAGAGGTATAGGGGGAGGGTTGAGATCTCATAAACATGTTTAACCCCGCCGCATTTTTGCGCCTGTCCCAAGTCAGGAGCCTCTAGCCTTTGTTAGTCTTGTATTATTTTTAATTTTAGTTTCTTGTGTACAATTTGGAGTTTAGTATGGCGTTCATTATCACTGAACTAGTATATATATTTGTTTAGGGGCCAGCTGAAGGACGCCTCCGGGTGCGGGAATTTCTCGCTATATTGAGGACCTGTTGGTGACCTTCTGCTGCTGTCTGTTCTATGGTCGGATTGTTGTCTCTTTGACACATTCCCCATTTCCATTCTCAATTTTATCAGTTCTCGAGAGTATCATCAGCACAGTAGCTGGTGATCCGGTACATAACATACACGATTTATGACAAGCCTTTTTTTTATTGTCCATTTATAGATTTAGAGATTAATAAGAAACTAATTTTTAAACTTGCTCCGGCAAAGTTGACCGTAGATGGATTTGGTTAATATTTCAGGTCGTTTTTTGTTATGAGGTTCTTCAACAGTTTCGCTTATAATACGTATACGTGGGGATAAATCAAGAAAAGCGATTCGGACGAAAGAAAATTATAAAGTGTTGTTTTCACTTTTATAGTCATATAATCACGACAAATTATTTTTGGTAAACATCCGGTTTTATATTCATCAATTAAAAGCCTATTTACTACAGACAATTTATCATGCGGATAACTATGTTTGGTGATATCTGCTTTCATTGATCATTTCTAAATTACTTAATACTATTATACTATTATACTTGACGGTAACAACTTTTTTGTTCAATATTGCAAACCTTGATCCCATGTAGCTGGCATCCGTAATGACAGTATCATGAGCATCACCATAGTCACTGCCTTTGTATATCAACCATCTATCCCTTCCTTCTACGTACTGGTCAATTGTCACAACAACCCCGGCGTGGTGTAAATGATAATCGTGTCTCTTTTTACTTCGTCCAATTGAAGAACCCGACCATGATGAACCCAAAGGTCTGCAAATAAAGTAATTCGAATACATATCGTTCTGCGATGTTTGATAAAGACAAACAAATAATATCGTGGATTTTTTATCAGATCAACTATTTATTTAAAGGATATAAGCCGATAATAGTTCATTCTGTAAAAATATTTGACAGGTCCGGCGGCAGTCCAAAGACTTGTCCAATATTTTACAGAATGGACTGTTTCATGCTTATATCTTATTTTAAACCTTCTGCAATATGTCAAAAAAGGTGAAAAAAAAACAAACAAATATAAACTTTTGTTAAGATTTATTTTCATTAAAAGTGTTAATTGTTTTGTGGATAAATTTTATATACATTATCCTACATATTGGAACCTTTAAACTGTAGCTCAACTTAAACAATAGACAAAGTACAGTTGAAGATAAACAACATGTATAGCTACATGGACATGACGACACAGTGTAAGTGTATCCTGCTTTTTGTGTGCGCAAGGACTACTCTATATAAGAGGGACGAAAGATACCAGAGGAACAATCAAACTCATAGATCGAAAACAAACTGACAACTCCATGGCCAAAAATAAAAAGACAAACTATAGTACAGATGACACAACATAGAAAACTAAAGACTAAGCAACACGAACCAGACCAAAAACTGGGGGTGATCTCAGGTGCTCCGGAAGGGTAAGCAGATCCTGCTCCACATGTGGTACCCGTCGTGTTGCTTATGTTATTACAAATCCGGTAAATAGTCTAATTCGGTAAGTCACATTCGTGAAAAGGGAAGGGTATTGTAGTTACGACATAAGGAACATATCCGATGTCATCTGTGAAACGGTTATTCCATAACAGTCAAACAACTCGTGATGGCGTCCGTAAAATGTACGAAGGGATGATTTCAACTTCAACATTTGGAACTCTTGGATTAATAGCTTCCTTGTGAGCAGCAATCCTCTATCAAGGAAATCATGATAGGAAACACAAGCCCGGGAATATCGTATCAATTGAGAGATATATGCTGAGATATGCAGGCGCTGCTGGAATGTTGCTACATAGAAATGGAAAGTTCACAATTGGGAAGCTGAAATCACCTCTTTTGTCGTAAAGATTTGTTTTCATCTCTTTTGTCGTAAAGATTTGTTTTCAACCGACCCTCAATTTCTAGATGTAAGTCAAGATATGAGGCAGACTTAACTGTATCTGTAGTATCCTTCATCTCTAGTTCGATGGGATAGATTCGTTCAACAAAGTCACAAAATTTTGTATTATTTAGTGAGAGAACATCATCTATTTAGCGGAACGTAGAGCTAAAGGATATTGCTAACTTCTTATCTTTCTTCCTAAGAAGTTCTAGTATGAAGTCAGCCTCATAATAATAAAGAAACAAGTCGGCAAGAAGAGGGACACATTTGGTTCCCATTAGAATTCCGACAGTCTGTTGAAAAACACGTCATCCAAACGTAACAAATATCTTGTCAATCAAGAAATCAAGCATCTTGATAATGTCAGTTTCAGAGAATTTTTGTTTGAATCAAAGTGATTCTTTACAAAGTAGGATTTATCCCTCCCCAAGACAAGATACTTGTATCTACGTTTGCCATTCTTTTTAATGAAACAAAGTAATACCAACTCTTTCAATTTGTCTTTAGTTTAGAATGGGGAATACTTGTGTAAAGTGTAGAAAAGTCAAATGTTTTAATACTATTGCAAGATGAGAGAGTCTTAGATTGTATGTACTTTAACAGATCTTTGGATTTTTTTAGTATCCACATCTAATTCACGCCACTTCTAGAATAGGCAGTTTCCGTGAAAACCTTTACAAGCGTTTGGTGTCTTAAAATGGCTGAAGACGGACGATGAAAGTATGCAAAAAAGAAGAAAGTGATGTCGTAATTAGTGATTGTGTTACTTCAAACATTGGATTCAAATCAAATGGTTATTCAGATATATCCATTTTTAGTGCAGACAACGAAGAGGATATAGTTATAGCAGCTAACAATGGCAAGTTTTATATATTTATTTCAAAATGTAGTACTCTCATATTACTTCCTTATTCCTTCTGGTGTTTTTTCTCTTATTATAAGAATGAGAGAAAAAAGAAAAACACATATGAGGCTTGAAGGCAGGTTAACTTTGAGAAAAAGGTTCAGCCATATCGCGTGCACCGAAGTCAATTTTATTTCAAATATAACACTACAAAATATAATGATTAAGCACAAATGAAGAGATAACAAGCGTGCAATAAATTTAAATTATTTCGTTTAATATCCCCCCTTTTTTCTGTTGTTATGCAAGGTTCGATTCGTATTTTCGATTATTGTCGTATTGATGTCCCTTATATTTTTAATTCATGTTAGTGAAATATAATTTTGTCTCTAAAGTTCCTTTTGCAAATAACGCTTTTTTTTTTTTTTTTTGTCTTTCAAAACAAAGCATTATTAATTTATAATAATCGTTTTCAATCGATTGTACCTCTGAGATCTAAACTAAAGTGAAGTGTCTGAAACTGATAAGAAAATGCATTGGAAAGAAACAATTGTTATTTGTTTTTTGAAGTTATATATAGTGAAAAAAAAAAATTGCCCCCCCCCCTTTTTTTTAATCAATTCAATGCAGGAAAGTGTTTTATGTTAAAATTAATAGAACACAATCACAAACTGTTATAAAACCCATTCAGCAAACATATGATTAAATCTGGCACATACGTTTATTTATTTCAAGAGAGTATATCGGTTTAAAAAAGAACAATCACTACGAATAAAATGGGATTCAGACACATGCATGATTGATTTGTTTGGCAGTTTTACCTGCTTTCTATATTCATCGTCGTTGAGAAGCGAAAGTTAGCATTATATTCCTATACAGGAAATAATATAAGATTTAAATAAAAACCATGATTACGCCCACACCTGAAAATTATAATAATAACTATAATGTAGTCCCCTAGTTCATGAAGCAAGTTCTCAATTAGCACTTTATGCACAGGGTTGTTAATCAAATGCTTGATAACTATTTGTCCAAGGAACAATGTGTGGCTTGCGCACCAACACTTGGTAAAACATCTGCTTCTTATGAACGATGTCCTCTTGATTATGATAATAAAACTATTTTATTTGTGATCCTTGTATTGCGGCATGGTCTATCAAGCGTTATAGAAGCATTATTTGATTTTTTCGATTTCAATTCTAGCTAAAATTGATGTAAGGAAGAATGAGAACAACACCATAAGTTGGTTTTTATACCCAAAGACGGACGAGGATAAATCTTTTGCAAAAAGAAATGCATAAAAGAAACAAAAACAAAGCGTACAACCAAATTGATGCTAAGGTGACAACACGAAACGTGAGAAAAATGGCTGTGAAATAAGTATTGGCAGTGTTAAAATCTATATGAGAGCTGTTTTCCCAAGAAACCGTCTTGATGAGTGACAAAATTATTGTATCTGAAGGTGACTTTAATAAAATATGTGTTGTGTATTTGTCATGTGTTCTTTCGCTGTATTCTTTTTTGTATGAAAATAAATAATGTGTGAATTGATTTTTTTCAGTTCTTGGACTATCATTTACTTTTAAGAATCAAATATGCTATCTCAAGCTGTCCAATATTTTCAAGAAGATGAGGGCTATACTTAAAAATATTGACCAGTTAAAGGTAACATAATGGTTTTTTACAGGTAAATGATAGTCCAATCACTGAAATAAAGAACCGGTACAACAATAAAATGACGTCACAACAATTTGTTAACAAAAGTACAAGAACTGATCCTTTGGTTATTTTTATTCTCCCTATAAAAAAACTGGTATCTGTGTAAAACAGATAAAGGAACAGAACTCCGGAACACGGAAAATCTGTATTCTGTAATGATAAAGTTTATAAACGGAATGTAATGACCAGTCTGATTTTTAAATGATCAACACTAATGGATTCAAAGATTATCATCAACAGTCGAATATTCACATAATAACTCAAAACGAACACCATATATTATCAAAACATGCTTAAGTTTGTAGCTACCTACAAAATAAGTATCAAAATTGCCTAATATGGTCGCCCCATCACTTGGATACTTTTATTCATCGGTATCGTAAGTTTTAAAACTTACTTAGAGGGGAAAACATAGAAATATTGATATTATCTTTAACATGGAGTTGCATGATACTTTCTTACATGAACAGTCAAAAATGTGGAAAATAAACACGTTTTAACAAGAGCAAACATCTTCTATAAGAGTATTTCAAAATTGAGCATAATATAACTTGATATTTCTGTAAATCAGCTAGGTTTACATTATTTGTTAAAGTATCAAAAATAAATTTGATTTTATAATTTTTCCTTTCATGTCTTGAAACACATGTCATAAAAAAGTATTGCTCAACGGACCATGCTTTCAATCGCTGTAATGCGCAAGAGAATTTAAGAATAATTATAATTGCATGACATCAAATTCTCTTCTAAACCAATCATATAAAAAAAATATTATTTTTTTTTACTACTAGCATATATATTTGGTTTAAAACTTTTTTTCGTTTTTATTAGACCTATGTCATTGATCCCAGATATAAAACTATGAGTGAAAACTGTTTTGTAAGAAGAACGAAGCAAGTACAAATAATTTATTTTGGAGACTTTAGTACGGTTTTTCACATGAAATGTTTAAAACAGAATTATGGTGTTTAGCAACTTAAAACCGAGATGATGTAATAGCTCCCAATGCTTTGTAAATGAACCATAAGTCTATATAAATGAAATCAGGCAAATATTTTGAGTGCCGAGTTAACAAGAAACGACAATGGCACTGTAATCTGACCAAGCGACTTTCTCATACTTTTTAGTTCTTTTTTTTTATTCCCCATGGCTTGTTAATTTCACATTTTTACAAAATGGCTTATTCAATAACTACATAACTTGTACTCTGCTTTTGTCACCCTTGCATTATAAAGTTTCGTAAGGCATGCTTGATCAGCACAATCAACACAGAAAACAACTGTTTGGATAGATACCAAACAACTAATCAGCAACACAATTTTCAGCATGTTCGATTCCTGCTTCTCGTTCTCTATGGAAGATAAATCGGTCTAGCAATTCAAAACGATATCTATTTTGACATCTACCGAAGTTTATATACTTACATGACAACCACCGTGACCATGAACCAATTAACCGTTTTAACATTATTTACTAGTACGCATTTTCTTCTAACGATTATCAAGGTCATTTATTAGAATAAGATACTAGTTCTAAATTGGTCATTATAATCTGAAGTTTATTTAAGTTTGTTATAGGTATTAATCATATGTTAAATTGCGTTTTAAAATTTGATTTAGGTCATGCCAAGTTATTGAAACTCTGTCATATTTGATTTTAAAATGACACTGAAGGTAATGAGTACCACTGTAAATAAAGTCTACAGTAGTAAACTGCCGTTCAATAGTCATAAATCGATTTAGCGAAAACAAATCCAAGTAGCAAACCAAAGCAAAGAAATAAACATTAACTTTACGAGGAAAATAACGGAATAACAGAAACACTAAACTGCTACAAAAAACGCAAACATACATAGAACTATTGCCATATTCCCGACTTGGTGCATGACATTTAAAGAAAACATGGTAGATTGAACCTGGTTTTATGTCAAACTATAAGGTGTAACACCACTAATTCGGGCCCGGCCAGAAAGCACATACCAGAAAGTAGTACATATTTAACACAAAATAGTTCCTACGCATGAGTGTAACTTTCAAAATATGTAGAATATTTAGGTATTTTGGTATAAAATGAAAGCTGAATGACTGGTGATCATTGTAGAACACTTTTTGACTTATAATTTTGAATATTAAAAAAAAACTGCACCAAATTTTAAAAAGAGGGTACATTTTGCCTGTTTGTCAGATCTGAAGTACCTATTTTGGTACATCCAAAGTTCCGGGAACCAGTTCTTTCTTATATGCCATTAAAGGTATGTTGATTTTTCAGTACAAGACACCATAAAGTGTTGCTTTGACATGCAATGATTGTCACTTTATTTGAACTTAAGGTAAAAGAGCTGTGCCTGCTTGAAATTGAGGAATTTAACATAGAAAGCAATGGGGCCATAAATTAGCGGTGTACTCCTATTACAGAGAATCATCAGAAATTTAATTTTTAGAAGTTGTACCTATTTCAATGAAAATTAGTCACATTTGATGTCAGTTGTCATGTTTAATTATCTTGTTTGGATGAACAATTCTATATAAGTGAAATTTCAGTTTTTAAATTGACATAATAAGATATTTTAGCCTTTTATGGTCATACAACATGCATGCAGTTAAGACTTGACTCCAAGTTCTTATGTTTGCATAATTTGGAATTGAAATCAATCAAACATTATATTATGACTTGTTTATGGTAAAAAAGTAGCTCTTGGTCAAATAATCATATGATTTTTCAAATTTTATTGGTCTTCTTATAGCAGCCTTTTACAATCTTGGCAATTGGTATATACTCATATAAGAATTCCAAAATCTCACTGTACATGCAATTTTGAACCAGTTTAGTAAGTTATCCAGCTGAGGGATATATAAATTGCTCTTAATAATCTCTGTTGTACCACAGAAGTATGGTTAATACTAAAAATGTCCCTTTTCCATTTTGAAGAAAAAAGGAGGGACACTATTCTCAATTATGTCTTGGGTTTGGACTAATATATTTTTATTAAATGAACAACCTCTGGTAAAAATATGACTATTGGTAAGCACATTGCTATCCTAATAGAAATTAATAAATAGAACAATGATATTGAGATAAAAGAAAGTATATTGGCCATTAGTAATATCCATATGCAGTTTTCTTTGAATGACCCATATGTTACTACCAGTCCAATTTGAGCTTAAAATTAGTAAAATAGTATTTGGACTAAAGCTTTATATGTTTTTTATTGCTTGAAATAGATCATAGAATGATATAAAGTAAAGATGAAGTTAATAGAGCAGTTTGGATCCGTTATAGGTGTAACACCACTAATTCGGGCCCGGCCAGAAAGCACATACCAGAAAGTAACACATATTTAACACAAAATAGTTCCTACGCATGAGTGTAACTTTCAAAATATGTAGAATATTTAGGTATTTTTTATATCAAATGAAAGCTGAATGACTGGTGATCATTGTAGAACACTTTTTGACTTATAATTTTTAATATTAAAACAACTGCACCAAATTTTAAAAAGAGGGTACATTTTGCCTGTTTGTCAGATCTGAAGTACCTGTTTTGGTACATCCGAAGTTCCGGGAACCAGTTCTTTCTTATATGCCATTAAAGGTATGTTGATTTTTTCAGTACAAGACACCATAAAGTGTTGCTTTGACATGCAATGATTGTCACTTTATTTGAACTTAAAGTAAAAGAGCTGTGCCTGCTTGAAATTGAGGAATTTAACATAGAAAGCAAAGGGGCCATGAATTAGTGGTGTACTTCCATAAGCCGTGGTCACTTTATTGGAATTGTCATGTGTAGATGAATAGTGGTCAGCTAAAACAGAACCAATGATTAAAATTACAAATGTTGTATATGACCGGTGTTAAATTGAGGTGCTTCAAAAGGAACAGCTGTTCCTGCTTAAATGGGGCCACCTGTAGTGTTACTCGTGAAATATCTGATGACGTACTTAGATTTCGCACTTTGTTCCGTATCTGATTCGAAGATGTCTCTTGTAAAACCACAAGAATGACAATGACTGTCTGTTCAAAACAAATGTTCATTACAAAGGAAAAGATAGAACATAATAAAAAAAAATACACTTAGGAAGACAGTTAAAAACAACCGAGAACATTTCTGCATTATAGTTCAGGAAGTTCTAAGTATTCTTATGGGCACCAATTGCGCTCATTTTATAGAATAATTATTTTCTGAATTGGAAATCAGTAATTACAAATTTATATGCATATGTGTGAGTAGATTAACGTTTGTGCAAGGGATCCACATTTGTGTGAATAAATAGGCTGCCTTTTCAATTGAATCGAAAAATCTTGAAACTTAAAATAGATAGTTTGAAACGGGATAAAGATTAGGGTGACCGTTTGAATATGGGTTAGGGGTATACTCAGGGTTACGAGCTCATGATTAGTAGGTGTTTAAAATCGTACCATACACGATAATGACCAACATGTACACACTGTCCTGACTTCTGAAACCAGTATTAACAAGATAAATAGAATCCCAATACTATCCATATGAAAATAAAAAGATAGTATGATCACCAATGAAACACATATCCATCATAGTTCAAATGACAAAGATAAAAGCAATAAAAGGTCAACGTATAGCCTGCAACAATTAAAAAAAACCCACATCGTATAGTCGTTAACAAATAATTGAATTCAGCAATTCAACCGAGAAAACGTATAGTCTGATTGATGCAATACATTTTACGTAAAACATATATGACAGACATAAGACAACAAGAGCCACTGCATAACTGGCTCCTAATTCATGACAGAGACATGAATATAAAGACTGTGGGGTATAAATCACGTTTGAGAACGCTCAAATCCCTTCAACTGGGACAGGGGTGATACAACACAACATAAAAATAAACTGAAAAAATCAGTTGCAAATGACATGAATGATTTAACTCAGTAAGTACTAGTAAATACAGTTTTGTTTGTGATTGTGGATATCTGATGTTGTTGTGTGTGATTGTGAAATTATCGAAGGTGTTGCTTATTTCCTATAAAAATAATAAATATGCTACGATGAAGAAGATTTAACAAATACTATTTAAAGCAAAGAAAAGAAATACAGTAATTTTATCAAATAGACTAAATTAATATATAATCGAAATTGTATTATTTCTTTAGATAGACAAATGTTTGGTGTGTAACCGATTTCAAAATCCTGTTTTTTTTTTTTAATTATTTCGCAGGAAGTTTAGGTTATACATGTTTATTAGCTCAATAAATTAAAGTTAAAGTGTATTTGTGAGGTCATTTATGTTTGCATTAATTTTAAATGAACTATAAATAGAAACGAAAGTAAATGTTAGGGAAGTCCGCGTTACCAGGTAAATAAAGTTAGAGTTAACAACCAAAATGGCAGGTAAGAACGTATTTTATTGTCTTCCTTCCATCGGTTTCTACTTCACCCACGGTTTCTTGATAACAATCTTAAGCTTAATCCTTTGTGCTTATAAAACATATGTTAAGCTGGCATACTCGCCAGGATACATTTATTACCCCTTATTAAAAACTAATATTCATGTTAGAATACGTTCGTAGGTAAAAGGTAAAATAACAAAACTACCGAACTTTGAAATTCAAAACGGAAAATCCCGAATCAAATGGCAAAATCTAAAACCCAAACACATCAAACTAACAGTGTTTCATTGAATCTTTCTGAAAACTGACGAATAACATGAATAATTGTTCTTACAATATTGCATATTCTTGCAAGGTTTAAATAAAATAATACTGCTCTTGATACAAAATTTTAACATACAGCACAACAACGAAACTTTATCTGCATATCAGATATTTATCAACTTTCCTAAAGTATATTTGAATGTGTAAGCCCTCTGTTGACTATACCTTAACCTAAGAAATTATAAATACAAAACATATAAAACTACACAAAACGTCTGGAATTATGTTAACCTGCTTTTAATGTTTTCTTAGTAAAGGTTAGGTTTCAATTTCGTCAAAATCGACCCGAGTCTCAACTATACTTGCCTAAGTCTGAACCATTCTAAACCAAGTGTTCACAATCTTCGACCAATTTTGATTATGTCTTTCCTAGTTTTCATATTAATTTTCTTATACAGGTACCAACAGGTACTTTATAAGTAAATTACCAGACAAGAAAATCAATGTAAAACAAGAAATTTTATAGAACGCCAAAACTGTCTTATTATGCCATTTTTCATCATATGATGTGCATTTACGTTTGTATGATGTACTTGTCATTATATGTTGTGCACAAATGACGTGGTTTGGTTTACTTCATCATACGATGTCAAAACGATCTTTGGGATGTGCTTTAAACGTTGCTATGATCAATCATAATGATTACCATTAGAAATACTGTCTTCGTCATAACTGATTTCGATCTGATTCTCAAGAATTACTCTAAACCCAGTCGAAATATAAATTGCAAAGTTTAGGTTTAGTCAGATGTCTATAAAAATCTGCATTAGGTTAATGTTATAGAATTATGGGTCCTCGATTGTTTGTGTTGATCACTTAGGGTACAACTATTTGATAAACCAGATCATTTTCTGCATTTTTTTTTTTTTTTTGGAATACCGGTTAACTGTTTCTGATATAGCAGCTCTAGCCTCGTAGCAGGGTCCAAAAGGGTACTTTATAGAAATAATGAGACAGTATAT
Source organism: Mytilus californianus (assembly GCF_021869535.1). Classification (NCBI taxonomy): domain Eukaryota; kingdom Metazoa; phylum Mollusca; class Bivalvia; order Mytilida; family Mytilidae; genus Mytilus; species Mytilus californianus. The sequence continues at coordinate 71,178,930 of NW_026262745.1, forward strand.
TTGCCGCTTTATCTACTTAATTTCCTATACCAATTAAATGGCAGTCACTCTTCAAAGTATTTAATATCAATAGTTACCAAATTTTCTACACATGCATAAGTATACTGGTATGGATGATTGATTGATTAATTACTTGATTTATTAGTGTTTAACGCCACTTTCAGCATTATCGTGTTATTTCAAGGTGGTTAGTTTGTATTTGAGGATGTACGCTATAGTGCCCGGAGAGGAAGGAAAACGGAAAATATTGTCAAATAAAATCACAGTCGAATTTATCTGACTTCCTGTGTCGGATTATAGCTCTCAGGCTAAATGTTGACAGGCTAATGATACAATTGTTTGACCATTTTGACCAGTCTGCCTCATAGGGCCGCATGCATGGATGAAATTATGAATTTACGGTAAAGGTTTTTTTTATCATATTTTGACCGCAGCCGAGATATTCTATAACTAGCTGATGTATTAATTGATCTAAATCTTTATCGGAAAAATTTTAAATCCTATATTGATTTTTGTTTAATTGCGCTGTCTCATTTTCTATAAAATACTCATCGAAAGCTGATACTAGTCTGAAGCTGTTAGATCATAAACAGTAAATTGCTATTCCAAGATATGAAAAAGCAGAATATCTTCTAATTGATCAAATATTAGAACTCCAGGTGCTCACTACACAATCGCGAACTTTAACTGTTTGCATTTTATTGTAGGCCCATCATTTAAACCTTGACTTTGCAATTCATATTTTTACGATTTTCGAACAAAATATAACATGTACTTTTTCTTTAAAATGAGGTATCAACGTGACAATATTTAGCTTTTTTTAAATCTCAACCATTTTCCAAACGATAGCTACTTACTAGATCGTTCTAATCGTAATGATATTTGTTGACCATAACAACGATGAACGCACATCATATAAGGACGTTTATACTTGATATAATGAGGTCACCGAACCACATCATATAATATTACAAGTACTTAATACAATGACAATAAAGATGTTTCCACACCCTTTAAGGGAAAATCCACATCATATATGGATAGTTGTACATCATATCAGGCATGGGGCGAATTACATTGCAATGTAATGCATTATATTACAATTACTTTGACAAAACCATGCATTAAATTACAATTACAATTACATGCATTTAAGTAATGCATTATATTACAATTACTTTTGCAAAGTAATGCATTGAATTACACATTACATTTGTAAATGTTATTATTAAGTGAAAAAAATTTAAACATTTGAAAAACAACATGAAATCAGAAGAGATTCTAGCATATATATGCAATAACTATTTCTTATACATATTACATTAAGGTATCAAGTAAAAAGTCTTTTCAATACAACTATTACATTTTAACATCATTAGGGTTTCAATATATACATCTCCGTGTTTTCTTTAAAAAGAGATTACAGAGATGAAATTTAATATGTTAACTTCAATTTTATAAATATACATTTGTTTTATAAATTCCAATCAAAAATTTGTACAGAGGAATTTCTTTTCTAACTAAATTATAAACAAATAGCTTAATTTATGAACATTGATTGCAAAACAAACAAATTAGTGTATTATAAAATGTTCAATTTTCTGTTATTTAATCTTGACAAGGTTGTCATTGATGTTTGAACAGCAATAAAACACTTTTACAGTAATGCTTGTCAAATAAAAAAAATCAATATCCAAATGATGTTTTTAATTCATCCAGAAATCTTAAATTCAGTGAAAGATATATACTATGTGAAAAAAGTAATGCCATATCATGCAATGCAATGCATGAAATTACACAATTTTTCTCTCGAGTAATGCATTAAATTACAATAACATGTAAAGCAAAAAATGCTGCATTACACATTGCATGCAATTACTTGGAAAAATGTAATGCATTACCATGCATTGCAATTACAAATTTGCATTACCCCATGCCTGCATCATATCAGTACATTTTAATCATGTTCATATCATATAAAGGTGTTTGAACATCGTATTATGACAAGTGCACATCACATTAATATAAATGCACATTTTAATGAAACGAAAATAGGCATAACAAGATAGTTTTGGCGTTCCATATAATTTAATGTTGACGCACATTGTTCAGATCAGAGAATATAGCCATAAAAGCTATATTATGAAAAATTTAACCAAAAATTGGGGTCTGAAAAAAAAAACTAATTTAATATCACCTAGTTATGCCAAAACTATTTCTATGCTGAATATTAAGGGTTTTTTTTTTGGCCAGATATGACGAATAAATTAATAAATCTTTGGGCAATTTTTAAGAATTCGCAAACTCAATAATTTTTCTTATTTTTGTTTTTTACAGAAACAGCAGTCACAAATGCATCAATAACTTTGTATCATTACCTATGTCAGAATATTGTTGGAATAGAAAAACATGTAAGAATATTCAGATTGATGAACAATATCAGAGACAATTTACAGAGCAACAAGAATTGGACATTAATTACCAGTGGAAGTTTCGGAGAGGGACTAGTGATGCGCGGTAGTGATTAAGATATAATGGCGGTAGTGAAAAGATTGAGGTATGTGAAGACATACACATTTATTTCAATGGTGATAAAATACATTTCACAATGGAACAAGAAGATACACAGCCAGGTTTCACAAAGTTACGCCTAGTGCACAGTAATGACCACAATATTTCAAAAGACTGTATTTATATCGGTAGTGATTTTTACTTGTCAAATATTTTATTCAAACAAACATTTTCAAAGAACTTATGGACTGTACATGGGCCATGTGTGACCGATGTCAATGGATTATATGACTTTGCAAACTGTTTACATTGTAAATTATGGATAACACCAGCAAAACAATGGGTAACACGGTCAAATAACTCATGGCCGAGATTTGATGTCAAACAGGCTATTGTAAATCACGGGGTTCTATTTGTACCTGTAGGTGTAAAAGAATCTTCACAAGAAGATTTAGAATGGCGAATATCATTTTCCGTTGGCGAAAAACTTCTTATGTATTCGTTTACACATACACAATTATTATGTTATGCACTCCTGAAAATTCTTCTAAAAGATGTTATAGCATTATACATTGATTGTCAAGAATTACTTTGTTCATATTTCATGAAAACAATTCTGTTTTGGATAAGCGAAGAATTGCCTCCATCAATATGGAAACCTGAAAACTTGATATCTTGTTTCATGAGATGCTTCAGGAGGCTTATATATTGTGTTGAATACAAAGTTTGTCCGCATTATTTCATTCCAGAAAATAATCTATTTGAGAAAAAGATACAAGGGCAAGCACAGAAAACACTTTTAAAGAGGTTGTATATTCTAAACAGTTGCGATTGGGGATGCATCTTTATTTCGGACCAAATTCCGAATTTGGATGAACTTTTGGTTATAAGCAAAGAGACAAGTTATTTGTATGCCAAGAGTGTTGAAAGATTACTAAACGCAGACATATTTTTTATCGATTTTTTGGGTTCTTTTTTGGATTGTCGTTTGGAAAAGGTGATATACAAGATATTGTCAAGTAAGAGTTCAAAAATCAAATACCTGTTTACAAACTACATTACAAAATTTTTTTGCAAAAGGAAGGGATTAGATAATATTTCCTATAATAAATCTACCTATAAAGAGAACAATACTTGTATAAGTACACTGCTACTGAACACACCTCATGACGCTGTATCTGGATGGCTGTTGTTAGCTTCGTTTTTCTACAGAAGAAAACAATACAATACAGCTCTCTACATTATTCAGTATTCTCTTTTAAAATGTTCACCAGAAAAACTTCAAAAATTCATGCAGTTAACAGATATTCATTACGAGCTATTTGATTTACATTTATTTAGGAATATGACTATTGTTCAGTTATGGAAATTCTTGCTTTTAGGTTTGGTGTCCATCAAAAGCTCTGAATTACAACCGGATGAATTACAAATGGTAAAACATAACTTTTTTCCTCCAATAGTATATGCTCATTTCATTCATTTTCTATGCCATTATCATCTACAAAATGGCAGGCAATGTTATGATTCCCTACGGGATCTACAGTTGACTATAGAGGCCAACTATTGTATAGCTCATCCCACGTTGAGAGGTACATCTTACTACGTCCTTGGTATTAGTTGTCAATTGTTAGGTGACATAGAAGGAGCGAAACTAGATTTCATGCGTTCTATATTATTATTTCCCCATCAAAAACATAACAGAGCATTCCAACAATTGTCATTGATAAGCTGAACGTGATTTTGTTGATGTTGATAAACGTGTTGATATATATTGCTGTTATATTTTTATATCAAGTATTATTTTGATTAAATGCCTTAAACAGTCATAGTTCCAAATTAATGTTACTGTTAGTCTTGATGTTTGTAAATCAAAGAAAACAATGTATGGGAATCATAAAGATGACCCCGTCGACAAAAAAAGCGTGTTACCCTGTCCGTATAACTGTTTAAAGTCACAAAGCCCACACATTCGACAAAATTCATTAGGCGAAACCAATCGCAATCTTCGTCTCTAACATATCGTAGTGAAATCACCAAAAAAAATAACCAAATATGCGGAGGTGTGTATAAAACGTCCGTATAACTGTTATTTTCATGACATTTTAAAAGTTCAAATCCTGTAACTTCACCAAACAACAATGGAGCGGAACCAAACGTATACCCGATCTGTTACTGATTATCGTAGATTCATATACTAACAATCAGTATTAGGGTTTGAGTTGTGTGCTTCGTGTTATGATAAGACTAGGTTTACTCTCAAGAAAATACTACTGTACAGTTCAATATTACACTATTACATAGATACGCGACATCATATAGTTAATAGCGACGGCACATATAATAACGCTTTACGCTCCCGCAATCCTCGTCATCCTGGGGGCCACTGAAATGAAAATTACATGTACTAAGAAAAAAAAATTTTACAATCACAAAGAATAAAAAAGATTTTACTAATACTGTCTCTGTAATACACTTTTAACTAAAATCACAATTATATTTAAAATTGCATCTCGGTCATAGAATGTCATTGAAAGTGAACACCACTGTAACATGTGTAAAAGTCCATAAAACAGATTATACAGTCCATACTCACTATTTCAATCGTAAAAGTCCTTATTCTTCCTATCTAACTGTGACGGAAACGAAGAGAATATTGCGTTTTACAATTTTCACTTTTTGGTCCTTGTAATTCAAACGGATATGATTTAACAATTGGTCTGTTTGTTATACCAGTATCTGTTTTGGTGAAAGCAGATCGTATAAATCCATCTTTTCCACGAACCAAATCCTTCACGACAGCTAACCTCAACATAAGTCTTCTAGAATCGTTGTGAACTTAAACGATGTCTCCTACTTCAATAGTTTGAATGTCATTACCAGTTGCACGTGGGGATGTTAAATATTCATTCCTCCAACGTGTACGGAAATGTGCCATACGTTGATGTTGTCTCTGAAGTAATAATTAGAATTGTGGAAGTTTTCAATATCATCCATTTGATGTGGTAGCGAATCCAATCTCCTCCCGTTAATTAAGTGCGATGGCGTAAGTGGTTGTGGATCGGTTATGTCTGTTGATATATATGTAATCGGACGATTATTTAGCATATTTTTAACTTCACTTACTATGTCAATAGTAACAAACGATCGACCTAATACTTTTTTAATTGCATTTTTCGTAAGTCCTGTAAGTCCTTCCCACCGTCCACCAAACCACGGGGCTTTATTTGGGATACATTACCACTAGGTTCCGCGATCCACCACTTTTTGTTGAATTGATTCGGCTGCAGCTTTAAATGTATGAGCGTTATCTGACATAATAATTCTTGGAAGTGAACGACGAACCACAAATCTAAAAGCCAAAATAAATGACTCCTCTGTAAAATCCAGTACAATTTCAAGATGCACTGCTCGTGTTGCTGCACATGTAAAGAGGCAAATGTAAGTTAACGTCATAAAGTCTATCTTTCGAAAGCGGCGGTGGCTCAGGTGCGCGATAAGGTTTTCCTTTATTGCACTGTGATCATTTTTAAGGTGGTATTTCACACATTGACGAATCCTAGGAATCCAAAACTTCTGTTGAATATGCGCATTTGAGCTGTTTAGATTTGAGTGTAGATTTTTGTGATACATGTCCCTAATTATCAGCGATGTAAAATGGTTACAAAATTGAATACTTAGTATTATAATATAATAGTGCGTTGTTTAGTCTTCCTCTGCATCGCAATAATCCGATAATGTCCAAATACAGTATTACTTGTCTAATGATAGCAATTTTCTGTTTTGATATTGGGTTCAAACTATCAATCTCGGGTTGTAAGGTCGTCAGCTAATAAAATACGAATAAGTGTATTCTCGGCTTCTCCGATTTCTTGAATGCTGAGTGTTCCAATCGATCGCTCGCTTTTAAGGGTCTTCAGATTACGAATAAGTCTTAACACATATGATGTTATTCTAACCAATTCAGCTATTCTTGTCAATTTGAATACAACTTGCCTTTTGTTCATGTATCTCGAGATCCATAGATTACTCGGTATTTGTTGAAAATGTGTTACAGTATTCAACATTTCTTGTCCATGCTGGCCATTCTGCTTTGGTTGCGATCCATTTGGGTCCCTTTATCCAAAGTTCATTATTTATCAGCTGTTTTGCCGTAATTCCGCGGGTAAGATAATCTGCTGGGTTTTGGTCTGTTGGACATTATCGCCAATCACTGTTTTCAGCCAATTTTTTTATTTCTTTCAGACGATTAGATACAAATTTAGGTAACATTTTTGTTGACGATATCCAACTCAACACTATTTTACTGTCACTCCAAAAATATGTCTTCTGTGTGTCAATAAATCTAACTAAATAGTTCGCTAACCTGGTGCCTATCAGCCACTCATTAGTTCCAAACGTGGCAGAGTTATAATTCTTACCGAAGCGACTCTGTTTTTTTGTAATGATCAGACTAGAGGTATTCCCCTTGACTAAATAGGCACACGGGCCATAAGCTTGTTGACTGGCGTCTGTAAATATATGAAGTTCAGCCTCCTCTTGCGCATCAGATTCAAGTGTTATCTGGCGGGACATTTCTGTTTTTGTTGCTTTTTCCATTTCAACAGCGGACGATTTTCGACTCTTCTTTTAAAGTGCAAGGTAATAGTTCGTCCCAATTTAATTTCTCTTTCCATGATATTTGCATAAATAGTTTTGATGTCACAGTAATTGGTGATATTAATCCAACGGGTCAAAGATTTTTGACGACTGGCGCAACACTTCTCATTTTATTAATGGTATGTCATCATTTTCTGTCAAAGTAAGTTGATTATACAAAATGTTATCGGATTTTGTGTTCATGCACATTTCGGGTATTTAACTTTCTGATACTCGTCTCCTGCCTTTTCATGTATTGCTATATTTCGTAATTTTCATTTTTAGAATTCAATGATCTCAAGTTAAAACCGGCATCGTGTAATAATGTGCGTGCGATATTCTGAATAAATCTTGAGGAGAGTTGTCTCGTTCGGAAAGCTCGTTAGAAATTATCTACATATATGTTCCTTTGCAATTCTTTGAATGTTTTAGTTGGGTTTTCTCTAAAATGTTTCATCAATGTAGCATACAAAATAAAGGGTGAACAGGTTGCACCAATAAGTAAGTTATCAACAATTATCCCAGTTTAGAAATCATAGCATTTGGGTCATTGTCGCGTATTACTTTATCTTGCGTTATCTTCCAATAAAAGTCTTCTCCAATTAGACGAGTAAGCGTCTGTAATGGGGTGTGCTAGAGATAATCCACGTAGATAGTGTAGTCCATGCGTGATGTTTCTATTCTGGCTCTGATGTGGTGAAGCTATGGTTTGTACTTTCAGTACTTTTATAGGCATAATTTCTCTATTATTAGCTATTAACTGTACCGTGGTTTTGTCTAGATTTCTTATACCGTTAGTTTTTTGTCCAAAAAGAAACTATATTCAGATTTTTTCGGATCCCTCTTTCTGTAAATTTAATTTAGTGGCTTAGTCTGAGGTAATAAAAGACCGTTGTGCACCCTCGTCGAACTGTGTGTTTGCCTCCGCTGTATTGTTCACCGACATTACCTGACCTACTGCTGTTTTCAGCAAAATGGTTGACGTTTCTTGACTTACCGATGTGTACAACATTGAAGTTTCTGTTTTGTCCTTATTATCCAATTGAGGTGTAGTTTTTTTTGCAAAGTGATGAGTGATGTTTACGATGGCAAATTCTGCAGTCGTATTTAGAGCGACAATCTGAAACTTTGTGTGTACCAAAACATAATTTCTTCTCTTTAATAAGGGCTATTCTTCTTTCATGCTCTACGACATCCGTGCAGTCATTGGAAAAGTGATTCCCCTCAAAGAATGTGCATGCTTTTCTTTGTGTTGGATTTATTGTTTTTTTTCATACTATAATATTTCGATGTTTTTCCTGGTGGGTGATTTTGATTGAAATACTTTTTAACACTTGCTACAAAATTTACAGTATGATTAGCTATCGGGGGTTAATACATGTACTCAATATGGCGTGACTCCTGAATTGCAAGCTCTCTGCAAATAGCGTTTCGTTGTATATTCCAATCATCACTTCCGTTTTCTCGTGTAAAATTTTTTTCTGAAATCTGCCGGCAATTTCCCGAGAATTACTGGAATCAGTAATGAACCAAACATTTCTTGACATTGTTCTAATGATTCTAGACCTCTTATGTATCCCTCGGACTTATCGTACAAAGCTCTTAAACTCTCTAAACGCTCATCATCAGGCACAGACAAATCAAAAGGTGATCTCATGTATGCATTGATTATATTGTGGGCTTTTTTAATCTAATCAATTGAGATATTTAATATCTGTTCATCAATATCTAAAGTTTTCTGTTATCTTTTCAACTGCTTCAAGGAATGTTGAGATTTCCTCCGAGTCGAAAGGTGTATCACAGATGGCGTCCTCCAGTTTGTTAAAAAAAACTTTTGTCACAGCAGCTCTGTTCCCTGCTCTCACGGATTCTAATCTACTTATGTCCATTCTTTCCGTTATAATATAAGGTTTTGAGTTGTGTACTTCGCGGTGTGATAAGACTAGGTTGACTCTCAAGAAAATACTACTGTACAGTTCAATATTCTATTTAAACATAAGCATAAACATGGTTACAATATTACATAGATACGCGACGTCAAATAGTTAATGGCGACGTCATATAGTTAATGGCGACGGCATATATAGTTACGCTCCCGCAATCCTCGACAATCAGCTCAATATGTAAAGGCATTTTGCAAAAGGACGGTAAACACATTTGTTGCGGAATAATCGAATGACGGAATTAAGGAAAAGGATAAAATTATTTACTTTAATAAAAATGCATCTCTACAAGACTTAAATGTCTAAAGTTATTGGTTTTGTACAGTTTGAAGATGATGATTCTTTTGCTGCCTCTGCATATGAGGCAGATGATGGAATTGCTTTTGATAATGTCTCAATCATCATTTAGCTATCAAATCAAGGTTCACTTAGAGATATTACTACAGGTCAGATCATAATTTGTTGTGTTCGTAATCTTCCCCATAGAGGTATAAAACAAATCACCTGATAATTTTCCGAGAACTAGGTTGATCTTTTGTGTACCCTACTTCGATCAATGTATATCAACACGGGGATTCGATAAAAATACAGCATCTACCGAAAATATTTTCACAAGATGAGGTATTAATCAGGTATAACAATATGAAATGATTTAACATTTAAAAATAAATTCTTAGATTTTTTAAAATAAGTTATTCAGCGCGTTATTAGGGCGTACCGCACAAGTGGCCTTTGGTTTATAAAGATAGCAGTACAAGTACAAAGTCAATTTAAAATTCTATATACCCATTAGTATTCCAATGGCCCAGGCGTTTTACATTGCCTGGTATAAATTTTCTGTACATTTAATCTATTTAGTCATTTATTGGTTTATTAATATAAAATCAATGCAACATTGATTTAGGGAAACTAGAATGAGAACAGCCCTTAAATATCATCCCTGGTGATAAGAAATGTTGATTCAGCAAATTATACCTGATCTGTACGTAATAAAGTCTAGCAAGTAGACCTTCAATGTTTTATTGTTAATCGCAATAGATTGTTAATTACAAATGTTCGCTTTAACTAATCGAAGTGTCTAACATATGTGCAACCACTGGAATTTGAAATGCGACATATTTTTCTCCTATCTCTATCTGAGATTTATTTTGCTTGTTCTTATATTGATTATCTTTATACCTGTTGATAGCTGAGGTATATAGAATCCAATGTGTCCTTATGTGTGCCATTCCTCACATACCTTTTATCAACGAATCCTCATTAACAACATCTATCAGTCACTTGAATGGCCTTCAACTAGAAAATCACCCAAACCACACAAATGAAGCTGAGGCCAAACTTAAAATAAATGTTGCTTGCCACTCCCTTACCTCTAGATAAAATAAAATGGGAGGGAAGTTATGAAAATATTTTCAAAAAAGTCAGCCTGAATAATGCATACGCTTAGTTACAAAAATTGTACATTTGTGTTTGGTAACTTTATAAATGTCATTTAGCATCTTTGCTTTTATGTTATTTGTAAATGCGTATTATACTTGTAAATCGACACTTTTCTAACACGATGATTGCAAAACGGGTGGTTTGTTCATTCTATGTGACATTTCGTATTTTGATAACAGATGGCGCCGCTACCGGACTTTATGTACCTTTCGGGAGGTTACCAGTTTAAAAGTAAAGATAACATGGATAAAACAAGTAAAATTATTTTGCAAGCGTTCCTAATAATATTGAAGTATACAAACCATTAACGCTCCGTGTCAGGGTTAAATTGGACGCCCCCACCTCTTATAATTGGGGTTTTCGTCATATAGTTAATTGGAATTAGTGGTAGAACAACATGGTTGCTTTGCCCTGCTGGTAAATTTACTTCCTTTTTTTAAACGTGTCAAAAACAAAAGTTGAGTTTTTTTGTATTATTTTATATTAATGTAATTGTTTTACAGGGTAAACAGTAAGTAAAAGTCATATGTTTTCTTAGCTAGTAAAGAACAGGGCTTACAGAGAGGGTAGGAGGGGTGTCATTCTCGATTCCCGATCAAATATACACTGAATCTGGAAAAAAGAAATCATAACGTCTCGGGTCTGGAAAAATTAAATCATTGATTCCTAAATCATGAAAGGGGCGAAAATAAAGGTCAAATTACGACGTCCCCAAAAGTTTCATTCCGGCCCTCTCTACATTTTCTAAGCTTTTCTAGATCAGGATATATATTTTGTTTGTTTTCAGGGTTTGATTTGACAAGTGCATACATCACAGATATACCCAAGAGGATGCAAGTAAGCTATCCCCCACCCCCAAATTGTGATGTCCCACTTTCCCAAATTTTTCCTATCTGGACACTATTTCCACTAATACAGAACAGTGTTATGGTTCTTCTTGGTTTTGGTCAGACATATCAATAATAACCCTGACACAGGGCGTAAACGGTTCGTATACTTTAATAGTATTGGGTACCTTTGTAAAATAATTTTCCTTTCTTCATCCACGTTATCTTTACTTTGAAACTGGTAACCTCCCAGAAAGATACCGAAAGTCACGAACATGAAAAACACCAACGGCATATCTCTACCTGTCGTAATTTTACAATTTGTCATCCTGAGTATTTTTAAAGCTAACAATACGGTTTGGGAAAGACGGGCGAAAGATACTAAAGGGACATTTAAACTCATAGATCGAAAATAACTTGACAACGTCATGGCTAAAAAAATAAAAAATAAACAGAAAAAAATAGTACAGAAAACACAACATGGAAGACTAACGACTAAGCAACACGAACCCCACTAACAACTGGAGGTGATCTCATGTGCTCTGAAAAGGTAAGCAGATCCTGCTCCACATGTTGCACCCTTCTTGTTGATCATGTAATTACAAACCCGGTATATAGTCTTAATCGGTAGGTCACATTAATTGTTCATTGTTGCAGGCCGTACGGTGACATATAAGTAATTGTAACACTTATTAAATTCGTGTATACGAGGTGCCTTTCTCGATTCATCCTTATCATAATCTTCAGGAACGCTCCAACTTGTTAAAGGTCAAGAGTTGTTGATGACCTTTACCTTGACCTTGATTCTTTTAATTAGATTTTGTCAAAACTGTTATGAATAGACCCATACAGTTGAAGAGAAATGCCAGAGGTCAAGGTCAACGAATCTTTCTTGATATAAATGAACCTAGCAAATATGCATATGGTATAAATCCTTATTGAAATATAAGGGATCAAAATTGTCACCATAGAATTTATCATCCTTTCTCATGTATCAATTATATAGTCATTTTTATAAATTTATTATTCTAAATACTAAGGATGTTCTTATCCCAGGCAGATAACCGAAGCCGTATTTGGCACAACGTTTTGGAATTTCGGGTCATCAATGCTCTTCGTCTTTGATTGGCTTTCTTTGTTAATTTGACCTGAGCGTCACTGATGAGTCTTATGTAGACGAAACACGCTTGGCGTATTAAATTATAAGCCTGGTACCTTTAATAACTATTAGCATGTCGTAATGTTCTATTGTATTGTATATTTGTGTATTTCTCTGTCCTGTATGTTCTTCCATTTATTTCTATTGTAGTCCTGTCATGTAATGTTGTCATTTTAGTGTTATATTTAACATTGTCATAAAAGCAGGAGGTTTGGCTAGCTACAACACCGGGTTCAACCAACCATGTTTTTTTTAAAATGTCCTGTATCAGTCAGGAAAATGGAAATAGTTATCTTATAGTTCGTATCTGTGTGTGTTGCATTGTCGTTTGGTTTTTTGTTGTACTTTACAGTTTCTGTTGTTTCGTTGTTTTCCTCTTATATTTGATGTTTTTCCCTCAGTTTTAGTTTGTAACCCGGATTTGGTTTTTTTCAATCGATTTATAAATTTCGAACAGCGGTATACTACTGTTGCCTTCCTCTATAGATTGGAAATGCCTAGCAACCATCAATGTTTTAGTACTTTTGGTCAAAATTCCGCGATTTGTAAACTAAACTTGTAATTCTGATTTCCAATTAGAATAAAGGACAGAAATTGTGTTTTTTACATTATTGACATAATGTTTAACTAAATAAGTCATCATCATGAACAAGAAAGAAGGAAGTAATTGTGAATCAGAAAAATGTTTTCATATTGAGACTGATATTCAGGACTCATTATTTACCAATTTTCGTGATTTTCCGGGGTACATGAGAACCAAGGATTCTGATATTTAAGGGTACATGTATTTAAGTTTTTGAAAGGTTTGCATGAACGCTTGATAACCTTAATAAATCAAATATGATCGACTAGGCAGCTTTCCCCAATTCATGAAAATTGGCACGAACGAGAATCAATCCAGAATAATTCGTGAAATAATAAAACTTTTGTAGAAACACTATCAACTTAGCAATAAAGAATTTTGATTTTGAAGCACCTTGTTATATTCAACCCACTCAAAGGTGTAAATAAAGGCAACAGTAGTATACCGCTGTTCGAAAGTCATAAATCGATTGAGAGAGAAAACAAATCCGGATTACAAACTAAAACTGAGGTAAACACATCAACTATAAGAGGAAAACAACGAAACAACAGAATTACTGAAGTGCAACAAAAAACCAAAACGACAAGGCAACACACACAGAAACGAACTGCCATTCTCCTGACTTGGTACTCGTAGGGAACAATGGCACTCACTGGTGTATAGTCTCAACTTTGATTTACATACTTCATATGCAAGTACTGCTTGAATGTTTCTTAAAAAATATTTAAAGTTCAAACGGAAAAACTTATATGCAAAGAAATATTCTTAAAATGTCCATTTTGCTAATTTTGCCGTCCGTTTTTTGTTTAATTTTTTTCCCCATATTTTTCATGTCGGGTCGTGTATAGCAGAAGATACGATTGCCTTTAACATGTTAATTACTTACATCCACTTCATTTGGACTTTGGTAGATAGTTGTCTCAATGGCAATCATACACATATTCTTTTTTTGTATAAATCACATCTCCTTATTTAAGATTATTTCATCTTCTGGAGAGTTACCAATCGTATTGAGAACTCTCTGATTAGAAAGTATTATTTTCTTTGCATGTATATATTTGTTATAAAAGTTAATTATCTGCAGTAGTCTTTTTTGTGCTTGAATAAGTTTATGTTATGTTACAAAACTTAGAATTCTTTCTATGATAAAAGTATCATTGTAGTTTAGTCGCTGTATCTAGTTGTACCCCGAAGTGTATCCCTGCTAATCGAATCAAGCAAAGTCGATTCGGTACGAGAGACTATAATTTTTAATATCATGGTTGCAATTAAAATAAGATTTGAGTTCTTTAAAAATTTAACGAAAGTTAATGATGCGTAAACATACATCAATGAGACATACAATAATTAAAGACAATATACTGGTGACTGTTGTTATTTGTCAAAGTCTTAATCCATAGCATGTATTCGCCGTTTCAGAATCTAATGCATTCTGGGTAATATTTCCAAAAACGTACACCAAAACGTTGTGATTGGTTCGAAACGTGATAAACAATAGAAATTCAACCAATGACGTAACGTTATTTTTATTTTGGTGTACGAACAATGAGATTACCCATAGTCCGTTAAATTCTGAAAAGGCGAACTGCCTATCATGATTTCCTTGACAGATGGTTGCTGCTAATAAGAGCTATCCAAGTGGTGAAGTTGAAATCTTCTCAGTGAAAATTTTATGACGCCATAATGAGTTGGTTGACTGTTATGGAATATTTGTTTCACTGATGACAACGGATGTGTGTCAATTGTCGTAACCGCATTCCCGTCCTCTTTTCCTCAAATATGACCTACCAATTTAAACTTATCACTGATTATGTACTTACATGATCAACACGACCTTGGCTACAGATGAGCTAGATCTGATTTCCCTTCCGGTGCACCTGGGAAAATTCCAGTTGTTGCAAGATTTTGTGTTGCTCTATTTTTATTTTCTTTGTTGTGTTTTTTACATTGTTTTTGTGCTATTGCCGTTTTGTGTTTTTTGCCATTGCATTATCGGATTGTTTTTTTACTTATGAGTTTTAATGTCCCTTTTTTTCTTAATCGCTACGGTCTAAACCAGGTTTGAATAAATTTGATAGAGACTACCATGAGTTAGACATTTCCATCGAATTTTGAAAATGGACAAAAAAGTGAAATCGGAAAAATACTGACCTCCGAGGAAAATTCCCTAATCAAATAGCTCAAACACATCAAACGAATGGATAACAACTGTCATATTCAAAAGCATTAATAAATCTCTATAAATACACACAACAGATGCGATATTTTTTTTTTTACATAGCTCATCGATTTTTTAAAATCTGAATTCAATATCGACATAAAAACCACAAAACTACATAATTATACAAGTAAAAATTAATACTAAAAGTTAGTAACCTTTACACAACATGACATGGTGGAAAATGTCGTTTAGGTTATTAATCATCTGTTAAAGCTTTCAAAACGTGCAACGTTTTCTTTCAAGATTTGTATTTTGTTAATCTTGAGAGACGGGGCGTATTGAATGATGACATTTTCAATATCCAACATCGTAGGCATTTGTTCAGAAAAACAACACATTACCAAGTAACAATTTTTATGTCACTGCGGCCCAAAAGGCCCATGTGAGCTCATGTCGCCACTAGACATCCGTCGTCGTCTCTCGTCTGTCGTCGTCGTCATAAGCTATTTCAAGTATCTTCTCCTCTGACATTACTGGGCCAAATACCTTCAAACTTCAACAGAATTTTCCTTAGAGTAACTGGTTTATCCGAAGTTTTGATCCATCAACAAATTAAATCAATTGCTAAATATAGAACATATGTGTCAAATGCACTTTTTTGATTTTATCTCAAAAGAGTGTAAATTGCAAAAATGTTCAGCAAAGTTTGATCTGCAAATAACTCAAATGCCTGAA
Source organism: Mytilus californianus (assembly GCF_021869535.1). NCBI lineage: Eukaryota > Metazoa > Mollusca > Bivalvia > Mytilida > Mytilidae > Mytilus > Mytilus californianus. Next base: position 71,194,924 of record NW_026262745.1, read on the forward strand.
ACTGAAATTACAGGTGAGCGATATCAGGCTTCCATGAACCTCTTGTTCTTAAACTCAGTACCTTTTCTAGCTTTGGTTATCTATATGATTTACATCAATAAATTTAGTTAAACATTGAATGGGTAAGCTGGTTTTAATATCATTGGTAATAAAAACAAATTAAGGAATTTAAGTTTCTTGGAGGGAATTCAATGTTGTTCAGACAATTAACTAGATCAATTTAGTTGTGTTCGATCAGTTTTCAGGAAATTCAGTATTTAATGTTTTGAACGGGTAAAAATCAACGGCCGAATTTATGGAATAAAACTGAGATAAATGGAAATGGGTATTGTGTCAAAGAGTCAACAACTCGACCAAAGAGCAGAAAACAACCAAAGACAACCAATGGGTCTTAAACACAGCGAGATAGTCCCGCAACCGGAGGCGGGCTTCAGCTGACCTTTAAACAAAATAGTACTAGTTTAGTGAAAATGGACGTCACTATAAACTCCGAAACATATAACTGAACTATATTGAAAGCAACAAACAAGACTTACAAACTAAAGGACAGAGGCTCCTGACTTGGACATGCGCAAACATGCTGCAGGTGTTAACATGTTTGGTGAAATCTCAACCCTCCCCCTATACCTCAAGCCAATGTGGAATAAATGCTGAATACGCACGGAACAATTCTGTTTAAAAGAACATAGTTATCACATATCCATTGGCTGTTGTTTGCAGTATATATGTCTGAACATGACACAATTATTCATGTTTGTCGTTGGTTTCAGTCTCCCATAATCGTTCTCGATCAGTGTTGTGTTATAAATCAGCCCGTTGGTTTTCTCATTCGATTTTTTCATTTATCTCAGGATATTTTATAGCATTTAACACATTATTGGTTTTGCTCATTGTGAAAAGCCGTTCGGTGACCTGGGAATTCCTCGCATTTATCACTTGGTTTTAAGCTGACGGTTTTTCTCATGATCATTGATACAACTTCTCTTTATTTTTATATTATTCGAATAGGTTCAGATTGATTTGGATTCAAAATAACATTTGTATATTGCTTTCCATTTATTATATACTATTGACAAGTCATGACAAACTGTCTTAAATAGAGCCCACCGTGCGTTTAGCTGCAAAATCAACCACATATACGCAATGGACTTTCAATTGTGTATGCATAATATTAATGAAAAAAACATCTAAGAAATCCAAAGAAGATGAATTTTGTATCATAACTTTTATTCTTGATTGATAACAATCTGTCAATTATATTGTGATGCATTATACAAAATAATTCATAAAATTTTGTTTACATTTTATATGACACAACATTTATGGTGGAAATAAATATAAATAGTGGAAATAAAGTCAATAATGCGTTCACAATGATTTCAGATGTAAAAACAGTACATAACGTATCATAAAAAAATAATAAACTTTTGTTCGGTACTATTAATGCCTTGTGTAGTTAGATATAAACGCGGTTTATGAAAATTGTAAGCAAATTATCAAAAAATCAATAAGTACAAATGTATAGGTAAGGAAATAATACATGCATTCCCCTTAGCTGAACAGGATATGAAGATTTGTTTTCTCAGATAGTAATATTGTCTTGGGTGAACAAATCTCCAAAAACAAATAGTAAAAAAATATTTATTAATTGGATATTTCTGATGTATTTACAGCTCAGTCAAACTTTTTTTGTATTTTATGACTGATTATGTACTTGTGTTTGCTAAACAATGATTAAATCTTAATTCATAAAAGAGCAGGAGGGGTGAGGCAGAGAGATAGGAAAACTATATTGTTTATTCTGTCGTTCGTTCAGCTTCCGGGAAATATTTCATTGTCATTTAGCACCCCTGTAGTAAGTCCCATATTCCATTTGCAGCGGTTTGACAGTTTGGTCCATATACACTATATACGAAATTATTTCTTGCTGCTCTCATGCAACTGTTCACAGAGTAACGGCAGCTAGGATACATGATTCTTGTAAGTGTCCATCTGTAAAAAAAACAACATATCATTTCAATCTGTAAGCTATTTTATTCAATACAAAATGCCACATGCTCATTTGGAATATATTAGTTTATAAATTTAGAATTGTTCTTCTGCAGTTCCTTGGTGTAATAAATGGTTTCAAATTTTTAAAAATCATAAAATTGAGTATGTGTAAAACAAGCATTCAATATTTACATATGATCGTTCCTGATGAAGGTAAATATAGTAAAGCGTTTCGGACGCATCAAATTTTATGTATTGATGTCTTTATTCTTAGCACTGGGTTGTTACCGCTGATGGTGGACTATAAATCCCCGATGGCATCATCCGCTTAATAGTCAGTGCATCGGTGCTAACATGATTTATTAAATATTGCCAGTTATGAATACAGAAATTATTAATAAATTGAAGTTTAATTTCCATATAGGAAAGTTTACTATATGTATATTTATTATTATTTAAGGCCTTTTTTGTATTATAGATCTTCAACAGTTTCGCTTGTTATAGATCATTGGCTTTCAAATGTTTGGCGTTGAATGATGAAGGCTAATGAAGAAAACCGCTTCGGACGCATAAAACTTATAAAGTGTGGTTTCATTTTTATAGGCATATAATCATGACAAATATAGAATTTATTTTTGCTAAACATCCAGTTTTATATTCCTAAATTATAATTTATGCCTCTTCTCTACAGGAAATTTATCAAGGTGAAAGCTATATTTGGTGATATCTGCTATCATTTATCGTGTTTAAATGAAATAATTTTACAATATGGGACGGTTCAATGTAGCTTACCTTGAACTCATATAATCAGCATCCGTTATGACAGTATCAGAGGCATCACCATAATCTTCGCCTTTGTGTATCAGCCATTGATTTTTTCCCTCAACGTAACGATCGATTGTCACTACAACCCCTGCGTGATGTAAATGATAATCGTGTCTCTTTTTCCTTCTTCTAGACCACCAACTCCCTGACGATGATGACAAGCTGCTCAAAGGTCTACAATAAGACAATCCAATACACAGCATTTGAAAATATCATTAGTAGTACGATATATGTTTAAGGAAAAGCAAATCAATGTCTCGAATTGTACTATTTTTGACCACTTTTCCGACAATATTTCAATGTCATCCGAATATTTTTAAAACAAAAGCAGACAAACTATGCCTTTGGTTGTTTTAATCTTTTTTTCCTTAGCAACAGACCGGTATCTGTGTTTCTGTTTGAGTCAAAAAAGGGGAAAAAAGGAAAAGAAAACCCACACGAAAAGTCTGTAATCTCTGACGATAATATTTTTTTAAACGGAATGTAATTTGCAGTTTGATTTTAAATGAATAACTAGATTGGATTAAAGTATAATCAAGGTCGAATAATCACAGCACAACTCAGAACACATACTAAATAAAATCAAAACATTTTTAAGTGGGTAGCTAGTAGTAAACTATGTATCAAAATGAAGAACTATGGGCACTTCGTCACTTGGATACGTTGATTAGTTTTTTCGTCGGTATCTAGAGTTTTTAAACTTGCTAACATGTGGAAAACATAGAATCATTGATATTATCTTGAACATATAATTGTAATGCTATTTTATCATATTCTTACATGTACAGTCAAACCTGCAAATAAAGGTCCCACTCTATGCCAGAAAAAACTGCCCTTTCAAAACGGAAAAGTGTTATTGATTGATGCGCTATTGACCATTTCGTGAAAAAAACCTGTTTTTGACTGGAAAACAGACAATTCTAGTAAATTCAGATTGTTGTCGAATGCCCCTTCCACGTTTCGGTTTCAAACTTACAACTCGTTTACCGACTAGTGAGACAACCTAGATCTATCACGCGCCCAACATGGTGTATTGTGCTATGAAATTTAAGAATATTTACAATAACATAACATAACATTCTTTTCAAATTAAATGAATTAAAAACGACGAGACCAATATTATCTTAGATTTATTCATTCCTAATTAACCACATTTTCGGATTTGGTAAAGATAAAAATATGTGATGTGTGGTGTTGACAATTAAGTGGTTATACGTAGATTCACAAAACGACCTATAATAATCAAAGGGGTTGCGCAAGGATATTTATATTCAAGATCACGTGACAAAACAAGTTTTATTCGTCTCTCTTTATCTACGAAATATCTTTTGAATTGTTTTTTACGGTTTTGTTCATTTCTGTTATTCGTTCATCTACAATCATACTTATTGCTGTGTTATACGAACATATACTGTTGTTGGTTGATTTCATTTATTCTGAAAAAGTCTTATTTTGACTACATTTATTTGGTTTAGTATTTACTTGCATTTTAAGTTGATTGCTGGACGTTAAACAACCAACAATCAATCAGTAAGTTGATTGTTCGTAATTTTTTAAGTAGTTAATAGTTTTCCTTTAGATTTAATGGCTTATTCAATAAGTACTAACCTTGTATAATACTCTGCTTTTGTCACCCTTGCATTAAAGAGTGTCCTTAGGCATGTTTGATCTTGACAATCTACACAGAAAACTGTTTGGATAGATATCAGACAACTAATTAGCAGCAAAAATTGCAACATATTCGATTCCTGCTTGTATTACCTATAAAAAATTAATCGTTATGGCAATACAAAATGATTTATTATTTTATCTACCTAACTTTATATACTACTTATACGGTAACCACCTTGACCATGGACTAATGTACTGTTTTGATATGAATTACGCATATTATTTTTACTATTGTCAAGGTCATTTTTAAAACAAGATACTAGTTTTAAATTTGTCATAATTATCTACATTTTATCTGCAGACGTACCAGTTACGGACATAGTTTGCAGTGCGCATATTAAGTATGCATGTTTCATTGATTGATCGTAGTCGTGTCCAAACCCGAAATAAAAAAAAAACAGGATATTTCCTCGTCTCCCATAACGTGATGAAATATACTACCTTGAAACTCTTTTCAGTCTTACTCACATTTTTGTATCCTAATGACAAATTTTATCGACTTATGCAGCTCTATGTTAGAATGGTGTGTTGTATATTTTTTATAGTTTAGTTCCTCTAAGTCTGTAATTAGTAATTATCCTATAATATGTGAAATTGGGGTTTCAATTATGTTGGATTTTGATTGTACCAAGATTTTGATTATTTGTGATATGTGTGACTTCAGCTCAATTTTTTGTTGTCGACATGTTCATTTGAAGCAATCTATCTTGGTATTGTTATTTATTTACTGATATTTTTTGCCAAAGTTTTTTTTTGTCAATTGGGGCTGCTGTCTAAAACGGAGGTACGTAGTTGCATATGCATAAGCATGATTAACGTAATTCTATATAATTTTAACTATGCCGACATAATTCCTCAATTTAAAAGTTTATCAATTGCACAATATCTAGTATGCAAATACGAAACTGTAATTTGTCTATCAAATTCATAATATGATATCGCGCTCATCTTATAGAACAAGCTTATTTTCAGGCCTTTTCCCAGATTTTTAATGCATATTAAAAGAGATGTGATAGATACCGAATGGATATTAAAACTCATAAATCGAAAACAATTTTAAAGTGCCAACGCCCTTACAAAAAACGAAAAGGCCGAAAAGACAAGCAACGGTTCATAATCACAACATATGCGGCGTATACATATAACTATTGTAACAGATTTCAGAATTAATAGTTTCAAATAATTTTTTTAAATAGTAGATTGTATAAAAAAAGAAGATGTGGTATGATTGCCAATGAGACAACTCTCCACAAGAGACCAAATGACACAGAAATTAACAACTTTAGGTCACCGTACGGCCTTCAACAATTAGCAAAGCCCATACCGCACAGTCAGCTATAAAAGGCCCCGAAATGACAATGTAAAACAATTCAAACGAGAAAACTAACGGCCTAATTTATGTACAAAAAATAAACGAATAACAAATATGTAACACATAAACAAACGACAACCACTAAATAACAGGCTCCTGACTTGGGACAGGCACATACATACAGAATGTGGCGGGGTTAAACATGTTAGCGAGATCCCAACCCTCCCCTATCCTGGGACAGTGGTGAAACAGTAAAATATAAGAACGAACTATACAAATAAGTTGAAAGAGGCTTAGCTCATCAGATGGATAAAATACAAATACAAGTGGACGTAGCCAGGTAGTTGTACATCCAAACAACAAAAAGACAGATTTGAGAGTACTCGCAGTTACTGACCGTTAGTTCAAAGCCACTTACAACTAATAAAAAAAATCATGCATCTAAGACTAAATTATCAATCCGTACACATCTAACATCCAATGGATTAAGTGTAAAGACGTCATAAACAATCAGGGAAAAACATGACCTTGTGCAATGCCAAGTTACAGGTATCGACAGATTGTAGATCCATGAATTTGTATATGTATATATAACAATAATATTTAGTTTGCTTTTAATTTACTGATAACAAAATCAATATTAGTACCAATAAAAACAATATTTAATGATCTAATTACAGTATTGAATTGGTAACCTTTAAGAATAATAATATTTAAAGGATCGATAAGTTTACCAAGATCGTTTCTAAATTTCCGGGCACGGTAAACAATATTGCCGTAAAAATAAGGATGTGCAATCCCGTTTGAAATAAGTTTTCTACAGGTACAACCAAACTTCAAAACCAAATCTTTATATCTGTGGAAGAATTTAGTACAGGTTTTAAGTAATTTGTGGTAACGAAATCCCTGGATTAATAATTTACCAGTAATACATAGATTACGTTCGTTAAAATCAAAAACGTCACAACAGACACGGGCATAGCGAACGAGTTGTGAAATATAAACACTGTAAGATGGTGCCAAAGGAACATCACCATCCAAAAAGGGGAAATTAACAATAGGAAACGAAAAATCGTCCCTTTTGTCGTAAATTTTAGTGTGGAGTGTCCCGTGTAAAACCGAAATATCTAAATCTAGGAAAGGACAGTTGTTACCGTTTAAATTTGATTTATTTGAAGTAAGTTCCTTTGGGTAAATTTCGGCAGTATATTGAGAAAATTCTTGATTATTTAACGAAAAAATATCATCAAGATAACGGTAAGTGTTGTTGAATTTATCAATTAAATGCAATTTAGACGGGTCTTTACTGAGTTTGGTCATAAACTGTGATTCATAACAGTACAGAAACATGCTATTAAAGGGGCGCAATTAGTGCCCATAGGAATACCTACAACCTGTCGATAAACTTTGTTGCCGAAACGTACATAAATATTATCAAGGAGAAAATTAACAGCTTCAATCATCTCATCACACCTCCAGTAAGTATATCTATCATATATACCTTTCTCGTTAGAGAAGAACGCATGATATATATAAAAAGTAAAATCACAAAAATACTGAACTCCGAGGAAAATTCAAAACGGAAAGTCCCTAATCAAATGGCAAAATCAAATGATAAAACACATGAAACGAATGGACAACAACTGTCATATTCCTGACTTGGTACAGGCATTTTCAAATGTAGAAAATGGTGGATTGAACCTGGTAATTATAAAACACATTCAAAAAGATATTTTAGAGCTAATTTTAATGTTTCGACACCCGAATATTTTTTTCTCAGACCTACTGTATCTATGTGATCACTTTATCTATATAGAGGTCAAACAATTAGTATTACTATGATATATAAATACAGACACAATTTGTAAGGTGGCCAACTTTTTACTGGTAGCTTTGGACAAAAGATACAGCTTAACATAATCAAAACAGTACTATGAAGTGTCCAGCTAAACAGTCATTACTGTATAATTAACACATTTGTGAAATTATGTTTATGTTTATGAATATATAAGTTTTATTTTTATGTTATTCTGGCCTTTTGCTTTATTTTATAAACTCCAAAGAAAGTATAACTACTAAATGTTTAACAATTTGAAGAATATTTTTTTTACATCAAACTAAATACTAATAATACTGTACATTTCTGTTCACACTTGTAAATTTAACATAGACTATGCTTGGACCCCATTAGAAATTTTGACCAGTGTATATTAACGCTTTATTTGTATATGCTAATGTAAATACAATGTAAATTTTAATATAAATGTAAAGGCAAGAGAGGTTGCATATCAACATTCACAGTGCATATATTCCGTATATAATATATGTAATGTGAATTATTTTACTGTTGAAACAAGCTTCAATTATTACAATGTTTCAAACTAACTCAAGACAAAACACTTTGTGGAATATACATGTATGACCACCACTGGAACAGGCACACATGAGACGATGATATACACAATTATACAAATTCACTTTAACACAATAGAACCACTTTATATGCTGACAAATAAAGACAACAGTGATATACCGCTGTTCAAAAGTCATAATTCGATTGAGAGAAAACAAATCCGGGTTACAAACTAAACCCGAGGGAAACACATCAACTATAAGAGGAAAACAACGAAACAACAGAAACACTAAAAACAAACAACAATGCAACACACACAGAAACGAACTATAAGTTAACAACTGCCATTTTCCTGACTTGGTACAGGAGCTACCTTTAAAAAAAAGCAAACATAATACATCCAAATGAGATGCAGATTACAAATTTTCAATTGTGTTTAAGGGAGATAACCCAAATTAACACCAAGATGAAAAGGTAAACTACACATTTATACACACTCTAGTCATATAATATATATTTTATAATAGCTGCATTGTACTAAGTAGAGTCTGGTCTGTTTATTGTAACACATGCTTGTTATGTACTTATTGTGATAAAGAAATGTCGTATTTTTACTTGTATGCATTAACATTCTCAATTATACTTTTAAAAAAAAATCACTATTGTGTTTACATACTGTTTTGCTACATCAACAAATGGGATAAATGCATTTTATATAGATCAATTGTCAGAATTGAGTCAATTCTAGGTGATAAATTCTTTTTAATCTCTTATTATGAATTCTATGTTTTTCATAATATAATGTAGATACGTACAGAGAGAGACAGCTCTTATATTCCTACTTTTCCATGTACAACTCTTACATTTACCAATAATGATTTAGATACTTTTATCTTTATTTTCTCATTTAGTATTAAACACAACTGATATATTGAAACTACATTGTAACAAATAAGATTTAAGCCTCAGATATAATAAGGATTAATATGATTTTGAAATTTATTCATATAAGTTTTCGTACATAAATAACAGTGCATTATAAGCCTCTAAAGGCTGGTTGGTATAACATACATGTTTATTGATTGCATATGTTTAAAATTGTAATATATTGTATTTCTTGTTTATGTACCAAAAGAAGGACGAAAGATACCAGAGGGACAGTCAAACTCATAGATCGAAAACAAACTGACAACGCCATGGCCAAAAATAAAAAGACAAACAGACAAATAATAGTACAGATGACAGAACATAGAAAACTAAAGACTAAGCAACACGTACCCCACCACTGGGGGTGATCTCAGGTGCTCCGAAAGGGTAAGCAGATCCTGCTCTACATGTGGCACCCGTCGTGTTGCTTATGTTATTACAAATCCGGTAAATAGTCTAATTCGGTAGGTCACATTCGTGAAAAGGGAAGGGTATTGTAGTTTTAGTATTGTACATTAAAATAAAAATATCTATCTATCTATCTATTTACACTTGCACATAGTTCCTTTGTAAATCTGAATTGATGCTATATTACTAGTTATAAATTAAAGTGAAAAGAAAACATATTGGCCTTAGTCTAATGCAGTTGATAAGAATTATAAAATGTCTTTTGTCTGTATTCTATTCTTTTTCCTATCTAAGTAATTATATAAACTTCTGAAAAGATGTGTATTGATATCGAAGTCGATTCCAACACATTTTGCAAATGCTGCTTAATTCTTTCCCAAGCCAAATACTGATAAAAGACTAGCATGATTTCAAACTGTAATGATTTACAAACAATAACACTCAAACGGGTGATCTTTAATCAATATCACCTTTTCTTTTATGTCAATTGTAATTGACCACATTTAATATCTCTTGCTTTACATAATTGAAAAGACTCTGTATTACACAATTCAATTCACAATTCTTAGTTTCATAGTTATACATATGACTTATTCTGACCCTTACTACAAACAATCCTTCTGTAAAATTATATATGGAAATTAATAATAATAAATGTGGGTTTTTCGAAGAAAAGAAAAAAACAATCATCTTTGGGCAAAAGACAAATTTTAAAGTAAGTTTATGGAAATGGAAATAAAATGTTCGTTTTTTTTTAATCAAAGAAAAGAAAAAAAAAGTTTTGTATAAAAGTGCAATCCAACTAAATTTCATTTGTAAAATCATTGTATTTATACAAAATATACAAAATGAGATGTCTTAACAACTGCAAACCCTATATCACTGACTAACCTCACCAGCATACGTAGTTCGCCTTAAACTGACATAATCAATTACTATCACATGTACAAAAAAAGTAAAATCACAAAAATACTGGTTTTGAAAAATCAAATCGGAAAGTCCCTTATCAAATCGCAAAATCAAAAGCTCAAACACATCAAACGAATGGTTAACAAGTGTCATATTCCTGACGTGGTACAGGCATTTTCTTGAAAATAGTGGACTGAACCTGGTTTTTTTTTGCTAGCTAAACCTCTCACTTGTATGACAGTCGCATCAGATTCCACAATTGCACAATAATGGAAAGGTTTCAAAGTCAATGAACCATAACTGACGAGGAAGGATAACATAATCGCCATGGAAATGAGATGTATCAATGCTTATCATGCTTATATAAAAGCATACAAAATACAATTGACTTATCATAACTTGTTCCTCATTTAATTGCCCTAATCACAAACTATAACAATTGCCAAAATTGTTTAATCAGAATATGTTTATGAAAAAGATGTACACAAATCAGTGTTTCTTTTAAGATTAAAATATAAATGAATCGACATCATCGTGTGGCAATAGACAAAATTTATAGTAAGGTTAGGGAAATGGGAAATACACGAAACAAAATATTAAAAAAGAAATCTGTTAAAATGTCTGACTATCTACAAAATCGATCGGATCACAGCGCGTGCCAATTAGGTGAAACCAGACAAGTATACACCAAAAATAAATGTAGTCAACCGAGTGGCAAAATAAAGGCAACATAAGAAAATAGAACGTGGAAAAGACAAGCATTTTACATAAAGAAACATACGAAACTGGCACGAAAGCATACACAATGTCCAGCATGCATTAAACCAACTAGTATAGGATTATAACTCAAAAGCACATTTATTTATCAGTCAATAACACTAAGCAATTGCAAACAATTTGAAAAGGTTTTGTGATAACAATTTATCCCGTTCGTGTTTAAACTTTTGATCGAAATTATGCGTGATTTAAACTCTATACTTATAAAAGATTTATAATTCTACTTATTGATTATAAAAAAAAAATCAGACAAAGAGCGATTCAGGCACATGAAATGAGTCCAACTCGAATACAGATATTACTGTAACATATTTTTGCAATTTGAAACATCGCGAAGTGAGCATACACTTAGCTTATTTAATTTGGTCGAAGAAACGACGAATAAATTAAACAAAAGACTGATTAACAAGAACGCAAGAAGGATGAGCAGTTTCCGCTCAACATGTGTCATTATTCGTATTGATCAATGAAAAATAACCGAAAATAGCCGAAATGTCACCTGTGCCACCTGTCGTATTTGTTTAAATCCATAGTCATGGGTGACAAATGTTCAGATACTAAATCTATGGGATTTGCCGTTGTTATTTTGATGTTTACATGTTGTCATGTACTATTGCATATTTGATTTATGTATTTCTCTGTGCTGAGTGTCTTGCGTTTCATTGTTCTCTATTTCTGTCACGTAGTGCTGTCATTGCAGCGGTATTTTTATCATTGCCATATGTGCGGGAGGTTTGGCTAGCCATCACAACAGGTTCAACCCACCATTCTTCTAAAAAAATGTGTCAGAAATTTGGATGTTGTTATCTACTGTCCGTTACTAGGTATGTAGGCGTTTGCTTTTGTTGTAGTTCTGTGTTTCTGTTGTTCCATAGTTGATGTTTTTCCATCGGTTTTAGTTTGTAACCCGGCTTTGTTTTCTCTCAATCGATTTATGACTTTTGAACATCTCGCAATTGTCGTTGTGTTTTTAAGATACATCTGATTTGTTGACAAACAAATATTATCTAGTTTCTTTCATTTGTAATGCACTCTTATTTATGTCCAAATATTTCATTTTCATGTGTTCCTAACTTTTTGATTTTTTCCCCAATTATTTTTGTTCTTTAAATCACCCATAAATACAAAAACTCATAAATAGGCCATTGCAAGAGACAGAAAGATTCCTATTTTTATTGAAATCCCATTTGCCATGGAAATTAAAAATGTATGGAATTCTTTTTTTTGTAGAATTGTCTGTTCGTGTAAATCTGTTTTAACAATATCTAATAATAATGACAATAATAATAATAATAGTAATAATAATAATCACACTGGTTTCAAAAATATATATGGTTTCTATATGTTTTTGTCTAAAATAAAGGAGATAAATGTCAAATTGCGGTTAAGAAAATGTCACTTCCGGTCTCAAAAGATAGCTGGTTTTACACTGATTCCAAAAACATAGGGTTTTTATATACTTTTTCATGTGATGAAGGATATATTAAGCTATTTCTGGTTTATCAAAGTTCTCTTCCGGTTTAAAATTTTAGATTTATGTATGCAAATAGAAAAAAAATATATATGGTTTCTATGTACTTTTCAATTTACCTGAAAATAAAACATTTCAGGGGCAATAACTGCCATAAGATGTCATTGGAATGCTTCAGAACAAATTTATCATATCTTCGTCAAAATATAGCAATAATTTTGTATTGTTTCTTTTATAGATATCGTTAAAAGAATCTTGAGAAAGAGAAAAATAACAAAAAAGGACAAAATTCAGAACATACAATTAAATGTTAAACGAATTAATATGAGGTTTTATGAAGACTTTTGCAAAACCACGATATTGCAAGTTTCCTCAATCCACGAAAATTGATACTCAAGAAAATAAATGAATTCACAGTAGCTCAGCTAATATGTCACGCTCGAATATGTTCAACCTAAACAAACTTTATTAACAAGTATTGCTCCTTACACAAAACTGCAACTGTTACAACAGTGTTATGTGTAAAAAAATGAAATCAATTACTAAGACAAAATGGTTAAGCACAATTCTTTGAGTTCAACCGAAAACTGTAAACAAAAGTGTCAGAGATATACATATAAAGTGAAAAAGACGTCTATACAAATGAACGATTTAATGATGGAACAACAATGACGTTTACACATAGATACCATGACAATACAAAAAGACAGCACAAACGTGTATATAAATACATGTATGATCTCCGCGGTACTACGATTCCCCTTCACCTGTACAGACAGTTTCAATCAAGATCTATTTGGTGTAATTAACCAGATATATCATGTTATGGAGGGGTATTTGCGAAAAAAAAACAGTCTTGGGATCAAAAAAGAGGGACGAAAGATACCAGAGGGACAGTCAAACTCAGAGATCGATAACAACCTGACAACGCCATGGCCAAAAATAAAAAGACAAACAGACAAATAATAGTACAGATGACACAACATAGAAAACTAAAGACTAAGCAACACGAACCCGACCAAAAACTGGGAGTGATTTCAGGTGCTCTGGAAGGGTAAGCAGATCCTGCTCTACATGTGGCACCCGTCGTGTTGCTTATTTTATTACAAATCCGGTAAATAGTCTAATTCGGTAGGTCACATTCGTGAAAAGGGAAGGGTACTGTAGTTACGACATAAGGAACATATCCGATATCATCTGTGAAACGGTTATTCCATAATGGTCAACCAACTCGTGATGGCGTCCGTAAAATTTACTAGGGGATGATTTCAACTTCACAATTTTAAACTCTTGGTTTAATAGCTTCCTTGTGAGCAGCAATCCTCTATCAAGGAAATCGTGATAGGAAATACAGGCTCGGGAATGTCGTATCAATTGGGAGATATATACTCCGTATGCAGGCGCTGCTGGAATGTTGCTACATAGAAATGGAAAGTTCACAATTGGGAATCTGAAATCATCTCTTTTGTCGTAAAGTTTTGTTTTCAACCGACCATCATTGTCAATTTCTAGATGTAAGTCAAGATATGAGGCAGACTTAACTGTAGCGGCTTGGTAAATTTCACAGTCCCTTGACTGGAATTTTTCGCAAATACCCCTCAAAAACATGATATATCCGTTCAATATACTGGTGACGGATGTCATATTTCAAATTTGAATTTCAGATATTCATTCTAGACGGATATGTTCCTAGTTTTGTAACTGCAATCCCGTCCTCTTTTCTTCAAATATGACCTATCAAGTTACACTTATCACTGGGTATGTACTTACATGAGCAACACGACGGATTTTACATTTGAGCGGAATCTGATTAACCTTCTAGAGCACCTTACATCATTCCAGTTGTTGGTAGGGTTCGTGTTGCTAACTATATAATTTCCTTTGTTGTATTTTGATCAGTTTTTTTATGTGCTTTTGTCGTTTTTTGTTTTTTGCCATGGCATTTGTCAGATTGTTTTTGATTTATGAGTTTGAATGCACCTTTGTTATCTACCGCCTTCCTTATTCTTTGTCGCTACAGTCTGAACCTGGTTTGAATTAATTTAACATAGACTAGCATGGGTTAGACATTACCATCGAATTCTTTTATGGACAAACACATGTATAAATAACTTAAAACAACCACTACCGATGCAATAGCTTTTAAGTAGACAGTTCATCTATTTTATTACTATGAACTCTTCAATCAGCATTAAAAATACAAAAATACCGATACAAGTAACTACAATACTAAATCATATTAAAACAAAATGTTCACCTTTAACACAACATTAAATATTGGAAAATGTATGTATGGTTATTTATAATCTGTTGAAGCTTTCAAAACGTGCAACGTTTTCTTTCAAGAAATGAATTTTATTATTTTATCTTTAGAGACGGTCCTTATTGATTGATGATATTTTCATTAGCCAACTTCATAACGATAAATATAAAAAAGAAGATGTGATATGATTTCCAATGAGACAACTTTCTCCACAACAGACCAAATGACACAGAAATTAACAACCATTATTCACCGTACGGCCTTCAACAATGAGCAAAACCCATACCGCATTGTCAGCTAGAAAAGGACCCGAAATGAAAAATGAAAACAATTCAAACGAGAAACCTAACGGTCTAATTTATGTACAAAAAATGAACGAAAAACAAATAGGTAACACATCAACAAACGACAATCACTGAATTACTGGCTCCTGACTTGGGACAGCAGTTGTTTTTTAAGAAATGGACACACATTAAACGTATTTGTTTTTTCAAACCCATTTCTTTTCCCTACCTGAATAATGTATATTATTTACATCAATAAATTTAGTTAAATATTAAATGGGTAACTTGGTTTTAATATCGTTGGAAACAAAAACAAGTTAAGGAATTTAAATTTCTTGGGGGGAATTCAGTGCTGGTCAGATATTTGACTAGATCAATCCAGTTGTGTTCAATCATTTTTCAAGAAATTCAGTATTTAATACTTTGTACGGGTACAAACACAGAATTTATGGAATAAAATTGAGATCAATGGAAATACATAATGTGTCTTATAGTCAACAACTCGACAAAAGAGAAGAAAACAGCCAAAGACCGCCAATGGGTCTCAAACACATCGAGAAAATCCCGCAACCGGAGGTGGGCTTCAGCTGACCTTAAATAAAAATGAGTACTAGTTCAATGAAAATGAATGTCACACTATATTCCAAAACATATAACTGCACTAAAAAGAAAAACAAGAAACAAGACTTACAAAGGACAAAGGCTTCTGATTTGGGACATGCGCAAACATGCTGCAGGGTTAAACTTGTTTTATGAAATCCCAACCCTCAAGCCAATGTAAAATACACATAAAAACTGCAATACACACAGCAAAACTCAGTTATAAAGAACATATCCATTGGCTGCAAGCGGATGATTTAACAATACTGGATTGTCTGCAGTATATATATATATATCTGAAAATGACACTGTTCTTATGGTTGTCGTTGGTTTCAGTCACCCATAACTGTTTTCCGTTCAATGTGGTATTATAATTCAGCACGTTAATTTTCTCTTTTGATTTTGTTATTTATCTTCGATATTCGGAATCTCAATTGCAAACCAAAAAATGTTTTTTTTTAGAATTGGGAAAATATTTCCCTCATGCGAAGTCGTGCTCGGTTGTTTTGACTTGGCGATACTTTATGTTGTTTTTGATAGATCCGATATTCAGCATCTGTATAAGTTTTTGGATATTCAAATATTTTAATAGTCGAAATGGGTATCTGGTTCTTTAAAATTGGTAACATGTATTTATCAAATCAGATCCAATTGTTTGTCGTTACTTGTAAAATTACATCAAGAGTTTGAACAACTATATTCCCATTCTTACTTTTTACATTCAAATTTAAGTAGGTATAAAAAGTAAAATAAAAAAAATACTGAACTCCGAGGAAAATTCAAAACGTAAAGTCATCACTATGGTATGTGATTTCTTTCTTAGCAGGCAATGTGATATATAGAGTAGAACAATCTAAACT
Organism: Mytilus californianus; assembly: GCF_021869535.1. Classification (NCBI taxonomy): domain Eukaryota; kingdom Metazoa; phylum Mollusca; class Bivalvia; order Mytilida; family Mytilidae; genus Mytilus; species Mytilus californianus. The sequence continues at coordinate 71,211,576 of NW_026262745.1, forward strand.
TTGCACTGATTTTAAAAGCACCAATATTAACCTGCAATTTATCAAGTACTTTCAACGAATTTTTGATATTCCGAAAGTTAAGAATTTCACTATTTTAGTAGACCTAATTTAAAAAATAACCAGGTCTTTTATTGTACCAATTTTAGTATTACGTCAAATAGACAGTTAAGTAGTGGAGAAGTGGTTTGAACAGGAAATGAATCTATATTTGTAAGATGTTTAGTGCAGCTTCGAAAGCCAGGATATAGTTATAACTTTCATTTTGCTAAAAGTATTTGGCTCTTCCCGTAAAAAGATAACAAAACGTTTATGTTTATTAATGATGTCACTCTCCGAAAATTGCGTCATTTGGAATGTAGGTGAAATTATGATCTCCTTTTGCAGAACCTCAATATCAAATTTACATCAGACAATATTGATTTTATTTGATGCCTTATGATCTGGGACAAACACATATTCCTTGCCGAATTCTTTAATCTTATGTTAGATATGAGTAATAGGGCTGTTTATGCATGGTTCTTTTAAGCAAACCAAAATGTTCTTGTAGTTGTTGATTGGGAAAAATCAACCAAGAAGTTAGGTAGGTCATAAACTCAATATATTCATATAAGATAATATAACAACATGTATATGGGTACTGACAAAAATAAGATTGAAAATTGTTAATTGACCAGGTATGTCAAAGCATAAGTTCTGGTTTTGCACTTTTATTCAGACTAATACACATCGACATATCTGTGTCGAAAGTTATTTTATAATGCTTATATTCTGTCTGTATATGATTTTTGCTGCTAAATATGGTTGTCAAATATTTGCCGCTATTTATTTACTATGTAACTAACATCACTAACATTACCTATTGTTTACTTTGCCTATTTTTTACGTAACGTTGCCGTGTGCGCAACGTCTCATTAAATGAATACAATTTGTATGAACACAAGCCTTATCAATTCAAAGCGAAGTACTAACCACAAGATTCGCGATATTGGTGTCGTGACCAATGGAGAAATTAAAAGCAATTCGAAGTGGTCACCGTAGCGCAGTAACAAGACTGATAAATAAAACCAAGGAGAGAATTTCGGAAAATGATATTCAAAATCAAGAGCTTTCGGCTGACGCAGATTTACTGACAAAGAAGAAGAACCTGCTTGAATCGTTGGACTTGCAGATCTAAGATGAAACCGAGCGCCATGGTATGGCGGATTTTGTGCATTCTATGGAAGAAGTCGCAGACATGGAACTAGAATTCTTGTGGCCGACGATTAAACTATGAATATGGAAGTCGCCATTCGCTGATACAAGGACATAGTTTCTGGAAACAAAACAAACCCATTTCAGCAAACGGTGTGTGAAACAACTTATGTTCCGATAGCACATACACTTGATACATCAAATTTCCGTCAACAAGTACTGCAAATCACAACTCAAACCATTCCGAAAATATATATTCAGTGGAAAATAACTCCGTTAGTACGAACGCAAACCCAACAACAACAACAAACTGTTATCACAGATTCCCGAGACTTGATTTACCGAACTTTACGGGAGACATATTAACATGGCAGCATTCTCGGAATCGTTTGAGACATTCATCACAATCCCTCTTTGACACATGTACAAAAATTCAGCTATCTCAAATATAAGATACATAATGAAGCCGCACAATGCATATCCGGTTTATCTCTATCAAACGCCACCTATGACCTCGCAATTATATTGCTAAAGGAGCGGTATGGACAGACACAAATAATTATAAACGCGTACATGCAGAATCTACTTGAGCTTATGCATCCGTCACTTACACCGCACAGCATAATACCATTTTACGCTAAAGTGGAATCGTGCATAAGAGGATTAGAGTCGCTCGGACAATTGCAAGACACATTCGGATAACTTTTAGTACCAATCATATTTGAAAAGTTGCCCAACGAATTGAAAAAGCTGCCGACCAGAGAACACGGAAAACGAAACGGAGATACTAGGTCCCTAAGAGAAGCAATCGGTAAAGAAATGTATGTTCAGGAAACTGGTTATTCAGATAAATTAGACAGTTTCACTCCCACAGCGTCATTTTACACAGCAGTTGAACCCAAAATCACTGCAAGACCTCAATCAGTAACACATAAGTTCAAACCCAAAACCTGTATTTATTGCAAACAATTGCATTCGTCCCTCGAATGTACCAATGTTGTAGACAGAGAGAGCCGCTTAGCTATTATAAAACAGAATAAGGTATGCTACAATTGCCTTGGCAATCACAAAGTCTCGGAATGCCACTCACGATTTAGATGTAGGAATTGTGATAGCAACATCACACTAGCGTTTGTGACAGAAATGAGAATCAACATAGAAAAAATGTAAGCACAACTGATCATTTACCGCAAAATAGAATCGCAAACACAGTAGAGAGCGACAATGATACAGTAACATTCAACACGTCGACATCGAACGTTAAACCAAGTACAGACGTATTGTTAAAAACTGCCATCTCACCAGTTTGAGTAGATCATGTAGATGACAGGTCAGCTTCTGCTAATATACTTTTAGATGACGGATCTCAAAAATCATTTGAAAGCGAACAGTTAGCTACAAAATTAAGATTAAAACTGGATGGAACCTCGACTATAAGTCTAGCAGCATTTGGAGATGCAAATAGAAATGTACGCAATTTAGACATTGTCGTAATATATTTACACACTCAGAATGGAAGGAAAATACCGATGAAAGTATTGATTGTCCCTACTATCGCAGCAGCGTTACACAATCGCACGACATACAATGCTGCTAAAATGCCTTACCTCAGTGGACTTAAATTAGCGCACCCTGTAAGCGACATGGATTACTTCAGGATTTAACTTTTAATAGGTTCTGATTACTACTGGGATATCGTCAAAGCCAAATTTTCCGTGGACTACGCCCCACAGCAGTAGAATCAAAACTCGGATACCTTCCTTCTGGACCAATGAAGACTCAGCTGCACCCACATCCTCACCTTTCATGTTACTACACAAGACAGAAGAAGACGATTTGAAACGTTTTGTGAAAATCGAATCAATGGGAGAAGTATTTGACAATTCACTGAAATTTAGCAAAGACTTTTGTCAATCAAACAGCAACAAAATTAAGAACAATGTATGTATTTTAACTCTTTCTTGGAAAGAAGATTTTCTGGAGTTGCCTTGTAATCATAATATTACAAAACGACGTACACTTGGTATGATACACGCATTGAGCAAGGAATCAGAGATGATGCAAATGAATGGAGACGTTCGCCTGTTAACTAAATCGAATAGAGCGCCGAGTAAAACTGAAGCCAAACTAAAGATTCAAACATGGAATTAATATTTTTATGAAAATAGACTTAACTTGTGAGCCGTAATTTTGATATAAATCATAGTGAATAGACAGTTCAATGACTTCTGTTTTATTGCGTGGCTTTAAAATGGATAATTATCATTTTCATATTTTGTATGTTAATTTCTTCTTGATAATATTTTATCAATTTTCACTTCTCGGCGCCCCAAGTGTCATGTATTTGCCGCTATTCATTTACTATGTAACTTACGTTACTAACGTTACCTATTGTTTACGTAACGTTGCCTTGTGCGAAACGTCTCATTACATGAACACAATTTGTATGAACTCAAGCCTTATCAATTCAAAGCGAAGTACTAACCACAAGATTCACGATAATGGTGATATGATAATGGAGATGAACTTCATAGAATTGTGAACATGCAGAAAAGAGCTCGCAGGATTTCACTGGATGAACCAATGCTGACACACAATGTTAATTTACTCAAAAAGCTAAATTAGTTAAGTTTCAAATCTAGGATTTCTTATTACCAATTTATTCTTACTCATTTCTTTCTTAATAATAAAGGCCATACATACCTTAAATAGCTTAAATACACAAGAAAAACTATCTTATGGATGCAATGAAGAGATACAGAGAGAGTCCTTTTAAAAATGTGATACAAACATCATCCACATATAGGTCCTCGATACTTTGGTATAAACTACTTACTGAAATAAAATTATGTAAAGATCTTGGTACTGATTGAGGTCTTAAAATATAGACATTTTAACTGTAAATAATATTAGCAACTCTCTGATTCCTTGTTAATGTTTGTGTATTTTACACTGCTTTTATTTATTTAACCCTTATTAAAAAAGATAGATATAAAACCAATACTATCGTCGTTAAAGATATGGTATACTCGCTAATGAAACAAATATTCACCAGAGTTTAAATGACGAACTTGAAGGCAATAATTATAGCTCTACGTACGGCCTGCAAAATGGTAAAAAGACCACAGGAAAATGTGAACCAACCAAACGAAAAATTTTAATATGACGTTCTTCAAACGCTTTGAGTACATACCCGTGGTAAATTATAAATATATTGTGTAGGCTGTTCCGATCACACTCCCACGTCATGTGCTTTTTTTATGAATGAGCTACTCGATGTTATTGACCGATGACGTAAAATGTAAGCATTTTACGGGAAATCACACGATTGTGAAACCGAAAATCATTACAACAAGGAAACGTAAACAAACGATGCTAAAATGTGATATAAACCATTTTTTTTACATATATAAGTAGAATTGCAAATTAAATTCATCCATACCTATCTAAATACGTTATTGTTAATAGTTTAAGCATGTCACTAATTCAGTTTGCTTAGTTCTTTTACGTCAATGTAATAGCGCGTTTATTTACAAGAATGGCACATATTTGCCCTCACCTAGAGCGCTTCGATCCAAAGAATTGCTGTATGTGTCCTTTTAGCTATCGCTCGTGGTTAAATATTTAGCATAAAGGGCCGACCCGTGATAAAATCGGTATAAATTCAAGCCCACATGAATTATTTCTTAAATATTCGGCTATTTTTATACAATACAATTTAAGAAAATTATATATGACAGACATGAACCAACGGGACCACCGAATAAAAGGATCCTTATATGTGAAAGGCGCATACGTGTAAAGAATGTGGTGAGATTAAACATGTTCGTGAGTGCTTAACACATCTCACCACGACCACTCCCCGTAACCTGGGACAGTGGTGTTGCAGTACAAAATAAGAACAAACTATAAAAATCATGTGTCCTATTACAATGTAGATATGGTTTTTTTTCTTATTAAAATGTGATAAAAAATATCATTCACATATAGATCCCCGATTCTTTGGAATAAACTACAAAATGAAATAAAATTGTGTTTACATATTGGTACCTTCAAAGATAATATATAAACAACTTAACTGTAGATAATATTAACAACTGTCTCATACCTTTTTAATGTTCATGTATTGTGTACAAGTTTGTTTTCTTGTTTCAAATACTCTACATTCAATCATTTGCCGTGAAAGATGTATAATACTCGATAATAAACAACCAGTACACTGCTCTAATTTCTTCAACCCGTATCAAAAAGATAAATATAAAACCTGTACTACCAACTTTAAAATGGGAGATGTCGTATAACATGTACCCAACAAACACACAAACATCTTTAAAATGTTATTAAAATGTTATGTCGAATGTCATGAAAATATCGCAAAAAAACGTAAGAAAAATATAAAAGTGTATGGTTGGAACAATATTGCAAAATATTTTCTAATATATTTCCTAAAGTATTTGCATAATATAATTCAAATGTTGTCAAGAAATATCATGACAATGTGAAAAACAATGGCGTATTAAACATTTTGATTATCTTTTAAAAATATTTTCTGAATGTTTGAAAAATATCATGAACATCAAATAATGTTATAAAAATGTTTTTGGGATGTTTTAAGAAGATGTTTTTGGTTGATATCTAGATCATATCAATATAAAATTTTCTGTACTTTCAACTGAGTTTCCTGCTTTTTTATATAACAAATCATTAGTTTAATAGAAACACAATGATTCATTCTATATACAAACAAGAAATCTGTTGTTTTGCTATAAAGCATATGAAAATTCAAAATTCAAAGTATCTGAAAACAAGAAGTATCTACAAATTTTTACACATCCAAAATGGCAGACACAACTCATCATGGTCAAGCCACTAACCAAATATAAAGTCATTCTGTTCAGCAGCATTACCAATAGAAGTGATAAAAAATTTGAGTTCATTCAACATATTGAAATACATGTATATTTGGATGGGGAGTTGTCTCATTGGCACTCATACCATATCTTCTTATATCTATATAAGCAAACAGGAAACGGGTATATGAGTGGCAGAGACAAAACAAGTTCACACATCACAGTTCATCACTATTAAGCAGCTCATCAAATATGAACTCATCCTGATCAGCAGTTTTGGGGAAAATAGTAATGAAAATATGTGTTGGACAAATATAGATGGACAGACGGCAGACAGCGCAAAAAATCCCACATTCCTACCACAATGGTATACTGTTTAGTTTTTCACTCTCAACTTGTTTTTCCTACCTTATACTCAACATGCATGTATGTCATCTAGAACATGCATGGAATATTTGCCACTGGACATTAAGCAAACATCAATCAATTCATTATACACATTTTAAAGTTGAGGTCACATTGACTAAAACTTGTGTCCCAAATTCAGATTTTTCATTTATAACTTCTCTATCATAATAAAAGCATAAACTATTTACAAGAATCCCGTTTGCTTGTCAGGGTCTAAGCTGGTTCTCTGCTGACTACTACAATTTGTTCATAGACAGCCGGTGAGATCCGATCTGTTGTAGAATCTGATTAGTTGTCCAATCAAATAACGTGCATTAAACCGCCCTTCCCTTTGTAAACATGACATTTTATTTAGTGCTACAATCCATGAAATGTTATCGAAAATGAAAAGGAATCTTCTTTTTCCTTCCATCAATTTTATGGGACAATTTTTCACAGGTTAAAATGTATTGTCGAAACCATAGCCGTCAGTACAAAAGATTCCATTTTGTATGACGTCACGTTGATGTTCCAAAATCATTCATGAAGTTTAGCGGAATTTTATTTTATGTCAAATTGATACCTTTCTCGATATTTAAATGCAATAGACTATTTAAATTTTGAATAGGAATTTATTTTACGCATTAATTAATAATTTTCTATGCACCAGGAAACACATTGTTCTGTTTGTTTACATGTTCTGATATTGTACGTTGCTATGTCCATGATGTCACAAAGTATCGTCCAATCTCGTTAAAATCTCCAGGGCAAGATTTTGCCCTACAAAATTGGGCCGTACCGGTTGTTTGAGTGTAGCGTAATACACGCGGATTCCAGTTTAGCGTAATACAAGCGGATTCCAGTTTAGCCAGGGCCCCTCTCTTTTTCAAACTATCCTGCATCCGCAACTGTAGAAACAGATGTATTGGTTTCGATTATGATTTAAACACATAAGGAATGCACAAGTTTCATCTTAAGAGTTTAATCATTCTTACCAAGTAAGTAACAAACAGTTTTCTTCGCTCTTTTTCTTTAATTCAAATTTCAAATTTCAAATTCATTTCCGGAAACTGGTTCCCGGTGATAAAAAGTCGACTTTTGCACCAATTCCGGAATAGGTGGGTTTTACGTAATGCATAACGATACGAAGATGGAATTACAGTTACAGTTATCATTTCTTAATTTCTAAAATATACACGAACGAAATATTTAAAATGAACATTAAAGAAAGGTGATTGTTTATTAATACATAATTGCTTTATTTAATGTTCTCTTTTGAATTTTAATATTAGAAGGAATAAAATCTGACTTCAGGATATCAAGGATTTGTATAATATCTTGCTATCTACAAATCCTTGATAATATTGATAAAATTTAGTATTATATCTTATACTGAAAAAAAATAGCAAATTCCACAAAACGTTGAGGGGTTTTGAACAAAGTTTAAATAAAATGTTATTTTTATATCCGTAAAATATTGAATAAAATATCAGTAAGACTATTAAATAAAGTGTTTGTCAAAATATTTTATTGAACACATTAAGCTGATATTTTTCAGATGTTAAATGTAAAACATTTTAATTTTACGTTATAAAACATCTTATGCAAATAGCAAAACTATATTTTCTGTAAAACATTTCTTGAAAAATGTTTTTTGGATACATGTGTATTTGGAAAATATTTATTTTAAATGTTGTAAAAATATGAAATACCAATTGAAAATAATATTATTTTAAGAACGTAAATAAAGTATATTGGCATTTTTTTTTTTACTTAAATGTTGCTATCAAACATTTCAAAAACAATGAAATAAACATTTTTTTTATGTTCAAATGCTATCTTATTGCAATGTTTTCGGAGAGACGTCCATATGACATTAAAAAAAAATGATTTTAAAATGTTTCGTGTTTGATGGGTATAATTGCCAATGAAACACATATATCACAGAGTTCAAATGACGAATTTAAAGACAATAATTATAGCTCTACGTACAGCCTTCTATATTGTAAAAATACCATACCATATAGTCGGCTATCAAATGCCCCGATAAGAAAATGTGAACCAATCAAACGAAAAAATATTCAACCTAATTTATACAATACAATTTAAAAAAAAATCATAAATGACAGACATGAACCAACGGGACCAACGAATAACAGGATCCTAATTTGTGAAAGGCACATACGTGTAAAGAATGTGGCGGTATTAAACATGTTTTTGAGTGCTTAACACACCCCAAAACCACCACAACAACTCCTCCGTAACCTGGGACAGTGGTGTTGCAGCAGAAATCAGAAGAAACTGTAAAAATAATTTGCAAATGGACTAACTCAGGAAAATCGGTATAACCATGGAATCTTTGTTTCATTTTTTTAGTTGTTCATTTTTGTTGGATTCGGATGAATTTTTGTGTGTAAAAACGATAATTTATATAGAAACAATAATAACGAAAGTGTTGCTTAATACCTTTTAGAAATAAGAAAATATCCTACGATAAAGAACTGTAAGCAAATTCATTTTAACAAATTTAAAGTAAAGAAATAAGAAAATCACTACAATAATTTCGTTATAAAGAGTTTTATTCAGACAAAGTAAATCTATTATTGAAATTTTATTATTTCTTTACTGAGTCAAGTGTTTAGTGTGTAATTGATTTCAAAATCATTTTTAAAATATTCCCATCTAGAAAGTGTAAACATTAAATGTCTTGTATATTATTCAACTAAAGAAAAAGTCTTTTGTAAGATAATTTATTTTTGCAATATGGAGTTTATATGAACTATAAATAGAAACGAAAGTAGATATTAGAGAAGTCCCCGTAACCAGGTAAAAAAAGATAGAGTTTCAACCAAAATGGCAGGTAATAACGCATTTTCTCCATTCATTCAATTAGTTTCTATTCAAACCCGGTTCCTTTACAACAAACTAGAGCTTAAGGTAGCAATATACAGTTAGGAATTTACCCTGATAAAATTTACCATCACCTTTTCCTTGCTTTCTTAAAAATTAGGCCTGCTGTTTGTGTTATATATATATATGTGCATTTGCATGTAATCAAAAGTTTTGTTTTCTAGTACTTAAATTGTTTTATCAAATTTCTTTTTGGTGTATCCATGTCAACAATCTTTTTTAAATAGCTATAAGATATTGCAAAAAGGGAGATAAAGATGACACATATTTCAACAAAATTGGGCCACAAGTTGAATTGCAATCGCCAGAGTGATACCTTTTCTGAAACTGTTTACATATATTTATCAAGAGATCAAATACAAGTCATATGTCCGTCGTCTCTAATTTTTGCTAAAATTGCGTCAAAAAGTTCGTGTGAAAAAAAAGTGATTTTGAACATTACAATAATTTCTGGACCTTTGGCCGGTCCGGCTATCAAAATACGGACAGTCAAACAACAAAAAGCCCATAAAACATGCAACAATGATCTAGATGTTTTTATAAACCCACTTTGAATGCTAAACTAGTCTTTACCTGCCTAAAACTAAATTTATTTGCAAAATAACTTTCATATTGGAAAAATACACCATGACTAAATGCGACACTACACTACTAACTGTCTGTTGCTAGCTTTAACTTTTTTTCCAAATAAAACATATGTCTGTATATATGCCTTGTATAAGCAGTAATTTGTGATATCTTTGCTGAATGATAGACAATGGCATGCCTTATTAAAAATAAATATTCTAGTTAGAAAGAAAAAAACAAAATATAGGTCGAAAGAAGAGGGAAAAGAAAAAAAATAGTTTCCGAGAATCTTATCCTACAGCATGGCGTAAGCATAGGATTCAGGACGTTCGTAGAAAAAGTTTTTGTCGAATCTTTTTGAAAACTGACGTAATTAAGGTCTGTAAGATCTCTAGAACTTACCGTAGCGTATTTCTTAACTCTGACTAAGGTGCCAATGATACAACTCTTCATCCAAGTCACAATTTATAAAAGTAAACTACTATAGGTCAAAGTACGGCCACCAACATACGAAGCCTTGGCTCACACCGAACAGCAAGCTATAAAGGGCTCGAAAAATGACTAGTGTAAAACCATTCAAATGGGAAAACCAACAGTCTAATCTATATAAAAATAACAAGAAACGAGAAACACTTATGAACCACATCAACAAACGACAATTACTGAACATCAGATTCCCGACTTAGGACAGTTGCAAACAATTGCAGCGGGTTAAAACGTTTTAATAGGTACCAACCTTCACCCTTATCTGAAACAATAGTGTAACATCACGACATAGAAAGACACACTATAACATAGCAATTACGTTGGCTGAACACAATAAAAAGACATATTAACACAAGCGAACATACACTGAACGAATAAATTTGATCTATGATACAATGTAAATACAAAAACAATCAAATAAGGGGGGAATAAATAAAAGCAACAGTAGTATACCGTTGTGAGATGTTAAACAATTTAAGAAAAACAAAAACCATCAACAAAAAGCCGCCAATTACACAGGTAAATGAAAATAATTTTGTTGTCAGGTATACAGTTTAAATCGAGAAAGTAAATACTTTTGAAAAAACAAATAACTTTGTTAATAGAAAATTTATAGTCATACCAAACACTAATCAAAGCTGGTATATCGACGAGATATAACCCTGAGAAAGTAAATGTTAAATAACAAAAAGCATTACAAATAGTATCAGGTAAAATTAACATCATCAGGTAGATTGGTCTGCATTTCACGCGATATATCTCGACCGTAATCTGAACCTGTACTCCACTTGTTCTTTAAAATCGGAATCTTACTCGACCGAAGTCTTAATCATTGTCGACTAAGTCTGAACCATACTTCACCAATTCTGAACCATACTAAATCAAGTCTTTACAATCTTCGATCAATTCTTAATCTATCTTTCGTAGTTTTTTCCTGTTTCAATTCAAAATGTTTCCCTTGGCTTGAAATTGGACCAACATGTACTATATAAGAAAATAAATTGTCAGACAAGAACAATCAATGTAATATAAGTGGTTTTATTGACCGCCCAAAACGTCTTATCATGCCAATTTTCATTATATGATTTGTAATTACCTTTATATGACACTAGTAGCACGATTTCAGTCTGAAACGGTCATTTTGGTCTGATCATATCTTAATCGACTGGATTTACCGCTAGAGAAAAACGTCAAGACTTTTAAGAACTTTTCAGACGCCGTTCCGATCGATAGTCGCATAAGGTAAATCAGTCCGTTAAGGCATGTCAAGATAAACAAGACTGAATCTTCTAGCGAGCTGTTAAGATCCGTTACGACTGATTCAGTCGAAATCAGATCATGGATACAAAATTACGTCAAGATGTTGTCAGACCGTGTTCAGTCGTGTTCAGATTTTAATAATTTGGACACAAAACGAGTGAAACTTTCTCAGTGTGTATCAGGGGTTGCTCCCCTTCCAGAGTAAAATACAAATTAGAAAGAAGACGGTTTATGTTACTTTGATAGTTTACCATGTCTACTTAATTAAAAAAATAAAACAATTTCGATTCTTACTTTTTCGTATGTAATTATTAAACATGTTTTATATTTAAAAAAAATATATTGTTGTTCAGTGTTGTTTATTTAATTATTTTGCGATCGTGTTTGACTTGTGCATTCGACTTTCCTAAAGGTATCTTTTATTTTTTTTATTCTGTCTATTTAGAGTCTTTTATAACTTGTTTTACATACCAGAAGCATTCGTTTAAAAATAGAGTTTATATATTATTGGAGATGATGGTTTATGAATTCATAATTTCAAATTTATATTTGAAATATATTTGATAAATTATCATGATGATTATGCGGAAGTGAAAATGTTCCGTCGGTGTATGTGAAGAAAATTTAAAGAATATGACTAAGTTACATATATCATACAGCATAATAAAACTGGTTTAATTTGAATCACTATCCATTAGGGACATTTTCCGATAATAATTAATCAAATCTGTCAAGTTTTATTAAAAACGGAAAACAATTCTTCACCCGTAAACGATTTAACGTTACTGTGCCTTTATTTTTGTTGCATTCTGTCGGCGGAAAAGCAGATCGGCAAACTATATTTTACACAAAATCGTAGAAGGGAAACTTACAGTACAATATAAGCTGCTCTGAATATTGCAGTCGGTGAGTAGAAATGAAAATATTTTAAAGCATGTCCATCAGAATTTGAGAATAATCATGGATCCAAGATTTTGAAGGAAAAATGTGCACATTTGTTCCTACAGGTATGAATCAACGTTCTTTATCATCGCACTCGTGCATAGTGGCATGTTCCAATGCAACGTTAGGATGTAGGATTGTAAAAAGTTTATGCATCGTTGAAATTCATGTATGACACCATTCCCCTCCCCTTTTAATATCATGTTTATGAAATTATGTCATTTAAACCCTTACGACTTAAGAACTTCAAATACATCCCAAGGGTGACAAAGGAATAGAAAAAAGGTTACTCTTGGTCTTCATCCAGTGGCGGGGCTAGGGGTTCCTGGGATTGGACCCCCCTTTTTTGGAGGATCAATGCATTTGAAAGGGGACATATAGTTTGAACCCCCTTTATCCTGGGTCGGGACCCTCCCCCTTTTAAAAATGGCTGGATCCACCCCTGTTCATTGTCTTACTGTTAAACCCTAACATGTGGTGCATTGGTTTGGTTGTGCAGGATGGCCTATTACAGGACCTATACATATTGTATGATAATGTTAACATGGTAAATGTATTGATAACTGTCTCTTCCTAAATTTGCATGATTAATTTGTCACTGGATTTTTTATTACCAACAACCAAAAAATCTTTACATGTCCATTTTCATATAATAACTTTGCTAACGCTGGTTTATAAGTATGTCCCTTGTTTTACTTAATTACCTTGTGCCTGTTGTGGACGATGCCGATGTACAATAATTATTATTTATAAAATTATTTAATAGAATTTGAGATAATTCAAGTTGAATTTTACTACAAATCAAATATTTGTATATAAAATGTTGTGAAAATTATTAATTTTATTGACTTATTTAGCAAAAATGCATGTTCAGTATATTTTTCAAATAATTCCTGAGTCATGGACAACAAAACATGAATAGATTTTATAATATAATAAAGCATTGAAAGTGAATATCTATTAGATGGTTCAAAATAAAATTAATCATCAAAATATTATTAAATTAATATTCCTGAAACATGTGAAACAATACACAGAGTCATAACAGTTGCCATTTAAAAACAGTTGATAAAACAAAATGAGAGTATTGTTTCATCATGTACAGTACCCCCGGGCATGTACCTATAAGGATTCATATTGAACAAGTGTTGTGGAGGTTTCATCTTTTCTCAAAATGAATAATTACAATGAACATGATGAATAAAATAACTGTAAATATTTTATCATGTTATAGTGGAGGGATGACGCTCTGCACATGGCACACAGATTTGTCTTATATTATCATTCAATCCAAAGAACTATTAATCAAATTAGTGTGGCCTAAACTTTATATTTTCATGTGAACTTTGTCAGTTATTACATAAATTTTGCCCTGTTAGCATGGTTAGTCGAAATACATTGATGCCTTTTTACTTGTCTTGGTTTTGGGACTGCTGTCTCTTTGGAATATACCCAACATCTCCTTTTAATCTTGTTTTGGAATTGGCATGAATGGTCGTCCACATGAAAAACATATAAAATATACATGATGATGTTCAAGAAGATTAATACAGGGTTGAAGAGTGGTGCAAAAGGAATAACATGTTCATTAATGCAAATAAAACAAAATGTTTGGTTACTGGTACAAAGCAGAAACTATCAATTGAGACTTATCAACCAAACTTGATAATAAATTCAAAAGTATTACATAATTCTTCATGTGAAAAATTATTAGGTGTTAAAATTGACAGCACACTTAACTGGAGAAATCAAATTGACCAAGTTTGTGCTAATATATCATCCAGAATATACCTTCTTTCTGAAATTATTTTAGAAAGAAGGTATATTCTGGATGATATATTATTATAAAGAAATTTTTAGATATAAACGCATTTACTTCTATTTTTATTAATCATTCTTTAAACTTATCTTTGTAGTAATTTTATAAAATGATCAAAAGAAATATCAGCTGTTGTGTTTTAGAGAGAAATAACTATGTCAGACTTTTTAAAGAATTGATCAAAACAAATGTAAAGTGCTAGTCTCAATTACACAGTAACCCTTCAATGAAGTACGTGAAGTACACACATAAGAAAACATTAATGTAGAAAGAGAGACAATATCTTTTTAAAAATAGAACCCCAAAGAAAGATTTTATTCTTCTTGTTATATGAGACTTATATATAAGTTCAATTGTATAAGTCATAAATACAGTTGTATTAGTCATAGAACTTTGTTATCAAGCAAATTAGACTCCCCGTTTTTCTTCTAGATAAATACAAGTAAATATATACAATATTAGATTAGTTTCAGTACTTTATTCTTAATGTATTTTTTTTTTGTAGAATTCACATTAGTTTGAGCATCATTCCCAGCCAGATTATGAAGCCTGCATATACATGATATAGGAAATATATATAGATGTCACTAAGTAACTCTCATAGCTGCTAATTGTGAAACAGTGGATTAATCTATAATTTTGTGTTTACTTATTGCTTTTGTAAATAACAAATAGGGCTTACAGCATTATGCCATGATGTTGATGGGATGTTCGGATTAGATTGGACAAGAAGAAAATTGTGCATTGAACAAATAGCAAACTTACAATTTGTAAGAAAGACTACATTACTTGATGACAGTGAATACCTTTGATATATTATTCATTTGAAATAACAATTTGGAACAAAGAGAATTCATAGTTTTCTGGGAATATTAATAGTGCATCATATCTGAATTCCATGAATATCTGGATAGTTATTCATTTAGAATAGCAAATTGGAATAATGAAAATTCATAGTTTCAGTGATTAGTAATAGTCAAATCAAATCAAACTTGTATTGCCATATAAACCAACTTATACGATTTGTGACAAAAACAACATTAATAATTATATACATTAAATGCCAAGAAAAAAGCATGTATAATCATATTAAACAAACTAATGAAAATAGTTCAAAATTCAATTATGAGTCCCCTATCCTTAGTGCCAATGACTTTTTTATAAAGGAACCTATGCTTTCTATCTGTTTTTGTGTTGATGGGCAAAGAATATTTCTAATTTTTTCATTTTCATTGAGGCTATTAAAATTTTCTATACTTTTAGCCTTTGTTAATTTTTTAATGAAAAAAGGGTCTAATGGTAGCATTTTCCTGCAATAGAAAAGAAAAATTAATGTTTTTCATCCTCAATTGTACATGTTGTATTGCAGGACTGACACAACCAGTTTTCCCTAGGGATTTTTAGGTGTCTCTATAGTGCATCATATCTGAATTCATGAATACCTTGGATAATTATTCATTTAAAATTTGGATAATGAGAATTTCTGGTTTCTGTGAAATTTATAGTACATCACATCTGAAGTTAATGCTGTCATTGCTATTGTGAGCTACGTATATATACATGTACCACCAGGGGGTGTTAAACAACCTTGACTACCCATGAGGGTGTGTCACAGCCCTCGCATGCTTGTTGGTTAGTGTCAAATGACTGCTTGTTGTACTTATAAGAGTCTGAATGTACATACATGTATATTGATAATAGTCTAAATTATTGGTCATACTGAAACTTGCATTTTATACTGGTCAAGCGTATTAAACAATACATGTACTTCAAAGTATCATTTTATTGTCTCACCTACGACAAAAGTTGGTGGTCATGGTGGTATGCAAGAAATAGGTATTACAATCTGGGGGTGATGATGTAAACTATTTTTTAAGCTTTACATTTTAAAAGCTAAAAGATCTGGATGCTTCTTATCTTGTATTGATCAGATAGCTTATATGTTATGAAGTTTCAGTCTGTCATTATACTCATATGTTCATCATGTTCATTGCACCTGACCTCATTTTCATGGTTCAGTGACTGTATGAAAAAAATACTGTTTTTTTTAACAGTGAAATGCTCTCTTATATGAGTAATTGGATACATTTTTTGTATATGAGTATCTTGCAAGGTCTACTTGTCTATCAGGTTGGGTTGACCAGACCTTGACTTTATTTCATGGATAAGTGACTAAGGTTATTTTATAGTCACATTGTTAAGTTTGTTTCGCAGATACTATATATATATATATAAGCAGTACTCCAGTCATGCCAGTAGATCAACTTCATGTTTATTTGATGTATGGAACAATTGTACAGTGTATTATGTCTGACTGGTAGGGTTCATCAGATATTGACCTGTCATCATGGTCATGGGTTCATTGAACAGTCAGGGGACTTATTGAAATAAGTGACTTATTTAAGTAGCAAATTCGAAGTTTTGTCACAAATTGTGATTTTGTAGTTTTACCAAAATTTTAAACACATAGCTTTAGATAATATCTTTTCATTAGTAAAATTGAAAAAAATGAACTTTTTGTCTCTTTTAAGCATCAAGGTTTATGCCTTTGATGCAATCATTTAGCTGCAAATTCTATTTTACTTGAAAAAATGCTATAAAAATGGCTTTACATAATGAACTGATACTTTCTCAACAGATTTTTCCCAGCAGTGGGAGTATTTTTCCTGTAAAATTCAAGGTTTCATCTTATAGATTATGTAATAAAATTCTACTGTTCGCGATCAAAATTTCACTGTTCGGGGGTGTTGAAATTAGTGGGGGTTATTAAAATAATGATACTTAAAGAAGTGATTTTTTGGAAGGAAATTGAGGTATGATACTTGAACAAGTGATTTTTATGTCATCATCCTAGATTTAGTACAAGGTCATCACCTGACATGAACTGGTCATCCTATCAACACAGATGTTGGTTCTGATAATTTTAGCAACATAATTATTTCCTGGATCATTAGTATTCTATATTTAAAGCTACAATAAAATTAAATCACTTAGTCTAGTGATTAATTTGTACTACTTAAATAGGTGATTATTAAAGAAAGACAACTCTTACTTCCAACCTTTATGTACATAATGTTACTTGAATCAGTGATTTAGAAAATCACTCATTTAAGTAAGTCCCCTGACTGTTGAACAATGTTTAATTTTTGTGGTTTGATCTATTTTCCAATGTTTCTTTAGATGCTATAAGCTACATGTATAGGATCACTATTTTGGCATGATATGGAATGATTGTAAGGTGTACATGTTTGATTGGTCGGTTTCATCTGACTATGACCTCATTTTCAAGGTTCATTGGACAATGTAATTTTCATGCTTTGGATGTTTGGTTTTTTTCTCAGATACTATGTATATAAACCACTAAATTTTGGGTATGGAATGACTGTAAGGTTTACATCATCTATCTGGCATGGTTAATTTTACCTGACTTCATTTTAATGTAGTTTTTAATAATGTAAAGTGTATGTGATTTGTAGGCTAGTAAAACCTTCATATTACAGAATTTCAACAACAATTCAATTATACTCATGTACATGTAGGTAAAGCTGAGACATGACATTTCAGCATGTGCAATCTTATTTACATCACCATCATGACCAATGATCATGTTGATCATAGCTGCTTTTTTGTCTCGCCTTGACGGAGTCAAAAAGCGAGACATAGGTATGCTGTTTCGGCGACGGCGGCGGCGACGTCAACAATGTATTAGTTTGTGATTAGGTCTAGTTCATGGTGAACCACTAGTGGTAGGTCAATGATATTTGGTATGCAGTTGTATTAGCATTGCCACATCTCATTACCATGGAGATTATTTGGCTCCGCCCCCTCAGTCATGGTCTATTGACTGAAACTTTTCATAGTTTACATGTATTAGTTTGTGATTAGGTCAATTTATAGGGAACCACTAGTGGTAGGTCAATGATATTTGGTATGCAGTTGTATAAGCATAGTTTGAATGGTTTTACACTAGTAATTTTTTTGGGGCCCTTTATAGCTTGCTGTTCAGTGTGAGCCAATGCTCCGTGTTGAAGGCCGTACCTTGACCTATAATGGTTTACTTTTATAAATTGTAACTTGGATAGAGAGTTGTCTCATTGGCACTCATACCACATCTTCCTTTATCTATTGGCTTATCTCATTTTCCATGGAGATAATTTGGCTCTGTCCCCTTAGTCATGGTCTATTGACTTTGAAAATTTTGCTAAGTTAACATGTATTAGTTCGTGATTAGGTCAGTTCAAGGCCTTGAAGGGGAACCATTAGTGGTAGGCCAATGTTAATTGGTGTTCAGTTGTATAAGCATTAGCACATCTCATTTCCATGGAGAATATTTGGCCCCGCCCCCTCAGTCATGGTCTATTTACTTTTAACTTTTGCTTAGTTTACATGTATTAGTTTGTGATTAGATCAGTTTAAGATGAACTGCTAATGTTAAGTCAATGGTATTTGGTATGCAAATAAAAGCGTAAAAAAGATATCAACAACCACCCACATTCGAGGCTAGCACAACGTTCACTGAATTTATTTTTCCTACTGTACCAATACTTAGAACTAAAATCAATGATATAAGGCAATATATGATCGTCATGCAATCGATAGAAAACAAAACGTCAAAAATTGCATGCGTCCGAAGCGCTTTTCTGGATCTACCTTTATCAGGAATGCTCAAAGCCAAATATTTGAAGGACAACCATTTATAAATAACTGAAATAGTTGATTAAAAGGTTAAAGATGATCGTTCAAAATGTACAAGCAATGATTTCATCTGCCGACATGATTGCAGAAAGTAAGAAGTCATAGAGCAAAACAGAAAAATTTGAAATCAAATTTGAGATAACACAACGTGTTTTGAGCCATTTTATTGCTTCAAGTTCAGTAGAAAATATATATACATACTCAACCTAACCATACTATTTGACCTACTGCGAGTTGGTCAGTTTTCACTGTTACTCCTAAATGATGGGCGCTTGGTAAACCACATAGTTCTGAATTATTTATCTGAAACGCTATAAAGCTTATGTTAGAAATTTTCAAAACGTAAATCAACTTGTTTGATGCCGGTTGAAATAGGTTTACATTTTTTTTTTTCAATAGATGCAAAACCTTAAAATTTTCAGGATACTGTTATCTCATGTGATGTCCAATTCGTTTAAAAAAAAACTTCTACTTTAGATTATTTATTTTGCACTTAAAATGATTTGCTATATTTCGTCAGAGACATATAATACAAGCGATTCGCAACTCCGCGAAATCCCGTAAAAACACGCGGCCACTAGTTAAACCTGGCGAGATCTCCTTAGGTAATAAAGTCTTTAATAAAAGTACCCGAAGTAAAGACGAATGTTTAAGCATAACACCAACTGTTTCAGTGTTAAATTTATCATTATTAATTAAATAATTTGAGTTCATATATAATTATTTATTTTAATGTAATTTTGATTTTAGATTTGTATTATTGAAAAAGAGACATAATTTGATATTGTATTAAAAAAAAAAAACTGATATTAAATAATTAACACTAAAACATAAATTGTATCAGAGTTCATTTTATCTGATAGTTTCATAATGGGTTTCTATTGAATATACACCTGTCTCGGAGACATAATTTCACAGTGTGACATGTATATTAGGTTTGAATTATTCGATGACCAGGTAAATCACGAACATGTTATCAATAATGAGTTTTAATTGACACCTTGTAAACAAGAAGTTGTTACACCACAGGTGTCCACACTCTTTCCAACAATAGATCTACAATTCACAAAATGTAAAATTAATTTATGTGGAAAAAAAACTTAATTTATATGTTAATTAATTGTTAATCGTGATAGGCTTTGTTTTTTATTCTTGATATTTATAGATTATTAAAATTTTATTTATTTTTATATTCATCATTAATTGGGCTTCCATTGAGTTTTTTCTGTAGGATTGTCGGTAAATGTTTGATTTCTAAGTGTTGTTTGACAGTTTCATCATAGGCTTGCATTGAGTTGTTTTTTTAAATGATTGTCGGTAAATTTATGGTTTCTTCATGTTCGAAGTGTGTATTTGGAATTAATATTTAAGAAAATTACAATTAATTTCTCATTTGAATAAAGCGTCATTCATGTGCACGCAATATGGAAAATTCCGATTTTATTTCGTGGGATGACAATCTTAATAGTTACGACTTAGATATACTCCTAGTTGAATAAACTGATAACGAACTCTTTGTTGATAGTGAAAGTGACGAAGACATAAGCGAGAGACCCAACAACAAAAACAATTGACAACACTGCATACAAAGATGGATATGTGTGTCCGCGAAGCAACAAAAAATCTATAAAAAAAAACTCACAACATTGAAGTGGGAGCCGAGGTCATACATTAAAGCAACACGGAAGACACTATTTAAAAGTATTTTATAACCTTATTTCCACGAGACAATCATTTGTAGTGGTTTTTGTCTTTTAATCATTTGTAGTGGTTTTTGTCTTTTAATCATTTGTAGTGGTTTTTGTCTTTTAATCATTTGTAGTGGTTTTTGTCTTTTTATTCTGGGGTAAAGAGATGGCGGTTTAAAAGTAAGATTGTTTATGTGTATACATATACACATCCTTGGTGTAAATAAAATTATTTCGTTGGCTGTTATATAGACTCTACTAGAGTTGCGAATCTCTTGTATTATATGTCTCTGATTTCGTGCTTTCTTTTCTAAGGTAATAATCATCATAATCAGAGCCATGCGTCTTGTTTTAAAAGAATTCTCTTTTTTTATGAAATATTTATTTTGTTATCTAATTTTTAACCGCTTTCAACTGTCTGCCTCTGGTTTTATTTTATACATTAACTTTTAAGTAACAGTAACGTTTCATTTAATTTTGTTCTGCTTCGTTCCGCTTTTATTTCGTTTCGCAGTTTACAGGTATACTTCGTGCTTTTTATTCCTAACTAAGAATGATCATAATCATAGCCGTGTTTACAGGTACCCCTCAGGTCCGAGTACACAGTTATTTCGTAGTGCATTTCTTTTAGACAATAAATGAAAATTAAAAAAATCCCACCTGCGCTTTCTCAATAATATTTTTACAGTGTGTTGTACTACTTTTGGGACAAATTATATCAAAATTATAGAGAACTTCATCGGCTCTAACTCAAAATATGGACAATTTTATGTTAAGGGGGTCTTCAAATCTTTTGACAGCTTCCGAAGTGCTAATTTTTAACATTTTTCAGCTGGACCAAATCACTACTTTACTTTAAAATTCATGACCCAAATTTTTTTACAGTGTCATTTCACCCCCCTACTTGCTATTTGAGTCATAAAACATGGAGAAATAAATTTGGAAGGGGTATAAAAAAAAATGGCAAGTAACACACTGTCCACACTAGGGACTACATTTGTGGACAACGAAAATCAAAGGACGATAACTGTGTACTCGGACCTAATAGGGTAGAAAAAGTTGACCAATCTTAATGAAACTTGGTATGACCAAAGCTTAATAAATTATAAGACTGCCTACAAAGTTTCATGGCAATAGGATATATATTATAGACAATAGGACTAATTCTATATTCAACTTTGCGTGTTAAATGTAGACGTTAAAATTGAAAAATTTCAACTATCAACATTTGGGGCTTAAAAAATTTAAATATTGCAAAAAAATACTTTTGAAATGCCTTAATATATAAAATATTATGTATTAAAAGCAATTGAGTACTCATTTCATTTATCAGACTTATCATAATTATTAAAAAGTCAAATTTATATGAGCCTGTGCCTAAAAATGGAGGTTTTCCAATGAAGGGGGGCCTTACATGAAGATGTAATATTTTCCAGCAATTTTAAATTTGTAAAGCTTTTTGGTTATAAATAATCCTTATATATGTATTTAATGTACTGTAAATGGAAAGAAAACTCACAAATAACATATCATATTAGTTTAAAAGGGTCTTAGGCCAAGTAAGACTGAAAATAATTTAGGGTCAATTTAGGCCGTAGCACATATTTACATTTAAAAATGCATATTGAAGCTATAGGAAATAAAAATTTGTGTCTTTTCTATCATTTCTATACTCAGGTGACATGTTACAATAAATCTGAGCACAAAAAGACTCTTGCATTCAACTTTTTTTGCTGACAGTATGGTCTGATACAAAGATTTTTCACTTTTTAGTGAAGAACATGCATGCAATTTTAGTCGCAACAAGCTTATATTTGAACCACTTGCTATCCTACAGAAGAAAAGAAAGATATTATGTGACATGAAACAGGTACAAAAGACATTGTTAAGTGCTTTTTATACAAATTTAGTGAGGTCTTTATTATGGACTTCAACTTTTATGTTCCAAGCTCCTCACATTTAACTTGATCCAAACAGGGCGTTAGACGAGGGTCATATATACAACACATTTTGTACATATTGTCTGAGATAATCTTCTTTTCTGTAGATTCAGAGTTCACAAATGAGTAATACAACTGGATTGAAGCATAGAAACACAAATATTGACACATAAAAACCTGTCAGATAGAAAGTCAGAATGCCACTTATGCCTCAAAATTGAAAAAGCTATGAAATGCTTATTTTGACCATAATATGCCCAAATTGGTCATTTTTGCAGAAATTCTATCAAATAAAAGTTTAAATCCTTTAGTTTTATGCTATTTGACAAATTGACACCATCAAATCATTCAGGGAAGTTGCCAAAGTACAGATTCTATACTTCCTGATTTCACCTCTTAGGTCCGAGTACACAGTTATTTCGTAGTGCATTTCTTTTAGACAATAAATGAAAATTAAAAAAATCCCACCTGCGCTTTCTCAATAATATTTTTACAGTGTGTTGTACTACTTTTGGGACAAATTATATCAAAATTATAGAGAACTTCATCGGCTCTAACTCAAAATATGGACAATTTTATGTTAAGGGGGTCTTCAAATCTTTTGACAGCTTCCGAAGTGCTAATTTTTAACATTTTTCAGCTGGACCAAATCACTACTTTACTTTAAAATTCATGACCCAAATTTTTTTACAGTGTCATTTCACCCCCCTACTTGCTATTTGAGTCATAAAACATGGAGAAATAAATTTGGAAGGGGTATAAAAAAAAATGGCAAGTAACACACTGTCCACACTAGGGACTACATTTGTGGACAACGAAAATCAAAGGACGATAACTGTGTACTCGGACCTAATAGGGTAGAAAAAGTTGACCAATCTTAATGAAACTTGGTATGACCAAAGCTTAATAAATTATAAGACTGCCTACAAAGTTTCATGGCAATAGGATATATATTATAGACAATAGGACTAATTCTATATTCAACTTTGCGTGTTAAATGTAGACGTTAAAATTGAAAAATTTCAACTATCAACATTTGGGGCTTAAAAAATTTAAATATTGCAAAAAAATACTTTTGAAATGCCTTAATATATAAAATATTATGTATTAAAAGCAATTGAGTACTCATTTCATTTATCAGACTTATCATAATTATTAAAAAGTCAAATTTATATGAGCCTGTGCCTAAAAATGGAGGTTTTCCAATGAAGGGGGGCCTTACATGAAGATGTAATATTTTCCAGCAATTTTAAATTTGTAAAGCTTTTTGGTTATAAATAATCCTTATATATGTATTTAATGTACTGTAAATGGAAAGAAAACTCACAAATAACATATCATATTAGTTTAAAAGGGTCTTAGGCCAAGTAAGACTGAAAATAATTTAGGGTCAATTTAGGCCGTAGCACATATTTACATTTAAAAATGCATATTGAAGCTATAGGAAATAAAAATTTGTGTCTTTTCTATCATTTCTATACTCAGGTGACATGTTACAATAAATCTGAGCACAAAAAGACTCTTGCATTCAACTTTTTTTGCTGACAGTATGGTCTGATACAAAGATTTTTCACTTTTTAGTGAAGAACATGCATGCAATTTTAGTCGCAACAAGCTTATATTTGAACCACTTGCTATCCTACAGAAGAAAAGAAAGATATTATGTGACATGAAACAGGTACAAAAGACATTGTTAAGTGCTTTTTATACAAATTTAGTGAGGTCTTTATTATGGACTTCAACTTTTATGTTCCAAGCTCCTCACATTTAACTTGATCCAAACAGGGCGTTAGACGAGGGTCATATATACAACACATTTTGTACATATTGTCTGAGATAATCTTCTTTTCTGTAGATTCAGAGTTCACAAATGAGTAATACAACTGGATTGAAGCATAGAAACACAAATATTGACACATAAAAACCTGTCAGATAGAAAGTCAGAATGCCACTTATGCCTCAAAATTGAAAAAGCTATGAAATGCTTATTTTGACCATAATATGCCCAAATTGGTCATTTTTGCAGAAATTCTATCAAATAAAAGTTTAAATCCTTTAGTTTTATGCTATTTGACAAATTGACACCATCAAATCATTCAGGGAAGTTGCCAAAGTACAGATTCTATACTTCCTGATTTCACCTCTTAGGTCCGAGTACACAGTTATTTCGTAGTGCATTTCTTTTAGACAATAAATGAAAATTAAAAAAATCCCACCTGCGCTTTCTCAATAATATTTTTACAGTGTGTTGTACTACTTTTGGGACAAATTATATCAAAATTATAGAGAACTTCATCGGCTCTAACTCAAAATATGGACAATTTTATGTTAAGGGGGTCTTCAAATCTTTTGACAGCTTCCGAAGTGCTAATTTTTAACATTTTTCAGCTGGACCAAATCACTACTTTACTTTAAAATTCATGACCCAAATTTTTTTACAGTGTCATTTCACCCCCCTACTTGCTATTTGAGTCATAAAACATGGAGAAATAAATTTGGAAGGGGTATAAAAAAAAATGGCAAGTAACACACTGTCCACACTAGGGACTACATTTGTGGACAACGAAAATCAAAGGACGATAACTGTGTACTCGGACCTAATAGGGTAGAAAAAGTTGACCAATCTTAATGAAACTTGGTATGACCAAAGCTTAATAAATTATAAGACTGCCTACAAAGTTTCATGGCAATAGGATATATATTATAGACAATAGGACTAATTCTATATTCAACTTTGCGTGTTAAATGTAGACGTTAAAATTGAAAAATTTCAACTATCAACATTTGGGGCTTAAAAAATTTAAATATTGCAAAAAAATACTTTTGAAATGCCTTAATATATAAAATATTATGTATTAAAAGCAATTGAGTACTCATTTCATTTATCAGACTTATCATAATTATTAAAAAGTCAAATTTATATGAGCCTGTGCCTAAAAATGGAGGTTTTCCAATGAAGGGGGGCCTTACATGAAGATGTAATATTTTCCAGCAATTTTAAATTTGTAAAGCTTTTTGGTTATAAATAATCCTTATATATGTATTTAATGTACTGTAAATGGAAAGAAAACTCACAAATAACATATCATATTAGTTTAAAAGGGTCTTAGGCCAAGTAAGACTGAAAATAATTTAGGGTCAATTTAGGCCGTAGCACATATTTACATTTAAAAATGCATATTGAAGCTATAGGAAATAAAAATTTGTGTCTTTTCTATCATTTCTATACTCAGGTGACATGTTACAATAAATCTGAGCACAAAAAGACTCTTGCATTCAACTTTTTTTGCTGACAGTATGGTCTGATACAAAGATTTTTCACTTTTTAGTGAAGAACATGCATGCAATTTTAGTCGCAACAAGCTTATATTTGAACCACTTGCTATCCTACAGAAGAAAAGAAAGATATTATGTGACATGAAACAGGTACAAAAGACATTGTTAAGTGCTTTTTATACAAATTTAGTGAGGTCTTTATTATGGACTTCAACTTTTATGTTCCAAGCTCCTCACATTTAACTTGATCCAAACAGGGCGTTAGACGAGGGTCATATATACAACACATTTTGTACATATTGTCTGAGATAATCTTCTTTTCTGTAGATTCAGAGTTCACAAATGAGTAATACAACTGGATTGAAGCATAGAAACACAAATATTGACACATAAAAACCTGTCAGATAGAAAGTCAGAATGCCACTTATGCCTCAAAATTGAAAAAGCTATGAAATGCTTATTTTGACCATAATATGCCCAAATTGGTCATTTTTGCAGAAATTCTATCAAATAAAAGTTTAAATCCTTTAGTTTTATGCTATTTGACAAATTGACACCATCAAATCATTCAGGGAAGTTGCCAAAGTACAGATTCTATACTTCCTGATTTCACCTCTTAGGTCCGAGTACACAGTTATTTCGTAGTGCATTTCTTTTAGACAATAAATGAAAATTAAAAAAATCCCACCTGCGCTTTCTCAATAATATTTTTACAGTGTGTTGTACTACTTTTGGGACAAATTATATCAAAATTATAGAGAACTTCATCGGCTCTAACTCAAAATATGGACAATTTTATGTTAAGGGGGTCTTCAAATCTTTTGACAGCTTCCGAAGTGCTAATTTTTAACATTTTTCAGCTGGACCAAATCACTACTTTACTTTAAAATTCATGACCCAAATTTTTTTACAGTGTCATTTCACCCCCCTACTTGCTATTTGAGTCATAAAACATGGAGAAATAAATTTGGAAGGGGTATAAAAAAAAATGGCAAGTAACACACTGTCCACACTAGGGACTACATTTGTGGACAACGAAAATCAAAGGACGATAACTGTGTACTCGGACCTAATAGGGTAGAAAAAGTTGACCAATCTTAATGAAACTTGGTATGACCAAAGCTTAATAAATTATAAGACTGCCTACAAAGTTTCATGGCAATAGGATATATATTATAGACAATAGGACTAATTCTATATTCAACTTTGCGTGTTAAATGTAGACGTTAAAATTGAAAAATTTCAACTATCAACATTTGGGGCTTAAAAAATTTAAATATTGCAAAAAAATACTTTTGAAATGCCTTAATATATAAAATATTATGTATTAAAAGCAATTGAGTACTCATTTCATTTATCAGACTTATCATAATTATTAAAAAGTCAAATTTATATGAGCCTGTGCCTAAAAATGGAGGTTTTCCAATGAAGGGGGGCCTTACATGAAGATGTAATATTTTCCAGCAATTTTAAATTTGTAAAGCTTTTTGGTTATAAATAATCCTTATATATGTATTTAATGTACTGTAAATGGAAAGAAAACTCACAAATAACATATCATATTAGTTTAAAAGGGTCTTAGGCCAAGTAAGACTGAAAATAATTTAGGGTCAATTTAGGCCGTAGCACATATTTACATTTAAAAATGCATATTGAAGCTATAGGAAATAAAAATTTGTGTCTTTTCTATCATTTCTATACTCAGGTGACATGTTACAATAAATCTGAGCACAAAAAGACTCTTGCATTCAACTTTTTTTGCTGACAGTATGGTCTGATACAAAGATTTTTCACTTTTTAGTGAAGAACATGCATGCAATTTTAGTCGCAACAAGCTTATATTTGAACCACTTGCTATCCTACAGAAGAAAAGAAAGATATTATGTGACATGAAACAGGTACAAAAGACATTGTTAAGTGCTTTTTATACAAATTTAGTGAGGTCTTTATTATGGACTTCAACTTTTATGTTCCAAGCTCCTCACATTTAACTTGATCCAAACAGGGCGTTAGACGAGGGTCATATATACAACACATTTTGTACATATTGTCTGAGATAATCTTCTTTTCTGTAGATTCAGAGTTCACAAATGAGTAATACAACTGGATTGAAGCATAGAAACACAAATATTGACACATAAAAACCTGTCAGATAGAAAGTCAGAATGCCACTTATGCCTCAAAATTGAAAAAGCTATGAAATGCTTATTTTGACCATAATATGCCCAAATTGGTCATTTTTGCAGAAATTCTATCAAATAAAAGTTTAAATCCTTTAGTTTTATGCTATTTGACAAATTGACACCATCAAATCATTCAGGGAAGTTGCCAAAGTACAGATTCTATACTTCCTGATTTCACCTCTTAGGTCCGAGTACACAGTTATTTCGTAGTGCATTTCTTTTAGACAATAAATGAAAATTAAAAAAATCCCACCTGCGCTTTCTCAATAATATTTTTACAGTGTGTTGTACTACTTTTGGGACAAATTATATCAAAATTATAGAGAACTTCATCGGCTCTAACTCAAAATATGGACAATTTTATGTTAAGGGGGTCTTCAAATCTTTTGACAGCTTCCGAAGTGCTAATTTTTAACATTTTTCAGCTGGACCAAATCACTACTTTACTTTAAAATTCATGACCCAAATTTTTTTACAGTGTCATTTCACCCCCCTACTTGCTATTTGAGTCATAAAACATGGAGAAATAAATTTGGAAGGGGTATAAAAAAAAATGGCAAGTAACACACTGTCCACACTAGGGACTACATTTGTGGACAACGAAAATCAAAGGACGATAACTGTGTACTCGGACCTAATAGGGTAGAAAAAGTTGACCAATCTTAATGAAACTTGGTATGACCAAAGCTTAATAAATTATAAGACTGCCTACAAAGTTTCATGGCAATAGGATATATATTATAGACAATAGGACTAATTCTATATTCAACTTTGCGTGTTAAATGTAGACGTTAAAATTGAAAAATTTCAACTATCAACATTTGGGGCTTAAAAAATTTAAATATTGCAAAAAAATACTTTTGAAATGCCTTAATATATAAAATATTATGTATTAAAAGCAATTGAGTACTCATTTCATTTATCAGACTTATCATAATTATTAAAAAGTCAAATTTATATGAGCCTGTGCCTAAAAATGGAGGTTTTCCAATGAAGGGGGGCCTTACATGAAGATGTAATATTTTCCAGCAATTTTAAATTTGTAAAGCTTTTTGGTTATAAATAATCCTTATATATGTATTTAATGTACTGTAAATGGAAAGAAAACTCACAAATAACATATCATATTAGTTTAAAAGGGTCTTAGGCCAAGTAAGACTGAAAATAATTTAGGGTCAATTTAGGCCGTAGCACATATTTACATTTAAAAATGCATATTGAAGCTATAGGAAATAAAAATTTGTGTCTTTTCTATCATTTCTATACTCAGGTGACATGTTACAATAAATCTGAGCACAAAAAGACTCTTGCATTCAACTTTTTTTGCTGACAGTATGGTCTGATACAAAGATTTTTCACTTTTTAGTGAAGAACATGCATGCAATTTTAGTCGCAACAAGCTTATATTTGAACCACTTGCTATCCTACAGAAGAAAAGAAAGATATTATGTGACATGAAACAG
Organism: Mytilus californianus; assembly: GCF_021869535.1. Classification (NCBI taxonomy): domain Eukaryota; kingdom Metazoa; phylum Mollusca; class Bivalvia; order Mytilida; family Mytilidae; genus Mytilus; species Mytilus californianus. The sequence continues at coordinate 71,241,233 of NW_026262745.1, forward strand.
GTACAAAAGACATTGTTAAGTGCTTTTTATACAAATTTAGTGAGGTCTTTATTATGGACTTCAACTTTTATGTTCCAAGCTCCTCACATTTAACTTGATCCAAACAGGGCGTTAGACGAGGGTCATATATACAACACATTTTGTACATATTGTCTGAGATAATCTTCTTTTCTGTAGATTCAGAGTTCACAAATGAGTAATACAACTGGATTGAAGCATAGAAACACAAATATTGACACATAAAAACCTGTCAGATAGAAAGTCAGAATGCCACTTATGCCTCAAAATTGAAAAAGCTATGAAATGCTTATTTTGACCATAATATGCCCAAATTGGTCATTTTTGCAGAAATTCTATCAAATAAAAGTTTAAATCCTTTAGTTTTATGCTATTTGACAAATTGACACCATCAAATCATTCAGGGAAGTTGCCAAAGTACAGATTCTATACTTCCTGATTTCACCTCTTAGGTCCGAGTACACAGTTATTTCGTAGTGCATTTCTTTTAGACAATAAATGAAAATTAAAAAAATCCCACCTGCGCTTTCTCAATAATATTTTTACAGTGTGTTGTACTACTTTTGGGACAAATTATATCAAAATTATAGAGAACTTCATCGGCTCTAACTCAAAATATGGACAATTTTATGTTAAGGGGGTCTTCAAATCTTTTGACAGCTTCCGAAGTGCTAATTTTTAACATTTTTCAGCTGGACCAAATCACTACTTTACTTTAAAATTCATGACCCAAATTTTTTTACAGTGTCATTTCACCCCCCTACTTGCTATTTGAGTCATAAAACATGGAGAAATAAATTTGGAAGGGGTATAAAAAAAAATGGCAAGTAACACACTGTCCACACTAGGGACTACATTTGTGGACAACGAAAATCAAAGGACGATAACTGTGTACTCGGACCTAATAGGGTAGAAAAAGTTGACCAATCTTAATGAAACTTGGTATGACCAAAGCTTAATAAATTATAAGACTGCCTACAAAGTTTCATGGCAATAGGATATATATTATAGACAATAGGACTAATTCTATATTCAACTTTGCGTGTTAAATGTAGACGTTAAAATTGAAAAATTTCAACTATCAACATTTGGGGCTTAAAAAATTTAAATATTGCAAAAAAATACTTTTGAAATGCCTTAATATATAAAATATTATGTATTAAAAGCAATTGAGTACTCATTTCATTTATCAGACTTATCATAATTATTAAAAAGTCAAATTTATATGAGCCTGTGCCTAAAAATGGAGGTTTTCCAATGAAGGGGGGCCTTACATGAAGATGTAATATTTTCCAGCAATTTTAAATTTGTAAAGCTTTTTGGTTATAAATAATCCTTATATATGTATTTAATGTACTGTAAATGGAAAGAAAACTCACAAATAACATATCATATTAGTTTAAAAGGGTCTTAGGCCAAGTAAGACTGAAAATAATTTAGGGTCAATTTAGGCCGTAGCACATATTTACATTTAAAAATGCATATTGAAGCTATAGGAAATAAAAATTTGTGTCTTTTCTATCATTTCTATACTCAGGTGACATGTTACAATAAATCTGAGCACAAAAAGACTCTTGCATTCAACTTTTTTTGCTGACAGTATGGTCTGATACAAAGATTTTTCACTTTTTAGTGAAGAACATGCATGCAATTTTAGTCGCAACAAGCTTATATTTGAACCACTTGCTATCCTACAGAAGAAAAGAAAGATATTATGTGACATGAAACAGGTACAAAAGACATTGTTAAGTGCTTTTTATACAAATTTAGTGAGGTCTTTATTATGGACTTCAACTTTTATGTTCCAAGCTCCTCACATTTAACTTGATCCAAACAGGGCGTTAGACGAGGGTCATATATACAACACATTTTGTACATATTGTCTGAGATAATCTTCTTTTCTGTAGATTCAGAGTTCACAAATGAGTAATACAACTGGATTGAAGCATAGAAACACAAATATTGACACATAAAAACCTGTCAGATAGAAAGTCAGAATGCCACTTATGCCTCAAAATTGAAAAAGCTATGAAATGCTTATTTTGACCATAATATGCCCAAATTGGTCATTTTTGCAGAAATTCTATCAAATAAAAGTTTAAATCCTTTAGTTTTATGCTATTTGACAAATTGACACCATCAAATCATTCAGGGAAGTTGCCAAAGTACAGATTCTATACTTCCTGATTTCACCTCTTAGGTCCGAGTACACAGTTATTTCGTAGTGCATTTCTTTTAGACAATAAATGAAAATTAAAAAAATCCCACCTGCGCTTTCTCAATAATATTTTTACAGTGTGTTGTACTACTTTTGGGACAAATTATATCAAAATTATAGAGAACTTCATCGGCTCTAACTCAAAATATGGACAATTTTATGTTAAGGGGGTCTTCAAATCTTTTGACAGCTTCCGAAGTGCTAATTTTTAACATTTTTCAGCTGGACCAAATCACTACTTTACTTTAAAATTCATGACCCAAATTTTTTTACAGTGTCATTTCACCCCCCTACTTGCTATTTGAGTCATAAAACATGGAGAAATAAATTTGGAAGGGGTATAAAAAAAAATGGCAAGTAACACACTGTCCACACTAGGGACTACATTTGTGGACAACGAAAATCAAAGGACGATAACTGTGTACTCGGACCTAATAGGGTAGAAAAAGTTGACCAATCTTAATGAAACTTGGTATGACCAAAGCTTAATAAATTATAAGACTGCCTACAAAGTTTCATGGCAATAGGATATATATTATAGACAATAGGACTAATTCTATATTCAACTTTGCGTGTTAAATGTAGACGTTAAAATTGAAAAATTTCAACTATCAACATTTGGGGCTTAAAAAATTTAAATATTGCAAAAAAATACTTTTGAAATGCCTTAATATATAAAATATTATGTATTAAAAGCAATTGAGTACTCATTTCATTTATCAGACTTATCATAATTATTAAAAAGTCAAATTTATATGAGCCTGTGCCTAAAAATGGAGGTTTTCCAATGAAGGGGGGCCTTACATGAAGATGTAATATTTTCCAGCAATTTTAAATTTGTAAAGCTTTTTGGTTATAAATAATCCTTATATATGTATTTAATGTACTGTAAATGGAAAGAAAACTCACAAATAACATATCATATTAGTTTAAAAGGGTCTTAGGCCAAGTAAGACTGAAAATAATTTAGGGTCAATTTAGGCCGTAGCACATATTTACATTTAAAAATGCATATTGAAGCTATAGGAAATAAAAATTTGTGTCTTTTCTATCATTTCTATACTCAGGTGACATGTTACAATAAATCTGAGCACAAAAAGACTCTTGCATTCAACTTTTTTTGCTGACAGTATGGTCTGATACAAAGATTTTTCACTTTTTAGTGAAGAACATGCATGCAATTTTAGTCGCAACAAGCTTATATTTGAACCACTTGCTATCCTACAGAAGAAAAGAAAGATATTATGTGACATGAAACAGGTACAAAAGACATTGTTAAGTGCTTTTTATACAAATTTAGTGAGGTCTTTATTATGGACTTCAACTTTTATGTTCCAAGCTCCTCACATTTAACTTGATCCAAACAGGGCGTTAGACGAGGGTCATATATACAACACATTTTGTACATATTGTCTGAGATAATCTTCTTTTCTGTAGATTCAGAGTTCACAAATGAGTAATACAACTGGATTGAAGCATAGAAACACAAATATTGACACATAAAAACCTGTCAGATAGAAAGTCAGAATGCCACTTATGCCTCAAAATTGAAAAAGCTATGAAATGCTTATTTTGACCATAATATGCCCAAATTGGTCATTTTTGCAGAAATTCTATCAAATAAAAGTTTAAATCCTTTAGTTTTATGCTATTTGACAAATTGACACCATCAAATCATTCAGGGAAGTTGCCAAAGTACAGATTCTATACTTCCTGATTTCACCTCTTAGGTCCGAGTACACAGTTATTTCGTAGTGCATTTCTTTTAGACAATAAATGAAAATTAAAAAAATCCCACCTGCGCTTTCTCAATAATATTTTTACAGTGTGTTGTACTACTTTTGGGACAAATTATATCAAAATTATAGAGAACTTCATCGGCTCTAACTCAAAATATGGACAATTTTATGTTAAGGGGGTCTTCAAATCTTTTGACAGCTTCTGAAGTGCTAATTTTTAACATTTTTCAGCTGGACCAAATCACTACTTTACTTTAAAATTCATGACCCAAATTTTTTTACAGTGTCATTTCACCCCCCTACTTGCTATTTGAGTCATAAAACATGGAGAAATAAATTTGGAAGGGGTATAAAAAAAAATGGCAAGTAACACACTGTCCACACTAGGGACTACATTTGTGGACAACGAAAATCAAAGGACGATAACTGTGTACTCGGACCAAATATTTCGCCCCTTTTCTATTTATGATATTTTAATCAAAAATTGACAAAATCAAAATTTCTTAAAGCGAAATAATCAAAACTGCACGTTAAGTTTAAAGTTTGATCAAATATCTAAACTATCAAATTTTAAAAACGATATTAAGAATTTTAAAATTTTAATTATTTGGTCAAAATTTCAAAATTTCAAAACTTTTAAATAATTTGGAATTTTGATATTTTAAAACTTTGATCAAAATTCCAAAAATCTAAAATTTGAAAACTTTTTAAAACTTTGAATTGATAAGTGTTACACGGACCTCTGTGATAACAGTTTATGTTAACAATAGTCCGACAACTATTAACAATAAGTAACATTCGTTTGATAATATTGTAGTCTTGTATAATGTAAAATAACTGGAATAAGGAGATGTGGTATGAATATCGATGAGACAGTCATCAACCATAGACCAAGTGATGTAATTGTTAGTAACTATATAATAGGTCACTGCACACCCTTCGACAATGACCAAAACTAATACTTCATAATGAGCAACCTATAAAAGGCTCAGCCATGCATCTAACACAATGTAATAAATTCTAACGAGAAACCCAACAGTGATGACAGTTTGATTTATATACAAAAGCTACAAACAAATATGATAAAAAGCAACCAACAAAACTCACTTCAGACATTAAAAATTAGCCAGTATCAGGGTGGTCCAACCTACCATTATAGCATAACAGAAAAATACTAGATATCATTGAGATGGGAGCCATCTCTGCGGGTTCCGCTGTGAATAATGTGTGGTAAAAAATTTGTATCTTTATCATTGGACATGGAGTTGTCAACTGAAACCAAAGTTTTTGACCTTGACCTTTGACCTAAGAAAGTGTACATAAATTATGACACACCCTCTGGTGTTGGTTTATATACATATCAAGTATACACTTTGAAATCATAACAGTTCTCAATATATAGAGCGGACACGATCTTTACCATAGGACATGGGGTTGTAAACTAAAACCAAAGTTTGTTTTTGACCTTGACCTTTGACCTAGGAAGTTGAACATACACTATGACACACCCTCTGGTGTTGGTTTATATACATATCAAGTATAAACTTTGAAATCATAACGGTTCTCAAGATATAGAGCGGACACGATCTTTACCATAGGACATGGGGTTGTCTACTAAAACCAAAGTTTTTGATTTTGACCTTTGACTTAGGAAGTTGAACATACATTATGACACACCCTCTGGTGTTGGTTAATATACATGTCAAGTATAAACTTTGAAATCATAACGGTTCTCTAGATATAGAGCGGACACAATTTGTTAAGGACGGACGGACGGACGGACAGCCTGATCACTATAGGGCGTCCGCCATTCGGCGGGGCCCTAATTAATAAAAACTGATATATACACACACAAAAAATTGAGAACCAAAATACCATACATGACTACCAATATTTGTAGGTCACCAGTTGGCAATATAACTAGTAACCATATAAATACAAAGAATCTTGAAATAGTGTAAAAACCAAACCACAGCTTTCAAGACGATTTTGTAATGTTAAACGATATTCTTGGGTAATAATAATGTCCTGAAAATTTCTGTATACTTCAATGTATTAGTCCGAGAAAAAGGCATTATATATATTTTTTTGCCACGTCACTGTCAGTTTGTCATCCACCAGGAACATATATATTGACGTTAGATATACCAAGGATTTGTATACGTATCATTGGATATACTGGTCCAAGCTTTGACTTATGAATTTATATATCTCTTCGGTAACTTTGAAATAAATATGAGCTGACAGAATAAGATATAAGATAATACTTCAGAAATAAAATGTAAACATAAACACATCTTATAATTATTTCAGGAACTTTCTCTTATACCCGGTATGATCAAACAATTTTAAACAAGTCATTTGTGACTTTGTCCTATAAATTAGCATAAAAGATCTATTTAAAGTCTGTCATACATATAACAATACAACATAAACTCTGTAGAGCTTTTATCCGACAGTCCTGTGACTTTCTGTCTGTTTACCTAATTCTAAAGACTATGGGGGTGTTGATGGCGCACAAGCTATATATTTAGAAGTATATGTCGACAGCTAGGAGCTTATCTTATTCTCAATGTTTTGAATCTGAGCTATTAAAGCTATTATAATTCTTATTTTAATTTTAAATACTTTATGAATGCTCCGCAAAGATAAAGCAAAATTTGCATTTAATACGAAATTTGATAATGCATGTTGCATTCGAAGTGACATGACTACCGCTAGGCCATTTCAACTCAGTATATAAAATATCCTTGCATCGGTAAAACTAGTAAATACAACCTAACACACAAACGGCCTCACTATGTCTGCATCCGTTGCTGCATACTTACGACGCTATAAACGACGAGTTTCAAGTAAAATGATCAAATGTATATGTCAAATACGCGAGAAAATGCGTAACCCTAGGACATAAAAACATCTTTTTTTATGTATTTTGATTAAACTCAAGATAAAATAAAACCCCGAACAAACATGCTTGTAATAAAAAAGCATATTTAAAAATGTGTATTTGTGTATTGGTCGACTTCGTTCTCTAGTTCTCGTTTGGGTTTTTTTTTGTACAGATAAATGATTGATTGATTGTTGGTTGCTTAACGTCCAGTGGCAAATATTTCATGCATATTCAGGGCGAGAACAAGTTCAGAATAAATACAACAAGGTAGGTTTTGTAATAGATTAAGGGATTAAGGTCCGAGAATTTTAGACTGCCACGGGAAATGAGGGTATATTGGATAGGGACAGAAATTTAGCCTTGCAACAGGTCACCTACGGACCCCTCAAAGAGTTGTTGAAAGGGTTCTTAACGTGCAAAGAGCGTAACACTCTCTTTACACGAGGCATCGGATTTAACGTCCCCATTCTGACCGGACGTGGCTGCAAATTTGTACATCCCGCACAGCCAAACGGACGCCCCACTTTGGCAAGGGTTTTACTGCCGGTCGGAGGAAGACCAATGGTGACCATACTTCTATTCCCCAGTCACCCTTGGGGGTTACAGATAAATGAAGAATGCGTATAATATATCTGATTTTGTAACAAAAACAGTTTGGTCCCAAATAAAAGCTTAAAACCAATCTGGCGTTTTACGTTTCCGGAAATTGGCATTACTTTTCCAGGAAAAAAGATGACGTTTCCGGGAAAAAAAAGTTCACGTTTCCGGAAAGAAATACCTTACTTTTGCGGGAAAATAGTAACGATTCCTGAAAAAAAATTATTATTACTTTTCCGGGAAAATAATTAAGGAACGAAAGCGAAGTCATAATAAAATTGTAGCCAACACGTCGTACAAAGTCCACAGTAGTACATTCACCATTTATAAATTTTGTGTTTTTTTTCAACAAGGAAGTCCATCTTCTCCTTTTCATATTTTCTAGGTGCTTTAATAGATATACATGTAGTTCTCATCTTTACGATGATGTTGTTTGCAGTTTTGATAGCACATCGACAAAGACTAAAAGGTTAGGATCGCTAGCGTAAAACTGCTCGAATAAGTGGAAATTAATATACTCGGAACCATTGGTTGGTGGAAATCTCGAATTGCCATCTATATAAAATTCCAATATGTAATCTGCAAACTTCATGCATTTATCGTCAGATGGAGCGTCTGCTATTTATCCTACAAATCATTCTTCAATATTATTGCTTGGCAAGTAAGCCAAACCAAAGAAATGTGTCAGCCATTTTTTTCCAAAATCCGAATCTTTGTCCTTGTAGTCGTAGTCACCTGGTAATATCTTATATATTGTAGATTTAATATCAGAAACTTTTTTGTATAAACGTATAAAATAAATAATTATCTAACATATATTCAAATATTTATGATTTAATTCCATGTAAATTTCCGGAAAAGTAATAAATACAAATTCTGGAAACGTATACTTTAAGTTTTCGGAAACTTAGTATTGGAACTTTGAAAAATTAGCGGAAACGCAATACGCCCAACCAATCAAGCGAATTCTAGTAATCTCCATGCCGTATGAAATTAGCCCTTGGGGGAAAAGCAGTTTAATATGGGGATAAGTATGACAAGTATGTGTATTCCAGACAAATAATGACAATTACTTGTATAACCATTACGTCTGTTTATAACTATAATTCACCTTTTGTATTTATTGACACGTGCGTTGTGAGGTTAATTCAAATAATCAAATAAATAGATAAAGTTTGACGAATACATGACAAATAATTGTACACAAAGTATTTTTTGGTTAAAAGATTAAAATTTAGGCTCTTTCTGTCAGTAAATGAGTCAGGGTAAACAAAAGACAGATAATACAAAACTGCCTGTATGACATTTATGAGTAATGACACGGGCTCCGGTTGTAAAAACTGTGTCTTAGTGGTCTTAGTTCGTAACACAAGTCCACGTTGGTAGTCAGGGACCGTTTTACACCGGGAACGATGAAATCGATGACATCAAAAACCTGAGATTTTAAAAACTTGGAGCAAATATATGAATAAGCCCTGCAATTAGCCAATTATTGTACAACTAAATAGTTTTGATTTTTTTTTTTACCTATAATGGTTTACTTTTACAAATTGTGACTTGGATGGAGAGTTGTCTTTTTGGCTCTCATACCACATCATCTTATATCTATCTATACTGTTACTTCGCTTCCATATTGAGCGAACAGCAGTGTGAATATTATGTGTGTGTATATGTGTGTGAAAAATGATTCGATGGCATACTTATCAGCCTTTGGTAGTTGTTAGTGTATAATGCTGGTTATATAATCTTCCAAATTTCTTTCTTTATATTTTATGCATCAAATAAAAAGTAGTACATGTTTGAAAATTTAGATGATGAATTTTAAGGTAAAGTATAGTGATTTAGTCCAAATAAAAAGGGTAAAACACTTGTATGACTGAAGCTTTCAAACTAAACTGCAGACCCCAACCCGAAACATAGAATGGTTCACATTTTGAGTTCGAGCTGTTATACTGCTCTATAATTTGGTAAACGGACAGAAAGTCACAGGACAAAAAGTCACAGGATATAAAGTCACAAATTTGATAGGACAAAAAGTCACAGAACAAAAAGTCACAAATAATGTGTTGACAATTGTTTGAATATATAAGAGAAGGATCTTAAAATATTTTTAAGTTTAGGAAATTGTTCATAAGCCTTGCAAAGGATATATTTCTTGGCACAATGAAGCCATTTAAGTACCAAGCCACTTTGACATTTTGTTTTCATAACAATTATTTGATCATTATTGATATTTATTGAATTAAGTTTAATTACAAAGTTGCTTCATATATAATAGTTCAAGAAAAAATAAAAATTTAATTTTTAAAATTAGTGTTTTCTTGTTCGAAGAAAAATAATCTCAAAACTTAAATGTGACTTTTTGTCCTGTGACTTTTTGTCCGTGACTTTTTGTCTGTGACTTTTTGTCCTGTGACTTTCTGTCCTACATTCGATTCTTTGATATAATTTGTCTGAAAAGTAGTACACTGCACTGTGAGCATTTTTTTAAGATAGAGCACGTGCTATTTTATTATTTAAAAGAAATGCAATACGAAATAACTCAGATCAGTTCATTTTGTACTCGCTACACAAAAGGAGAAAAGATTGGTGCGCCTCTCTTTTTGTCCAATTACCGAAGTTCGTTAAATAAAAATTATATTTTCCGACAATGTACATATAGTGTATATTTATGTTATTCCAACACTTATATTTTTCGTATTCTTTTAATTGTGTGGCTCTTAAATGACGATCTTTATATAAAGCCTGGATTTGCATCCTTCATTCTTAAGTACGTTTGAATTTCTACATAGATCACACTAAATAAAAGTTGTGTGTTAAACGTCAATGACAAAGCAACCAATCCACACAAAAAAACATCTAGAGGACACATATAGATCTTTCGTCTGGCAGCACGTATACACTACAGTTACCGTAAATTATATAAAAGTACAAAATAAATCGAAATATAAAAACAAAATAAATATTAACAAATTTAAAAACAGAGAAAAGAACTGATAGGTCCGGGGGATCCATGCGTCTAGATCCCGTTATGTTTCGATTTACTAGTATTCAAAATTCATATTAATTACATTTAAGTTACTTATAAATATTATACTACATGAAAACTACACTGGTGGGTTCCATGTCATAGTATAATGACAATACCTTACTTTCATTTAAAAAAATGAAATCATCCCGTAAACCCACAATACACAACTTATAGTATATATATAAATAATTATGAAATACAAAATGTATATATAGTGATACAATTTTGCTAAGTAAATAGAATACAAATACACACCACTTTACATAACTGACACAATCTAAAGGAATACTCTCAGAACTCTATAAGTAAAGAAGCGAAAAGTTTCTGTTGACTACTAATTTAAAACAAACTTCCGAACTGTACATGTTTTTTTTTAAATGGTTTTCGATGCAGCGCTCACATATTTTTTATTATCTTTTGGTATAGTGTTTAGAAAGAAGCCACTATATATAATATTGTAAGAATCTTAAACTACACATACTAAGCTATAATAGATTCAGATTCATTATTTTATTGAATATACAACATGGCATATATTAAAAATGACGGTCAAACATCAACAGCTTAAATACTAATACGTATACATAAATTCATTAATTCTTTATTAACCTTTAGCCTTACGGCACCTTTGAGTGTAATATTGTAAAATAGTCATGTACTTTCATACGTTATGGATCATTGATTTTGTTACCTGTTGACCCGGTTGATTACTAGCACGTGCCATTGAACTCAATCATTATAACTAAAACGGAAAATTTCAAATGTATGCCATAACTAATATATATACATATGTAGGAAAATAATTATTAGGATACATTTTTTTAATCAAAATCTTTATACGGTGGTAATTTATATATAGTTTTAACACTGTCTCGACACAGACTGAATGCAGTATCAGGAGCTCATAGGCGGATCCAGGGGGGGGGGGGGGGCTGGCCCCCCCTTTTGTGGGGAAAATTTGGTTGATTATATAGGGAATCACTGAAGCATGACTGGAGCGGGTTCCCCCTTAGGTCAATCAGCGCCCCCCCCCCCCCTTATGAAAAGTTCTGGATCCGCCACTGGAGCTTCATGTACTATGTCGACCTTGGTGGTGTTTAGACGCACCACTGTGTAAAGTAAATCATTGTTTAATAATATCAAGGAATTGTGTATTTAAATATACAATTCCTTGATAATATATTGTACTACAAAGATATGGTAATAGAAGCTTTTCAAAGTTTAATAGAGTAACTCGCACGGAAATAAAAATAAAATCAGCAACAACGGTAATAGCAAACTAGCACATATCAACAGAAAACGAATTAAAGCATCTGACATAAAAATAATACGCAAGTGTTAATTTGCCTCTGCTTCATTTCAGTGGATTGTCTCATTGGCAATTATACCACATCTCCTTGTTTTTTTTAGGTTACGTTTAAGATTTGCCGTTACTGATTTTCAAATACGAAAAACATTTTCACACCGGGTTTACAACATTTTAAGGTTAAATGTATAGCAAACATTTATGTGAGTATACAAATAACATACGTCCTTGCATTCAATAAGTATATAAATAAACTAAACTAACGTTTATTAAAAAAATAAGCAACATATATAGACGAATAATTTATTACTTTAGTTCCTCAACAAAACAACAACAGAAATAAAGAATCAACGGAGAATTTAATCTTTAATTATTTTTTTTTATTTATTCGAGAGATACATTTTAAATTCTAATACATATATATATTAATCTAAAATGTATTAATTATCAAGCAGAAGGGGCGTAACTCGTAGTATCATACCAACATACTGAACGGATCTTAACATGGTCTGACAATTTTGAACGTTAATTTTGAGATTTGGTCTGATTTCGACTGAATCAGTCGTAACGGATCTTAACAGCTCGCTAGAAGATTCAGTCTTGTTTATCTTGACATGCCTTAACGGACTGATTTACCTGATGCGACTATCGATCGGAACGGCGTCTGAAAAGTTCTTAAAAATCTTGACGTTTTTCTCTAGCGGTAAATCCAGTCGATTAAGATATGATCAGACCAAAATGACCGTTTCAGACTGAAATCGTGCTACTAGTGTGATGTGCACTTGTCATTGTGTGTTGTGCAAACATGATGTTGTTCTGTTTACTACATCATATGATGTCAAATCGTCCCTATTCGATGTGCTTTCGTAGTTGTAATGGTCATTAAACATTATTACGATCAGAACGATTACTGTCTACGTCAAAATATTCTGATATGTTTCTGCAGAATTACTATATACCTGGCTCAAATATGTAATTATATTTTGGAAAATGATTGCGATGTTAAAAGAGATCAATATTGGCACGTTGGTACCTCGTTTAAAAGAAAAATCACAAGTTATACAATTGTTGGAAAATTGTCAAAATACGAATTGCCAAGTTTAGGTTTAATCGATGAGTCTATAATCAACATACGGTTAAAGTTATTGAATCAAGGGTCCTGCACTGTGTATTGAGCACATAGGGTTCAAATAATTGACCTACAAGATGATAGTCTGCATTAATTTTTTTTCAAATGCCAGAATACTGGTTCTCATGTGTAGTTCCAGCCTAATATAATTTATAGAAAAAATGAGACAGTGCAATTTAACAAAAGTCAAATTTTGAAACATTTCGGAAGAAGATTTAGATCCATTCAAACAAAAGATAGTTGAAGAAATTCCCGGATGCTGCGGAAATATGATAAAAAATCTTTTATTTGAAAAGACAACTGTAGCGGCATATGTATTCCCCCTTTGTGAATTGCCGCTCTGTTTTAATTATTTTCCTATATCAATTAAAAATGATTCAATTGAAATTTTTTTTAAAGTATCATATTAACTGACGATTGTGATACCATTTTCTACTCATGCACATGCATGCCGGAATGGATGACTGATTGCTAAAATCTTGAATAATTGGTGTTCTATTTCAAGGTGGTAAGTTTTTATTGTTGAAGGAAACCGAAGTGCCCGGAGAGAACCACCAACCTTCGCTAGGAAAAATGACAATTCTAAACAAAGAAAATTTGAATCGAGCTTACCTGCCTTCCTTACCTGGATTCGAACTCACAACCTAAGTTTTGACAGGCTAGTGATATAGTAGTTCGAATACTTAGACCACTCGTCCTCCAAGGGATCCCGTTATTGATGAAAGGAAGAATTAACGATAAAAATTGATTTTTTTCTCATATTTTCGAAACATTCGTGATATTCTTCAACTAGCACTTGTATCAATTAATCTAAATCTTTATCGGAAAAGTTTAAAACGTTGATTTTTGTTAAACTGCACTATCCCATTATTTCTATAAAAAGCACATCGGAAGCTGATACGAGACTTGATATGCTAGATCAGAAACAGTAATGCCATTCCAAAATTTAAAAATGAAGAATATCCTCTGGGAGATAAAATTTTTGAACATAGGTGCTCACTACACATGCTTAACAGACGTTGACCCATAGTTTAATAACCTTAACCGTATGCTCATTATTGTAGACCCATCGATTAAACCTAAACTTTGCAATTCATATTTTGACAATTTTCGAACAATTATATAACATGTGATCTTTCTTAAAAATGAGGTACCAACGTGCTAATCGTACTGATATGTGTTGACCATAACAACGACGAAAGCCAACATATACGGATGTATTGACATCATATAATGAGGATCATTTGTTACAAGTACATAAAACAATGACACAACCACATCGTATAAGGATGTTTCCACATAATGTAAGATAAAATGCACATCATATATGGACATTTGATAATCATATTAATATATTTGCACATCATTCAAAGGTGTTTGCACATTGTATTATGACAAGTGCACATCATATTAATGTAAATGCACATACTGATAGAATGAAAATAGGCATAACAAGACAGTTTTGGCGTTCCATATAATTCAATGGTGACCAACATTTTTTCAGATCTGAGAATGCAGCCATTAATGTCCTTGCATATATTATGAAAAAGGGGACCAAAACTTGGGGTATGACAAAAAAGCATAAGTTTGTATCAGTAGTTGTATCACATAATGTTAAGCATTTTTGCAAAATATGATGAACAAATTAATCAATTCTAAGACTTTGCAAAAACACCAATTCAATTTTTTTTATAGAATCAACAAGCCAAAATGAATCAAAAGCTTTGTATCATTATCTATGTCAGAAGGTTGTTGGAACAGAGAAACATGTAAGAACAATCAGAATGATGAACAATGCCAGGGACAATTTACTGATCAACAAGACAAGGACATGTACTACCAGTGGAAGTTTTGGAGAGGGACTACACATGCGAGGTAGTGATTTAGATATAATGGCGGTTATGAAGAAGATTGACGTCTGTGAAGACACACACATTTATTTCAATGCTGATACAATACATTTTACAATGGAACACAGATGCTCGGTAGTGATTTAGATGTAATGGCGGTATTGAATAAGATTGAGGTCTGTGAAGACACACACATTTATTTCAATGCTGAAACAATACATTTTACAATGGAACAGACAGATACACAGCCAGGTTTCACTAAGTTACGTCTAGTGCACAGTAATGACTGGAATATCGTAAAAGACTGTAATGATATTGGTAGTGAATTCTACTTTTCAAATCTTTTATTTAAACAAAGATTTTCAACCGACATGTTTTCGACTGTACATGGGCCATGTGTAACCAATAAAGAAGGATTATATGTCTTTGAAAACTGTTTACATTGAAAAGCATGGATAACACCGACAAATCAATGGGTAACACGATCAAATAATTCATGGCCGAGATACGATGTTAAACAGGCTATCGTAAAACACGGGGTTCTTTTTGTACCGGTAAGTGTGAAAGGATCTACACAAGAAGAATTAGAATGGCGAATATCATTTTCCGTTGGTGAAAAACTACTTATCTATTCTTTTTCGCATACACAATTATTATGTTATGCACTTATGAAAATTCTTCTAAAAGACGTTATCTCTTTAGCCATAGATTGTAAAGAATTGCTTTGTTCATATTTTATGAAAACAATTTTGTTTTGGATAAGCGAAGAATTGCCACCATCACTATGGAAACCTGAAAACTAGATATTTTGTTACATGAGATGCTTCAGGAGGCTTATATATTGTGTTGAACACACAGTTGTCCGCATTACTTCTTTCCTCAGAATAATCTATTTGAGAATAAGATACAAGGACAAGCACAGAAAACACTTTTAAATAAGTTGTATATTCTAAACGGGTATGGTTGGTAATGTATCTTATTGTTGGACCAAATCTGGAATTTGAATGCATTGGCATCGGATATAAGCAAGGAGACAAGTTATTCATATGCCAAGAGTGTTGAAAGATTATTAAACTCGCATGTGTTTTTAATCGACTCTTTGCGTACTACTTTTGATTTTCTATTGGCAAAAGTGATATACAAGGTATTGTCAAGTAAGAGTTAAAAAATCAAATACAATTTACAAGTTCAATTTACACTTATTTAAGAACATGACTTTTGTTCAGTTGTGCAAATTTTTACTATTAGTTTTAGTGTTCATCCAAAACTCTAAGTTACAACCGGATGAATTACAAATGGAAAAACAACACTTTTTTCCTCCTATACTATATGCTCATTTCCTTCGTTTTCAATGCCATTTTAATCTAAAAAATAGCAGACAATGTTGGAATTCCATACGGAATCTACAGTTGACTATAGAGGAAAACTATCTTAAAGCGTTAGCTCATCCTGGTTGGAACGGTATATCTTACAATATCCTGAATATAAGTTTGTATCAATTGTTAGGTGACATAGAATCAGCGAGACAATCTTTTATGCATTCTATAGAATTAGTTCCAGATCGAAAGATTAACATAGCATTCCAACAGTTGTCATTGCTGAGCTGAATGCGATTATTTTTTATGATATGTGTATTTCTGTTATGTTTTTTTCCATCAACCGTATTTTTGATCAAATGCTTAAACTGTTATATTTCAACATTAATGTATACTTAGTTACTGTAAGTCTTAATGTTTGTAAATATGAGGAAAACAAATGATAGCAATGTTCAAGATATATAGACGGATTCGTTTTATTCAAATCAATCACTACACCAAGACTAACATGCATTCAAGTTATTGGTGGTTTTCAATTTAAAGATGATGATTTTGTTGCTACTTTCTGTTGCTGCTGATGATGGTAGTGATTTTGATTAAGTGTCTTGATCATTATTCAAATATCCATATACGGTTAACGTTCATTTATAGATATTCCAACAGGCCAGTTCGTAATTTTATTGTAAGCCTGTTTGGTAAATAAAATTATTTGCAATATTTGTATTTCGCCCCGTAAAGGCATAAGACAACTAACCTGATTAGGGAACGGTAGTATTACTTTCCATGAATGATTTGTCTACTATGTAGAATTTTGGACAGTAATGTGGCTCCAATATAGTCAAATCTGACCTGTGACTTCAGGGTATTTGGCAGACTACCTGAATACAACCTGACATATAATATTAAAGGACCTGTGACCATCAAACATATTTTAAATCTGATCAGTTTCGAAATGTATAGTCTGTTTAAAAGGCATCCAGTGACCAGAGTAAATTTTAAAATGTGACCTTCTGACCGAAGGGGGTACTCTACTATAGACTTAGCTATTTTTAAACAGTTTTTCTTCCTTGAAATTTAGTATTTATGACATTTCACAAGTCCACTGTATCCTCAAATGAAGGAAAGACTGAATTTGTAAGGATCTAGATAATTTACTTTTCAAATCAGTATGTGGAATTAGCTTTTTACTGCAAATCTTGTTACATTCATTTGAAGTGAAGAAGAAAATTGATTGACATGTTTTGATACATATTAATAACTGACTTTTTTAACGACTTCTCAGCTAAAGAATGTTTTGTTAAAAGAAAAGATCAACAATTTGACTGTTTACTCAATGAGTAAATGATATTAACAAATACTTATCAAAATATTCCTTTCGCGTCAAGCAAACAACAATGAATCAAAACATAACTGGACACTGTGTGAAAATTGACCTGCAGTGTGCACACCAGTGACATAACCATTTATACAATGTTTATCAGTTGAAAACATGCGGAGCAGATTCTGCTTACCCTACCGGAGCACCTGAAATCATCCCCAGTTTTTAGTGGGATTCGTGTTGCTTACTCTTTAGTTTTCTATGTTGTGTTTTGTGTATAATTGTTTGTCTGTTTGTCTTTTTCATTTTTAGTCATGGCGATGTCAGTTTATTTTCAATATATGAGTTTGAATATCCCTCTGGCATCTTTAGCCCCACTTTGAAAAAAGTTAACTACAATGATATGAGTATAATGTAATAATGGTGTTGTCATTTTGAAAAGTTAAGTTTGTTTCCGTAATTTGTGTGTACCTTGCTGAAATTGCGTTGTATACATGTTTGAAGAATGTCATTGGTTTAATTTCTTGATATATATCCCTCAACTTTTCACCACGCATACCAATAGAATGAATAATGGAGATTGTTTCATCTGTAATAAACAGATGTTCTATTGCGGTCAATTTGAACCTGACCTGCAAAACAAAGTTTAATCAATTATGGCATTATCAGTTTGTTTTCAACTTATGAGTTTGAATGTCCCTATTGTATATTTTACCTCTCTTAAATAGGAACTTTATACCATAAAAATAAGTGGTTACAAGAGGTTCATAAATGTTATTTTGACTGAATTTTTTTAGGATTATACTTGGAAGACTAGCTCAAAAACGGAAGGACTAAACATTGAGTCAACAAATCCATTTTTTGTTATCTTACCAAGGAAAGAAGACTTATAATACAACATTTGAATTACAAAATAATTGACAATAAATAATATTTTGAAGGCAATGTAAAAAAAACTAAGAATAGAATACAAATTATCTACATTTCTGTTGATGAAATGATGTTTTTCGTTTTTTTAACGTAATGTTTTATTTTTCTTCAAATTCATATTTAGGATATTTGTCAGTGACATTACTGAATCCAAGGAACTAATACTGTCAACGTTTTTATTTCTAATTTAGTAGTTATTGCTGTAATGACATATATAATAGAATAAAAAAAAAGTACACTCAAAAATAATATATTTTGTGAGGAATTCAATAACATCAAACATTTAAGAAGAACCAAATTGGTGTAAAATATAAAACTGCAGAATATTCTATCTTTAAACATCAAACTATGAGAAGTTATAGCTGCTTTATGGAGCGTTTTTTTGGTAAAAATTCTCAGAAACAATCTTAAAAAGTTACCAATCATATTTTCCTCTATACTATAAATAGATAATTGCACTGTATTCATAAAAAGATATGCATATATACATATGATATGTATTATAATATTTGTTTTTATTCCAAATGACTCAAAATGCAGATGCAGAAAAAATATATGTTGTTGAATATTTGATTAGATTTCAGAATCTGATGTTATTGTTGATGTGATAAAAAATTGTTATTTTTATTATATATCATGTATATTTCATATAAATTATCATTCCATAAAGAAATATGGCTGATTATACATGTTATATTGCCTAAAAAGTATTGTAAATGTAGTAAATGTATTTGTTCCAAATCAAGCATCTTGACAATGGTTGTTAGAAACTTTTTTAATGGTTGTTCATTTGCAGAAGTAGTTTCAGATATAAAATACAGATTTTTGTAATGTCTGCTGAATTCATTTTAAAATGACCATGGTGATAGTAGTGCTTTACATGTCATCTTAACACATGCTGAATATTGACCTTTAAATAAATGTTTTATTTGTTTGGAGTGGCAATGATGTTCACCTTCTTTGTTTGTCTGTGTGAGCATCACTCAGTTTAAGCTCTGTTACTCATCTTCTGTCATTTTTTATAATTTTTCATCAATAGAGCGCACCGAAAACTTGTATGCAAGGTTTTGATTTGCAAACATTCCGTAAATAATCTGTCCACCAGAACAAAACACAAACTCGATCTTTAAGTGAAAGGGTATCCTTACATACCAAACAATCGATGTATGTCATGCTTCACGTATTACAGAAAAGAAAAATCACCAAAATACCGATCTTTGAGGAAAATGCAAAACGGAAGGTCCCTAATCAAATGGCAAAATCAAAAGATCAAACACATCCAACTAATGGATAACAACTGTCATATTCTTGTAGAAATTGGTGGATTGAACCTGGTTTTATAGCTAGCTAAACCTCTCACTTGTATGACAATCGCATAATAAATATGTTTGAACAAGTCTTGTTTTTGTGAAATGTTCTATTTCCAAGGGCTGTTAATCCTTTACCAACACTCAGATTAACAAATGCTAATACTGCTGAAAACAGTTTGGACAACGGTTTGCATTCAGAATGACAAAATGACAGAATAAGCGACATGGGTAACACTAGTTCCTGGTCACTTTATTGGAATTGACATATAAAGACGAACAGTGGACCGCTAAAACAGAGCACAAAATACTTAGATCTACAAATTCTGTTTAAGACCAGTGTTTAACTGGGGTTATTCGGAATGACCAGCTGTTCTTCTTAAATGGGGACATCTGAAGCGTTACTCATGAAATATCTGATGAAGTAGCTGGATTTAGCACTTTGGTCCATATCTGATTGGTAGATGTCTCTTGCTAAACCATTGTAAATTAACAATTTCAATGACTGTTCGTACATTTCAAAATTTTACCAAAAGATGTCGAAAATGTTCAAATGAAAGACCACCCGTTGAAATGTCTTTCTCTAAGCAATCCTGTCATTGCAAAGTGTGATATATGACCAGAAAAACCGCAAAATATGCATTATCTGACTTATACACTGTCAAAAAGTATTATTTTCGACAAATTTTAGCGGCATATGCATTCTTTTTTCTACCGTTTAGGTTAAAACAACGCCCGACAACTAAATTGTAAATAAAAGTTACTATAAAAAAGAAGACGTGGTATGTTTGCCAATGAGTCAACTCTTCACAAGAGACCAAATGACACAGAAATTAACAACTATAGGTCAACGTACGGTCTTCAACAATCAGCAAAGCCCATACCGCATAGTCAGCTATGAAAGGCCCCGAAATGACAAATGTAAAACAATTATCCAGATATAAAGTTGGAAATCGCTGTCAAATAAATCAAAATATTGCTGAAAGTTCATTAGGCAAAAATAATACTAATGTAGTCTTCCAACATGATAGATCAGTGTTTTACTCACTTGGCTTATCTCTGTGTTTATTTTCTATTATTTTTTCTATTATTCCGAAAACTGCATATTTAAATTTACGCTACAAACATACAGCTTTACGTTTCGTTTTATCTGGCTTCTTCACGTATTTGTACTTTTCTAGGAGTTCATGAATATTCAACAGCTCAGTAGGAGTGTCAAAATCGTATCATACACGATACTGACCAAGGAGTGCACACTGTTCACATTTCTTTAACCAGTATAGAAAAGATTAATATAAAACCAATACTAACGACATTAAAATAAGGAGATGTCGTATGATCGCCTATGAAAAGGATATCTACCAGAGTTCAAAGACAACAAAAACACGATTAAAGATCACAGTACAACCTTCAGCAATGAGAAAAACCAATACCATATAGTCAGCTATAAAAGACCCTGATATAAAATATGAAGCAATTCAAAGGAGAAAACATACGGCCTGATTTGCACAACTCAACTTATGAAAAAACATATATGGTAGACATGAACCAACGAGAACCACTGAAATAAAGGCTCCTGATTTTGGAGAGGAACATATATGTAAAAAGTTTAACGGGATTAAAACTGTTCTTAGCGCTCATTCACCCTAAACTGGAACAGTTGTGATACATCACAACATAAGAACAATCTATTAAAATCAGTTGCGAATTGCTAAACTCAGTAAATCGGTACAACCATAATACTTGTGTTTGTGCAAATATAAAAGTTTTGTTAAATAGAATATAATTTAAAAACATAACTATGATTATTTTATTATTTCTTAGACAATCAAATGTTTAGTATGCAATCGATTACAAAATTATTTTTTAGATATCAACACACATTATGTCCAGGTCATACATGTTTATGATATCACTAGTGTATTTTGTAAGGTAAATTTATCTGCAAATATCAATTTTTATCTGAACATTCGACATGTAAGATAGAATCAAAAGTAGATATAAGGGGAGTCCCCGTCACAAGGTCAGAGTAAATAAAGTTTACAACCAAAATGGCAGGTAATACTTATTTAATAATACATTTTTCTACTTCATTCTATTGATTTCTGTTCTATCCACGATTCATTAACAAAATAGTTTAGTTTAAACCTTTTTTTCCGATAAAACATATGTGTTCAACATATTAAAATGAGCTTAAGATGCTGGCATGCTGGAGTGCTGGAGTGCTCCTCGTGAATATCTATATTTAAAAAAATTATTCTAGTAGGAATGAAAAAATATGCAGGTCGAAAGCAGAGAAAAACAAAATCAAAAGACGAGAAAAAAGGTAACCAATATTTTCCGGGTATCTACAGAAAGGAGTTAACACAGAATCCCAGATAATTGTATGTTAAGCGTTCCATCTGGTCTTTATGAAAACTGACTAAATAACGGTACATAGTAATGCAGATTCTTGGAAAGTTTGAATAAAACCAATGGGTTTTCGTCGAATCTTGTGACAAGTTTGTTATGTGCGGCATAATAACGAAAAGTTATATGCATGACAAAAATTTGTGAAAAAATATATTTGATTGTATACCTCCTCTGTTTACCATACTCCGAACATGGAATGAGCAGTACGAAACAAATAAAACAACAAAATGTCCGACTAACATTTTAATTTATAATTACCCGTTTTTGATTTTCGCATAGTAAAGGACCGATTTCTGATTTGCCAAAATAGAGGTCTTGAATTTTATTTTTACTGTACTATATTACAAAAACCACTATGTTGATTTTGATAAAGAAAAGTCTCATATTGCCGTACACTTTATGCTACAAAATTCTCAAATTTTGGAGATACCTGTTTTGTCTTTAAAGGATGACTACTTGCCGCAAGATACGATCCGAATTGTTTTGTATCCAAAAATTAAATATACGTATTGAAATGTTCTGTAACTAATACTATAACAAATGTATTTAACATTTTTAGAACCTACGCTATTAATACATGAATCGAGATGTACTTACCCAACACTACACACAAACACGAATCAAAATGTCCTGTAACTACATGGAATTATATTAAAACACGATTTCAAATTACCTTCTGCTTATATGATTTACATACGAATCGAAATGTGCTGTAACTAATACACATTATTAACATATGAATCGAAATGTTCTTTAACTAATACAATGTCCCGTAATCAACCATATTAAAACTCTTTTTTATCAGTAGATGCAGTCATAGATATCTATGTTTAACACTATATCATTAAAAACTGGATCTAAAACTCGGTGTATAACATAAATAATACATAATTTAGGAGTCATAAGACAAATAGAAGTCAGTTTGTATATTTAGACATATCACAACTATTTCTATGCAAAGGCTCTAGCTTTTTGACAATTTTAAGATAATAATCTTAAGGCAATTGTGTGCCCTTTGCAATCCTACTCCTTCATATTTGTTTACAGAATCAGCAACACAAAATGCATCAATAGCTATGTATCATTACCTATGTCAGAACGTTGTTGGATCAGAGGAACATGTCAGAACAATCAGAATGTTGAACAATGTCAAAGACAATGTAGAGAGCCACAAGACGTGGTCATTAATTACCAGTGGAAGTTACGGAGAGGGACTACAGATGCGAGAAAGTGATTTAGATTTAATGGTGGTATTGAAACATATTGAGGTCAGTGAGGACACACAAATTTATTTCAATGATGATAAAATACATTTTACAATGGAACTGGAAGATACACAGCCAGGTTTCACTAAGTTACGTCTAGAGTACAGTAATGACCAGAGTATCTTTGAAGACTGTAATGATATTGGTAGTGATTTCTACTTTTCAAATCTATCATTTAAACAAAGATTTTCAGGCGACATTTTGTCGACTGTACATGGGCCATGTGTGTCCGATGAAGATGGATTATATGACTTTGCAAGCTGTTTACATTGTAAATTATGGATAACACCAGCAAAACAATGGGTAACACGATCAAATAATTCATGGCCGAGATACGATGTTAAACAGACTATTGTAAAACACGGGGTTCTCTTTGTACCTGTAGGATTAAAAGGATCTACACAAGAAGAATTAGAATGGCGAATATCATTTTCCGTTGGTGAAAAACTACTTATCTATTCATTTACACATACACAATTATTATGTTATGCACTTATGAAAATTCTTCTAAAAGACGTCATAGCTTCAGACATAGACTGTAAAGAATTGCTGTGTTCATATTTTATGAAAACAATTTTGTTTTGGATCTGCGAAGAATTGCCTACATCAATATGGAAACCTGAAAACTTGATATTTTGCTACATGAGATGCTTCGAGAGGCTTATATATTGTGTTGAAAACAAAGTTTGTCCGCATTATTTCATTCCTGAGAATAATCTCTTTGAGAATAAGATATATGGACAAGCACAGAAAACACTTTTAAACAAGTTAAACATTCTGAAAAGTTATGGTTGGCAATGTATCTTATTGTCAGACCAAATCTCGGACTTGAATGCAGTGGCAAGTTTTTCTTATGGCAAGGGTGTTGCAAGATTATTAAACTCACATATGTTTTATTTAGACTCTATACTGAATACTGTTGATTTTATTTTGGAAAACATGATATACAAGGTATTGTCAAGTAAGAGTTCAAAAATCAAATACCTGTACACATACTATTTGTCAAAAATTCCTTTAACAAGTGTGCGATTTCTTCCAGTGCAGGATATATCCTGTAATAAATCTACCTATAAAAAGTACAATACATGTATGAGTTCTCTTCTTTGTAACACAAGTCATGACGCTGTATCTGGATGGCTGATGTTAGCTTCGTTTTTCTACAAAAGAAAACAATACAATACAGCTCTTTACATTATTCAGTATTCTTTATTGAAATGTACACCGGGAAAACTTTATCACTTCATGCAGTTTTCAGATATTCATTATGAGCTATTCAATTTACACTTATTTATTAATATGACTTTTC
The DNA here is from genome assembly GCF_021869535.1 of Mytilus californianus. NCBI lineage: Eukaryota > Metazoa > Mollusca > Bivalvia > Mytilida > Mytilidae > Mytilus > Mytilus californianus. Next base: position 71,265,865 of record NW_026262745.1, read on the forward strand.
CTCAGTTGTGCAAATTTTTTCTACTAGGCTTTGTGTTCTTCAGAAAATCTAAGTTACAACCGGATGAATTACAAATGGAAATACAACAACTGATTCCTCCAATAGTATATTCTCATTTTCTTCGTTGTTTATGTCATTATCAATTAAAAAATAGCAGGCAATGTTGGAATTCCATCCGGGATCTTCAAGTGACTATAGAGGAAAACTATTTAATAGCAACTCGCAATTTGAAAGGTTTATCTTACAACATCCTGGGTATAGGTTTTCAATTGTTAGGCGACATAGAGGCAGCGAGACAAGCTTTTATGCATTCTATAGAATTGTTTCCAGATCAAAAGAAAAACGCAGCATTCAAAAAATTGTCATTAATAAGCTGAATGTGATTATTCTTATGTTTATGAATGTGTGGATAAAACTTTTAATATTATGTTTTCCTTTATAGTGTATTTATAATTAAATGCTTAACAAATTATGTTTCTAAATTAATATATCCTTAGTTCTGTTAGTCTTAATGTTTGTGAATTAGAAAACACTCAATGTGTCGGAACGACATGGATGGACCCAAAAGCAAAACAGCCATTTGTAGGAGTCAAAATTTAAGGATGAAAGTCCGTATAAAAAAAAAGCCAGTGATTGTTGTAAAAACCAACGGAGCGAAACCAAACATAAACTCGATTTGTAACTAATCATAGTGAACTCACATACTACAAATCAGCTCAATATGAGAAGGCGTTATGAAAAAAGATCGTATCTGTAATTTTCATTAAATTGTTAGGTTATGGGTCAGAGTTAGAGAGAGGTGAAAAATCTATATTTATGCTATACACTAAATTAATCAGGTTTCTTTTTATTTCTAAAATAAAATTGATACAAAATTGATTTAGGACAACTACAATAGGAACCGTCCTTTAATTCCATGCATGCTGTTGAAATAGGTGATTCAGCAAATATTGACTGATCTGTAGCATGTGTAGGTAATAATGTAAAAGTTTACATACAAAGTGGAATTTTATAGTTTAAATGTATGTTGCAAAAGAGTGTTTATTACAAAACTAATGCTTTCTTGAACTTTTCGCAGTATCCAACATATGTGCAACAACTGGCATTCGAGATGCAACATATTTTAGTTACTAGTACATCCTAAAATTTTCACCCAAATGTAGAAAGTGTATAGATTCTACTTTTATTATTTGTTTACTAGAATTCTTCAGGTCTTATTTAGAATTCCTTGATAACATGACATCAGTTTGCCCCTATAAAAGTGACAAAAATATAAGCAAAAACAGCCTCAACAGCACACACAAAAAACCACATGAACTAACACACAAACATAAAACAGGGATGCACAGTACAGCAATAGAACATTTTATCATGGCTTTGGAGAGGCACATGCGAATGTGGTGTGGTTAAGTTACTTTGTCGAGCCCAATCAGTGGCAAAATTATAACTAACAGAAAACTACAACCAAATCAGAAAAAGGCTCGCATAAGATGGATTTATACAAAGAGAAAAATTATAAATTTAAGAAAAAGTTGAAGTATAATGTAAGGAGAGCTCAAAGTTACTGTCTATGAGCTCGCCAACCATATTTTAAATATAACTACGTATAAATGAAACAGATGTGTCAATTATATACATATAGAAAAGATAAAATGAGAAAATTATAGTTATATTCCTTCTTCTTGGCAATGTTTCATGAATATAATTAGCATTGTGTATAGGTTCCAAAACAATCCGGTAAGGCAAAACAAAATTACAGACTTAAAAAATGGGAGTAGATATATTTTTAACATGGTATTATCTATTGTTTGGCTGCGAATTTCTAATTAAACAAACTTCTTATAAATATTCATCTCAGGGGTGAAGTCTTTTGGTCATTTTTTTAGAATCTTGAATGAATACTTAGAAAAAGGACCATATCAGTCATTCAGGTTGAGCGATATCTACGGAAAACAGTTTACAACCTTTCCACAAACATAACTACGTTTGTAGGGATCTTAAACCTTAAAAATTTCATGAAAATGATGCATGCCTTTTTTGTCGCTATGCCTACCGATATTGAGCTAAAATGATGAGACCTGTTATCATGGTTATGTGTTGGACTTCTCCAATTTTCATAAATCCTTATGATTATGTGTTCTACGGAGGATCAGATCAGTTAACACATTGTCAATGGACCCAACGTTTCATTATTTAGTTTGGAAAATAACACCATTTCCACATGAACTTTCCATTGTTTGCTTCAGATTCATATGCATATTAATTGCTGTTTAAAGACTTACCATCACAATATGATATTTGGTTCTATAGCTGTTGAACTAAATTATATATTCTGAGCATTGGTATAAAGTTTTTAAAGTAATATAAAATAAAAGTTGTACTCACCGCTGAAATTGATGGGCATATTATATCAAATTCTTTTTCTTCATCATTCTTTAAAAATTAGGTTGTTGCTTATATATTTTTAAAGTAAATTTTAAAACCAATAGAAAAAAAAACAATGAGGTTCAATGAGTGAAAAATTTGAGAAGTATACAGTGCAGGGTTAGATAATCGTTCGTTTTCAAATTTAAAAAGTATGTAGTATATTATAACACTACATGTACCTAATATAGCACATGATGCAAGGAATCTTAAAAGAATATTGGATATTTGCTGCATACTTCTTATGTTATCTCTCAATGAATTTATGTCTTTTAAACGCCGGTATACTACTGAAGCCTTTATTTACTTACATTTAAAGAGTAAAGTGGAGAAGAAGAGATAGACATCAATATTTTCTTCAAAAAAACAATTGAACCAATTGTAACGAAAATATCAAGGAAGACTGCTTGCACGTAAATAAGAAAAGCAACCAAAAAAAAAACCCGGCAAAACCTGTTTTAGGAATTGGGAAACCCTTAAAAAAAAAGAGAAAACAATAACTTTAAACTATATAAAGAAGGAAAACTCATCACCAAATAAAATTTACTATTAGATATAATACAAAATGAAGGGCATTACCTGTCAAATCCATTTGCACTTAAACTTAAAATCTCATATCTAATTTATAACACACTAATACGTAAATACAAATTACATTAAACATAAAAAAGAAACAACACATCGACGCGATAAAGTACGTACTTTTTGCCTAGACGTCATCTAACTAACCATGAAGATGATTGCCGAAGACTGCCGAAGGTCATATTACCCAATAAAAACCTAAAATTTAAATCTAATTAGATAACAATCACTTGCAACTGCATGTTTCTAAGTCTTTTAGTTTGATTTTACATTGTAGCTTAAAAAGTATGTTTATTTGCACTTTTACCTGACTGTATGAGAATAATTCTATTGTGGAACGAATCAGTCAACCGAATGGCTGATCCTTGTTTCACTTTCTATGTAGAAATGTTGGGTTTTTTTCCGTATTAAAGACAAATACATGTATTACAAATCTCCTGCTAAGAGAATACATTGTAGGTCACATGAATACGGAATCAATAGATCGGATTATTTACTTGCCAGTTAGATAATTCTCCAGCATGTTTCTTAACTTATCTTGACAAAACTTAACCAAACAGGCTGGTAAAACAAATTATCATTTCACTATTTTACTTTCATCAATGATTGAACAAAAATAATCTTTTGTTATTGTTGTTATATACCTCGTTACTATTGACCCTTTGCATGATGTCTATACGTGTATGTCTAGTATATTTGGTTTGGTCATACTTGCAACAGATGAAAATGAATCTTGAGTTTCAAAATAATTCATGAATACTATAAATTCAGAAATTATTGCGAGGTTTTTATTATTGCGAATTATGCGATCGGGTGAAAATCGCAATACTAAGAACTCGCATTCTGTATTTGATACATATACGTGTATGCAGATTTTCATGAAATCGCAATAATAAATCTCGCATTTGTGTCCTTTTTCTTCAAAAATCGCAAAAATAAATCTCGCATTTGTGTCCTTTTCTTCAAAAATCGCAATAATAAATCTCGCATTTGTGTCCTTTTCTTCAAAAATCGCAAAAATAAATCTCGCATTTGTGTCCTTTTCTTCAAAAATCGCAATAATAAATCTCGCATTTGTGTCCTTTTCTTCAAAAATCGCAATAATAAATGCACGCAATAATTTCTGAATTAACAGTATTTAACAGCTTAGTAGGTGTCTCGAAATCGTACACTATCCTAAATTTTACTGACTGAAAAAATAAATATATTTATAACGATAATACCAGAGTTAAAACGACAAAGATATCAGGATTTATGTGTCACCATACGACCTTCAACAATTAGACAAACCTTAATAGAATATTCGGCTACAAATAAAGTCAACAGTAGTATACTGGTGGTCAAACTGCGAGATTGTTTACAAACTAAAACATCAACTATAAGAAGAAAACAAAGGAACAAAAGCATGAACAGGAACACTGAAGTGCAATAAAAAGAAACGCCAACGTACATAGAAACGAATTATTAGAAGACAACTGCAAATTCGTGATTTTGTTCAGGGCATTTTAAGAAAACATATCAAAGGCCCGATATGAAAAAAACAAGAAAACTAATGAAATGATTCATATAAAATAATTTACGAAAAAATCATATAATATATAATGACAGGCATGACCCAACGTGAATCACTGAATAACAGGCTCTTGATTTGTGACATGTACGTACATTTGAAGAGTGTCAGGAATAAAACATCTGTAAGCGCTCAACTTCTCTTAAATCAGACAATGGTGTTACAGCATAATATATTGGATATAAGAACACACTGTAAAAATCATGTGCAAATGGCTTACCTTTTAATTTTGTGATATAAAAGACATGTACATCCTGAACTTCCTGCGTTGGGATAATAGGTAGAAATGATCTTGAAATTGATTTTACAACCAGAATGGCAGGTAATACTTATTCAATAACACATTATTTTCACTTCAGTCTATTGGTTTCTGTTCCATCTACGGTTCCTTTACACCAAACTATAATATTGTAATCATTTCAACCCAATACAACCTAACATTTGTAACAACAATATCGAGAGTGTTGCTTTGAAACCCTACGAAATAAGAATTTATCGTATGATGAATAAAGGCAACAGTAGTATACCGTTGTTCGAAATTCATAAATCGATTGAGAAAAAAACAAATCCGGGTTACAAACTAAAACTGAAGGAAACATAAAAATATAAGAGGATAGCTACGACACAACAATATAAACATTAAAATGTAACACACACAGAAAGGAACTATAATATAACAATGGCCATTGTTATATTATAGTTCGAATAATATAACAATGGCCATTTTCCTGACTTGGTACAGTTCAATGCCTTTAACTATAAAAATCGTTCGACATCAGTGTCACCTTTAATTAACGCTGGATTATCTTGTATTAAATCATTTACCTTAGACTGTATGCATTTGATTTGTTTAGGGGTTATGAAAAGAATTTTTTCATTTTTAAAACAAGGTCAAAGAAATTGTAAACTTTCACAGCAGCAGGTGCGTGTTATTTCAGAAAATCTTTGTAGCTTAAATGGGAAAATGACAAGAGAGTGTATCAGACAACCCAGGTCTCCAGCAGAATTTGATAAATGGAAGGCAACAGAATTCAGACAATTTGTTCTATATACCGGTCCAATTGTATTAAAACCTGTTGTTTCATATAAACTGTATTACCACTTCCTAACTATCACTGTTGCAATGGTCATATATTTGGATTCTATAAAGGAAACTCGGTCGGCATATTGTAAATATGCAAAGGAGCTCATGCTGTACTTTGTCAAGACTTCTATAGAAGTATATGGTGACACTTATGTAACATATAATGTTCATAACCTCATCCATTTAGGAGATGATGTTGAAAACTTTCAGACATCTTTCAATGATATCTCTGCCTTTTCATTCGCAAACTATCTTCATAAAATGAAAAAAGAAAGTTCGAAATGCACAAAATCCTATTCCTCAACCGGTAAAAAGAATTCAGGAAATTGAGAAGTCGGGAACAAGCTCAACTACAAAACAAAGATCTTTCTTTGTATCCACTAAAAAGAGAGATGAGTGCTACCTTCTTTCTAATTATAGTTATGCCTTTGTGAAAGAAAGATGTACAGGTCGAAAATATGTATGTGATGTTGTCAAACAGCAATATCTAGAAAGTTTATTTGTGCAGCCATGTGATTCAAAACTAATAAACATTGTTTTGGCAAAAGTTATGCGGAAGCACAAAACTCAGATGACATTAGACCATAAGGCTTTTAAGCGAAAAGTAGTTTGTTTGCCATACCAAGGAGGACATGTCCTAATGCCTATGTTGCATGGAATAGAGAAACGTAAGTAAATAATGATATATCATGAAATGTGTGTTCACATTATAACATAACTCCATAAGGGCATGTTACCCAATATTTAATTTAACTGTTAATACTAGTATTGTATACATATCGCATCCATTGTTTTTGTTAAAGTTTAAATTCAATATTAGATATCATAAAATACAGTATAACAATTAACATTCTAATAAAGTAATGCATTTGTTTTCTAACACAAATTATGATTGATTAGCATCATAAATTTAACAAAATATGTCTTGTTTTTGGGGTTCAGTTAGTGTTGCAGGAAAACTCAATTTGCGACTGAACAATTATTCAAATTCAATAAAGTTATCCATAATAAGTATTAAGTATGGTCAGTGTTTAAATTTTCAGAAATCCATGTGTTGTAATTTTTGGATGTTATACTTAGTAGCTTGTTCAGCATTTTTAAATCCAAAGACCAGGAAATTTTCAATTTCATTCCAAATGATCACAAACATAATGAATTACATGTACTATATATCATTTTAAAGTCGGTGATAGATTAAATAGAAATTCATGTATATTTCTTGCAATTAATAAGGCATGGCATGGCTTTTTTTTGTAAATGTTGACAACTACTAACAGTTTGATAAGTAAACACGTCATAATCTCATCAAGAATTGCTTTCCCTATGATGTTGTCTTATGAATATTAATTAAAGACTGAGAAATGGAATACATCAGTGTGAATAGAGAGGTGGAAGGTGTGGTGCCTTCTTGGAGGGTTAATTCTGGCCAAATAACATTAATGCTGACAAGGCATTCAAGGAACAGCGACAACCCACAGATATCTGGTTGAAGTTCAAACTGAAGAAAATTTAATTTACCTCAGGTATAAATATTGAATTTTAGATTCCAGCAACTCATATTTTGTTAAAAATATTGATAACGGACAGGGTCTGATAATAAATCTTATTTGTGCAAGTTAAGTGACAGAACATTTATTGCAGTTATAACTTTTTTTTTTGATACAATATCTCAGTCATGTACATGTATGATGTCCGTATTATATAAATTTATACACAACTTTCCTTAACTAAACATGTTAAATGCAAAATAAAAATATGTAGTACATATAGGTGTACTGTTTATTATAGTAGATACATGTATATGACATTTTTTCCTCAATTGTAGCTGATAGATTTTCAAAGCTTGTAACTACATAGGTTCTTCTATTACTTCAAGGTAGCAGAAAAGAGTGTGAGGAGTATGAATATACAACATTGGAAGAAACTGGGTGTTCTATGAGCCAGGAAGAGGAAAAACTGAAAAGCAAAAAGAAATCATACAGTGATTTTGATACTGGTTCTGGTATGTAATTACAACAAGTCAACTCCACTATTCATCTACACTCATTTATTATACTTATTTGTATTAGCCTTGCTTATTTCATAATTATATATATTTATTAGTTTGAATATAGAAATACGATGTGGTATGATTGCCATTGAGACAACTCTCTATAAGAGACCAAATAACACAAAAATTCCTTCAACAATGAGCAAAACTTACACTGCTTAGTCAGCGTTAAAAGGTCCTGAAATGACATAGGTCAAGGTACGGCCTTCACACAGAAGAGCAAGCTTTAAAGGGCCCCAAAAATTACTAGTGTAAAACCATTCAAACGGGAAAACCAACGGTCTAATCTATATAAAAACGATTAACACCTATAAACAACATAAACAGACGACAACAACTGTACATAAGATTACAAGCCAAGTAATGAGTTAACACTACAAATGCAAGAAAAGAACATGTAGCAATTAAATTAACGAGCAAATTTCAACATCAAAAACATCCAAGATGTCTGTTAAAAATTATTTGATAAACTCGATGCATTTTCATATTGTAGATTGTGAATGTAATTTTTTATTTAGATGCACATATTTTTTTCATGGTTCTCCATAATTCTTTGATGGGCAAAATGAACATCAGCCTGAAAAAATGGCTCAATTTCATTTGGTGCCTCAAAGTTGTTCACAATAATTCTTGGAAAGTTGCATTATTTCAAATTCTATATTAGCAAGTAACTTGCAAAATTCACTGGAAAACAAATTTGAAACCCTGTCCATCCTAATTAACCTCAAGACTACTTTTTACTTATCCTCAGTAGCTGTATGAACTGTTCATGTGAAATGAATAATTTTTTACTTCTGTGATTTAATTCTTACTATGGTTCTTTTTACAAACAGAATGTGTCTCAGAGTCCTTTCCTGGGCGGTTGAAGCAACCGAAACCATGATGACGAGTGAAATGTCCGGGTTCCTTAAATATGCCCCTGAAAGGAGTGAAGGTAAAGGGAGGAAAGAAAAAAGAAAGAGGCAAAACATTTCAAATTCCATTCCAGATACTCAAAATAAATAAATGTTCTTTTCATCTTGTTTTAATGACTTATATTGACTACATAATTGTATGGCAGGTTAGTTGAAACCAAAGATTATAAAATTGGTATTTGCCGCTTTTCCGCTTTGTCTGACAGATCATTGTTTCCTATGATATGATCTTTCTAATTTTAATGCAAAATTAGAGTTTATATCCCGATTTCATGGTCCACTGAACATAGACAATTATAGTGCAAGTTGGGCATCCGTGTACTATGGACATATTTTTGTTATCATTCCTTTTGAGGTCATCAGGCATGGTCACCTTTTTTCATGTCGTCACACTAGGAAAATTCAGAAGAAACCAAGAAATTTTGAGGTAATGATAAATTTCAACCAATCATTTGCAGAGAACAGATATTTCACTAAATATTTTTCTCACACTGATCAAGAAATGTGAAAATAGCACAAACATTATAAAGAAACTTATTATCAACATTCTCAACGTTGTATCAACTATGAGTTTTCAACTTAAATCAACGTTGATATCTAAACTTTGATGCAACGTTGTATTTTCAACTTTGAAATGACCTTTTATTGAACGTTGATTCAACGTTTAAACATGACGTTGTTTCAACGTTGAAGCAACGTTGATGTGCCCGCTGGGTGTCTTTTTTTATTACTAAATTAAAATTAAAGTGTATTTAACAGGTACTTTATTTTTAAATATTAGTTGCATATGAACTATAAATAGAAACAAAAGTAGGTATTACAAAAGTCCCGGTTACCAGGTTTGTGTAAATGAAGTTAGAGTTGACAATCAAAATGGCAGGTCATACTTATTCAATAACATTTTTTCTTTACTTCATTCTAATTGTTTCTGTTTCATCCACGATTCCTCAACAGCAAACTTAAATATACTCAACCTTTTCCCACATTAAAACATATGTATAATATATATTATATATTATATATCTATAATTGAAATTGCATATTCGCTATAGCATGTTTAGATTATCAATTGTTTGGTATGTAATCGATTTCAAAATATTTGTGTTAATATCCCAACGCAGGAAGTTCAGGTTATACATGTCTTTTATATTACTAAATTAAAATAAAAGTGTATTTACAAGGTAATTTATTTTTGCAGTGTGCATTTAAATAATTGAATTATAAACAGAAACGAAGTAGATATCAGGGAAATCTCTTTAATCAGGTCACGAGTTTTCAACTGAAATGGTAAGTAATAACACATTTTCACCTCTTCATTCTAGTAGTTTTTGTTCAACTCACAGTTCCCTTATAACAAATAAGTATAGTTTTTTAAAACAAAAAATCCTCACTAAAATATGTCTATACTAAATTTATTTTTCATTAAATCTTTAAAAAAATGAAATTTAAGCTCCGCTTACCGGTATACAATGTATATTCCGCTCTCTGAATTAGCACCCCCCCCCCTTTTTTTTGGGGGTGAAAATTTAAGATCTGCCCCAGTTTTTTTTCATGATACAGGCATCATTCAAAGAAAATGCTGGATTGAACCTAGCTATATAGTAAGCAAAACCTGCCAATTGCATGACAATTGTTTATCGTTCCATTTTGTATTAAAAAACAATGATGCTTCTGACACGTCAAAGTGCCTATGAATTTAAGTTATTTCCGAGTAGTCCACATCAAGGCAATTGACTCTTAAGTAGTAAAACACATGCACTTTTTTCAATTTATCTATTAAGAAATAATCGTTTTTAATACGTTTAGTCACATTAAGTAACATACTACTTAGTTATGTGTCTTCATAAACCTCAAAATAGATTTTTTTTTTGTTAAACAACTTCTCAAAAAACGGGTCATATTTACCTTAAAAAGTCCATTTTCAACTTTTCGATCCTTTTGCTTCAAATTCAACAGAATATCTTTTAAGATTGTATTAAAACATTCTGCACATTAAACTAGCAATAAAACGTAAATAAGGTTGTCTACAGAAAGCTTATTCATATGATTTTTGAGAAAAAAAGTGCATAAATATTGTAAAAAACGTGAAGACATGATCAACTTTTTTATGAAAATTCTGTACTAGGCTACATGTTTTTTTTTTAAATGTTTTAGACAAGAGTCAACTGAAATAGTATGATCAAACAGATCAATTATATCACCCTGGTCTAGGGAGATAATAGAGTTTGCAAATTTCCAATTTTTGACAATTTTCCAACTTGAAAATATTTGATAATTTAGTTGTCATGGTAACCAAGTTTCCCTACTTTCATCCATCTTTTCAAATGTTTCCTATTTAAGTTTATCATTATAGATTTAAAGATCTAGTATATACTTTTTATACAGTTAATCAGTATTGTACTTTTTCATAGCAACAGCTTGATTTTTTGTGTGCAAATTGCCAAATATATTAATTCTGCGTTAAGTTGAACCAATTAAACTATAATAGATGAATATCCTGCACTATGGATGTATCACCCTTTGCATGATTCTTAGCTGGACTGTTACATACACATGAATGTGGTTTATAACTGAATGTCTAGTTTGTTTACATTGGCAATGAAGTTCGCCATATAATTTTTTTGTGTGACTTTTTCTCAGTGTAAGGTCCCTGGGCAACCTCTGTCTATCTGTAATTATTTTGTTTACTTTTGATTGCTATGACTGAGCCATTTTTCCAAACCAAGGAATCATGACATAAAAGGTTTTATAACTGTAAACTGTTTAATGATCATTTGGAGACTCATTACAGATATTCATAATTTTTGCCTGATCATATATTGCTAAGTATGTCTTCAAACATCAGTAAAATCACATTTTGAAACATTTTATGGGTCAGTGTTAAACACTTTGACATGTTTAAAAAAGAAATAACCGATTTGTTCCAACAGGAAGTCATGGTTTTCTGTCAAACTACTGTAAATCTTCTCTCAAACAGAACAAAACGAAAACTCGATCTTTAAGTCAAAATTATACACCCATTAACCAAAAATCGTTTGAGTTCTTTAGCTTAACAAAAAAAGGCTGGACAAGATCTGTTTTGATAAATTTTCATTTCAAGGGGCCGTTTATTCATGTTCATAAGTTCAGATTAACAATACTGGTACTGCTGAAAAGATTTTGGACAACAGTTTGAATTAAAATTACATGAGGGACATGCCATCACTTAGCGGCCGTCGTCGTCTGTCGTCTGCTGTCTGTCGTCGTCGTCATCTGTCGTCTGTCGTCGTCTGTCGTCGTAAACTATCACAACAATCTTCTCTGAAACTACTGGGCCAAATACCTTCAAACTTAAACTAAATGTATCGTTAGGTATCTAGTTTACAAACTATATCCGAAGTATTGATCCATCGACACACATTACCGTCATAGCTAAAAATAGAACATAGGGGTCAAATGCAGTTTTTGGTTTGTATCTCAAAAACTAAAGATTTTAGAGCAAATCTAACATGGTGTAAAATTGTTTAATTGGTCAAGATCTATCAGGCCAGAAATTTTCAGACGAATCGAACAATCCATTGTTGGGTTGCTGCCACTAAATTTGTAGTTTTAAGGAAAACTTGACCCCTTTAGGAGTTATTGCCCTTAAAAGACAATGTTATACAATTTGTTCATGAAGTTTGCTAACATTTAAAAAAATCTTCTCCTCTGAAACTATTATGCCTTATACGTCTTAACTTTAAATAAATGTTCCTTGTGGAATCTAGTTTATGAAATGTATCCGAATTTAGAATTCATCAACAAACATGCCTGTCATGGCTCAAAATAGAACATAGGGGTCAAATGCAGTTTTTGGCTTATATCTCAGAAACTAAAGCATTAAGAGCAAATCTGACATGGAGTAAAAATGATTAAATTTCAGAATCTGATGTTATTGTTGATATCTGATATGTGATAGAAAAAAATTGTTATTTTTATTATATATCATGTATATTTGAAATAAATTATCAATCAATAAACAATACTGCTGATTTATATTGCCTTATAATTATTGAAAATGTGGTAAATGTATTTGTTCCAAATCAGGCATTTTGTCAGTGGTTGTTAAAGCCTTTTTAAAGGCTGTTCATGTGCAAAAGTTATATCCAATATGATATGTTTATTTCTGCTGAAGTAATTTATAAATGACTTTGTTGAAATAGTGCTTCACATATCATATGCACACATAGGGAATATTGACATTTATTTTTGTCTGTGTGACTATCTTCTTAAATGCTGACCAGCATGAAGAGAATAGGTGAAGTGAGGGGTGACTATCTCTCAGTGTAAGCTCCCTGTCTCAATTTCTGTCTATCTTTAAATATTTTGTTTACTTTTGATTCATAGAAGTAATTTTTCCTAACGAAGGAAGCATGAAATAAAAGGTTTTATAGGTGTAAACTTTTTAATGATCATTTGGAGACTTAATACAAATATTCATCATTGTTGCCTGATCATGTATTTCTAATTATGCCTTAAAACATCAGTGAAATCGCTTTTTTTTATCATACATATCATGCACAAATTTAACGAGTCAGTGTTAAAGACTTCGACATGTTTGATTATCTTAATAAAACCAGTTTCCCAACAGGTAGTCATCATGGTTTTCTGTCAAACTTCTGTGAATCTTCTGTCAACCAGAACAAAATGCAAACTCTGTCTATTAGACAAAGTTATACACTAATATCACTAATATACAAAAAACAAAATGTTTTATTGCTGCAGGTACTACAAAACTGAGTCTGACAAATTCTGATTTTATGAAGTTTTCTATTTTCAAAAGCCGTTACATCATGTTCAAAAATTCAGATAAATATAGGCTGGTACTGCTGAAAAAAAGACAACAGTTTGAATTCAAAATTACATGAGGGACATGGATGACACTTAAAGCCTTTGTCCTTTTATTGGAAGTGGCATATGCAAACGAACAGGGGCTCGCTAAAACGTAAGCACAACCATAACCAGTACGATGTTTTGAAATATTTGTAGATCTATTTCCGATTCAAAGACCCTATGAAGAAACCTCAATCAATATTTTCGAATGATGTCCGTGTACCGATGAAGGAGGTTTCTTTCGTTAAAATCAAATAGGGGAGTCGGTGGCCAAGTAGTCTAAGTAGTTCTACTACTGTAATCACTAGCAGCCAGTCAACACTGCGGTTGTGAGTTCGAAACCCGCTCCTGCGGATACACTCTCCTCCGACTTAATTAACTAGGATTGTCAGTTTTCCTATCGAAGGTCTGTGGTTTTCTCTGTGAACTCCTGCTTCTTCCACCAACAAAAACTGACAGCCACGAAATAGCCCTAAAGTGGCGATTAAAAGTAGCGTTAAAACACCAACAATCAATCCATCCATTAAAATTAAATACGCTGTCACATACATTAGCAATTCTAACAAATACTAGTATATACAATCACAATACCATCGTGTCAAGTTAACGTCACCCTCTAAACACGGATGATTAACCAAAGGAGAGGCAAAATCTTCTCTAAGCTTCCCACTTTTAAAATTTGAAAAGCACAGTGTTCATTGTTAGTAATATCTTTGTTGAAAGTGAGTTCAACAGGATACATTTTGGTGGTTAACATACTAAAATCGTCTTATTGACAGTCAATATATCATCCAAATATCTAAAAGTGTAACTAAATGTTGGTATCAGGTGTTGCTGCGATTGGTCTTTAATGCTTTAAGACATTAATTGTTAATAATACAGAAACAGGTCCGCAAAATAAATGGTACAAAAAGTCCTCATTTGAGTTCCGATAACTGAAAGTTATATACGGACTCTCAATTGCGAACCAAAATGTTATCTGGTAAAAATGCAAGTGCTTAAGTATAAAAAAAATTGAAATTATATTAGAATGAGGAAAATATTTCTCTCATGCGGAGTTCTGCTATGTTGTTCGGATTTGGCTAGACTTACAATTTTTTTTCTCGTTGGATCCGCTCTTCGTATTTAGTTTTTGGATATTCAAAGATTTTATTAGTCCAAATGCGTATCTGGTGTATTTAAATTGGTAACATTTATAAATCAAAGCAGATCCAATTGACATGTTTCTTTTATTTGTCGTTACTATTATATACCATGTGCTTTTGCAGTTGCTAATTTTTATGAGTCAAAATTTTCAATAATGTTTACTTTAAACAAATACACAAAAAACAACAAGTAGAGAAACAAATACACCGAAAACAAGAAGAAAAAGAAACAAAAACCGGGAATTTACTTGACATCATTTACGTTACCTTGGATAATCTATATTTAGGTACACGGACGCTGTTCCAAATCTAAAATTAACCTCTCGTAATTTTTGCCGCGGTGAATATAAAGTTTTATCAAAAAGGATTTCCTATGCTTCTAGCCAATGAGAAAACAGAAAATGTATAGTCATATAATAATTCAAATATTAATTACCAGGTTTTTAGCTCACCGGGGCCCGAATGGCCCCATGTGAGCTTATGCCATCACTTAGCGTCCGTCGTCGTCTGTTGTTTTCGTCGTCTGTCGTCGTAAACTATTACAAAAATCTTCTCTTAAACTACTAGGCCAATTATCTTCAGACTCAAACTAAATGTTTCTTAAGGTATCTACTTTATAATCTGTATCCGAAGTTTTGATCCATCGACACACATGACCGTCATAGCTAAAAATAGAACATAGGGGTCAAATGCAGTTTTTAATTTGCATCTCAAAAACTAAAGCTTTTAGAGCAAATCTGACATGGTGTAAAATTGTTTAATTGGTCAAAATCTATCAGGCCAGAAATTTTCAGACGAATCGAACAACCCATTGTTGGGTTGCTGCCACTAAATTTGTAGTTTTAAGGAAATTTTGCAGTTTTTTGTTATTATCTTGAATATTATTATAGATAGATATAAACTGTAAACAACAATAATGTTTGAGCAAAGTAAGATCTACAAAAAAGTACATATGACCAAAATTGTCAATTGACCCCTTTAGGAGTTATTGCCCTTTAAAGACAATTTTACACAATTTGTGCATAAAGTTTGCTAACATTTAAAAATCTTCTTCTCTGAAACTATTGTGCCTAATACTTCTTAACTTTAAATGAATGTTCCTTTTGGAATCTAGTTTATGAAATGAATCCGAATTTTGGATCCATCAACAAACATGCCCGTCATGGCTCAAAATAGAACAGAGGAGTCAAATGCAGTTTTTGCAGATAAAGCACCAAACAACATCGTTTTTGTGTGTAAATATCATTACATAAACTGCTTGATAAATGAATTAGTTATTGACAATTCACTTGGAAACTAAACATATACCCTCACGACACTTAACAAAGAGGAAATCCTGGATAATCATAGGTCTGTTCTATGTTCCTTTGGAATTTCAACAAAAGATGAAGAACTGGATCTTCCATCACTGTCTTGGATACCTAAACTACATAAGTGTCCTTACAAACAACGGTATATTGCTGGGTCTTCTAAGTGCTCCACGAAACCTCTTTCTAAATTATAAACATTTATTTTATCATCAATCAAAGCCTTGCTCCAAAGTTATTGTGAAACTGCCTATTCTAGAAGTGGCGTGAATCAGATGTGGATACTAAAAAATTCCAAAGATCTTTTAGAGTACATACAATCTAAGACTCTCTCATCTTACAATAGTATTAAAACATTTGACTTTTCTACACTTTACACAAGTATTCCCCATTCCAAACTAAAAGACAAATTGAAAGAGTTGGTATTACTTTGTTTTTTTTAAAAGAATGGCGAACGTAGATACAAGTATCTTGTCCTGGGAAGGGATAAATCCTACTTTGTAAAGAATCACTCTGATTCAAACAAAAAATTCTCTGAAACTGACATTATCAAGATGCTTGATTTCTTGATTGACAACATATTTGTTACGTTTGGAGGACGTGTTTTTCAACAGACTGTCGGAATTCCAATGGGAACCAATTCTGCCTCTCTTCTTGCCGACTTGTTTCTTTATTATTATGAGGCTGACTTCATACAGGAACTTCTTAGGAAGAAAGATAAGAAGTTAGCAATATCCTTTAACTTTACGTTCCGCTATATAGATGATGTTCTCTCACTAAATAATACAAAATTTGGTGACTATGTTGAACGAATCTATCCTATCGAACTAGAGATAAAGGATACTACAGATACAGTTAAGTTTGCCTCATATCTTGACTTACCCTAGAAATTGACAATGAGGGTCGGTTGAAAACAAAACTTTACGTCAAAAGAGATGATTTCAGCTTCCCAATTGTGAACTTTCCATTTCTATGTAGCAACATTCCAGCAGCGCCTGCATACGGAGTATATATCTCCCAATTGATACGATATTCCCGGGCTTGTATTTCCTATCATGATTTCCTTGATAGAGGATTGCTGCCCACAAGGAAGCTATTAAACCAAGAGTTCCAAATGGTGAAGTTGAAATCATCCCTTCGTAAATTTTAGGGACGCCATCACGAGTTGGTTGACCGTTATGGAATAACCGTTTCACAGATGATATCAGATATGTTCCTTATTTCGTTACTACAATACCCTTCCCTTTTCACGAATGTGACCTACCGAAATAGACTATTTACCGGATTTGTAATAACATAAGCAACACGACGGGTGCCACATGTGGAGCAGGATCTGCTTACCCTTCCGGAGCACCTGAGATCACCCCCAGTTTTTGGTGGGGTTCGTGTTGCTTAGTCTTTAGTTTTCTATGTTGTGTCATCTGTACTATTATTCGTCTGTTTGTCTTTTTATTTTTTGGCCATGGCGTTGTCAGTTTGTTTTCGATCTATGAGTTTGACTGTCCCTCTGGTATCTTTCGTCCCTTTTTTGGCTTATATCTCAGAAACTAAAACATTAAGAACAAATCTGACATGGAGTAAACATGTTAATATGGTCAAGATCTATCAGCCGTGGAATTTCCAGACAAACCGAACAACCTATCATTGGGTTGCTGCCACTAAATTTGTAGTTTTTAGGAAATTTTGCAGTTTTTTGTTATAATCTTGCATATTATTGAAGATAAAGATAAACTGTAAACAGCAAAAATGTTCAGCAAAGTAAGATCTATAAAAAAGTTTAATGACCAAAATTGTCAATTAACATCTTAAGGACAATTTTACACATTCAAGTTGTTTATGTTTTTGTTCTTTAAAAATCTTCTCAAATGAATCTAGTATGAATTTTGTATTTTATTTCCTTGTATAAACATTGATGAAAGATTTAAGCAAAAAAAAAACAGGTGAGCGATTCAGGCTATTGAGAGCCTCTTGTTAATTGTACCAATTGTACTAGTAAGTAAAACAGACAATTTAGTAGTAGATCATTGCCTGATGACGAAATAATCTATATTTGTAAGGTTTTTTGTGCAGCTTATATAGTTGTAACTTTCATGTTATTTGTGTTTTCCTGTGAAGAGATAACAAAACGTTTATGGTTATTTACGATGTCACTTTTCAAAAATTTTGTCAGTTGGAATATTGCTGAAATTTTGATCTTCTTTTGCAGAAACTCAATATTAAGTTTATGTCAGACAGTATTGATATTGTTTGTAGCCTTGTGATCCAAGATAACAAAAAAATAAATTCCTCGTAGAGTTCCTCTATCTTATCTTTGAATTGCGAAATAGGGCTGTTATAGTTGTTGTTAGCAAACACAATTTTTTTTGTAGTTGTTGATTTGATAAAATTGAGCAAGAACTTTGGTAGGTCATACACTAAATATATTCATATACGATAATATAACAAGTATGTATGTACTGATAAAAAATAGATTGAACATTCTTAATTTACCAGGTACGTCAAAGCATTATTTCTGGTTTTGCAATTTTCTTCAGACTAATATATCTATAGTAGAAAGGTATTTTATAATGCTTAATTTCTGTCTATATATGATTTTTGTTGCTCAATATAGTGATATTGTTATGGAAATGAACTTCATAGAATTGTGAAGATGCAGAAAAGAGCTGGCAGGTTTTCGCTGGATGGAAAATGTGATACATGATGTTAATTTACTCAAAGATCTACATTGGTTAAGTTTTCTTATCACGAATTGATTCTTGTTCATTTAGTTCTTGATAATAAAGCACATACATACCTTAAAGAGCTTTTTGTCCTATTATAAACATACACTGGAAAAACGATCTTCTGCATGCAATGTAGAGATACAGAAAGAGTTCTTACAAAAATGGGATTAAACATCATTCACAAATAGGTCCTCGATACTTCGGAATAAACTACCAAATGACATAACTTTATGTTAACATCTTGATACCTTTCAAAGATAATGTATAGACAACTTAACTATACATAATATTAACAACTGTTTCATTCCTTTTTTTATGTTTGTGTATTTTGTACAATTTTGTTTTGTTTGTTCCTTATATTCTACAACAATGTACAGATACAGGTAATCATTTATCGTGAAAGATGTATAACACGCGATAATGAACATCCAGTACACTTGTTTCTTTTTTTCAACCCGTTTCAAAAAGAGGAATCTATAAAACCAATACTACTGACGTTATGCATAAATACTCACGAATATGTGGTATAATCGCCAATGATACAAATATTCTCCAGAGTTCAAATGACGAATAATAATTATAGCTCTACGTACGGCCTATATATAAAATTGTAACAATACCATACCATAAGCCGCGATAAGAACATGTGATCCAATCACATGAAAAAATATTCGACCTTATTTAAACAATACAATTTAAGACAATCATATATTACAGACAACAATCTAATTAAAAACGGATCTCTCATCGCTCCCGTTTTCTGATATCCGTGTGAAACGATTTGTTTTAATAGAAACAACAATACTGAAAGTGTATCATGAAACCTTTTAGAAATACGAAAATACCCTACGATTACGAACTGTTCTCAAATTCCTTTTAAAGGAAAGTTTTAGAAGAAAATAAATACAAAAATTTCGTTATAAACAGTTTAATTTGAAAAAAGTATTTTATATAATTGAAATTTTATTATTCCTTTACTTAGTCAAATGTTTTGTGAGTGGTTGATTTTAATCAAATTTTTAAATATCCCCACACAGGAGGGGTAGGTTTTAAATGTAAGGAAATTTCTTTTTGCAATATGGGTTTTTCAATGAACTATAAATAGAAACGAAAGTAGATATTAGGGAAGTCCCCGTTACCAGGTAAATAAAGTTATAGTTTACAATCAAAATGGCAGGTAATCACGCATTTTGTCCTTTCATTTAATTGGTTTTTATTCAAACAACGGTTCCTTTTCAAAAAAACGTATGCTAAAGGGAGCATTATACAATTAGGTAAAGAATAAAAACTGCTTTCTTACTAATTTGGCCTACTGTTTGTGTCATATATGTAATCAGTACCTTCCAGTTAGAAAGAAGAAAATGTAGGTCGCAATAAAGGGAAAAAGGGAAAACAAATAATTCCCGAGAATCTAATCATACAGCATGGAATAGTCACAGGATCCAGGATGATCGGAAAGTCGCGTTAGGAAAAGTGTTCCGTCGAATCGTTCTGACGACAGACGAAATTACGGTCTTTAAACTTTACATTTTTATTTTATAAGGTTTCCTCATTTTCGACAGTACGTGGTTTGGACTTGTTTTCTAGTATTCGTATTCCCTTTTTCCATATACCCCGGAACGAGGCTCCGCTGCCGCCATTGTAGCACCACATCCTAACTCAATGGTACTAAAGTCTTACAACATTTTATATTCTAGTATGGTTTAAATAAACCCCTGAGATACTGTTTGTTCGACTCTTGTTATAAAATGTTTATATGCAGCATAAAAACATAACATAATATAAATGCATTTTTTAAAGTGTATTTGATTGGTGAAGACCTCGGTTAACCATATTTTAAACCGTGGGAATTAAAAGAACGAAACAAATAAAACAACACAATACATTTATGATAATGTTCACCTGTATTTAATTTTCTCTCAGTAAAGACAGGTTTTCAATAGTCGAAAATTTTTTGCCAAAACGGACGTCTTCAATTTTTCGTGATATATTAAAACAAAGGCCACTCTTTGGTTCTAATGTAACATAAATCTCACCTCACTGTACATTATATACGCTATAAAATTACCAAATTTTAAAATGACATGTAATGTCTTAAGACGAAGGCTATGTTAATTTATTGCCGCAAAATACGACCCAAAATGTTCAGTTACTAATAACATTAACCCACGAACCATGATATCTTGTAGGCAACACTTTTTGTATACAATACAAACATCTAAAAAGCTGAAAAAGTCCGAAATGGACGGTATTTCTACTAAACTGCACTGGTTTGTATTGACTCTTCTGAATTTGTGTGAATCTTTACTCAAATTACTCAGAACATGAAATAGACTTCTCCGTAACCATTTTAAAAATCTGAATCATACTCGACTAAAATGGCATGTACATTGTAATAAGATATTTTCTCCTCTTCATTCCATTGGTTTCAACTACGCCCATTGTTCCTTTACAATAATCTTTAACATAAACTTTTTTCCAATAAAATATATGCATATGTAATATCAGTATTTTGCAATGACTTTGCAGAATGACAGATGTTGACATTTTTTACGCCTTATTAAAACAATATTCTGGCTTAAAGTAAAAATAAAATGAAGGCCGAAAGAAGAGAAAAAAAGAAAAGAAAAGAGATCATTTCCGTGTATCGCATTCTACAGCATGGAGTAAGCACCTGATCCCTGAGGTACGTGGGAAAATTTATCTACATAACAAGTATTTGCGAACTTTTCTGGAGTATTCTTGTTGTGCGATCTGTGTGTTAACTATACTTTAACCTTGGGAATTAAATGAAGTAGCAAACAAATTGAAACAATAACAACATTTAGAATTATGTTCGCCCGTTTTTTATTTTCTCTTAGTAAAGGACTGTATTCAGATTTCAAAAATAGACGTCTTGATTTTTTGTATACACAAATCTTATCTTAAGGTAAGTTATCGTCTACAAAATTACCGAAATGTGGAATTGCATGTAATATTTTAGCACGATGACTTCTGTTAATTTTTCATGACTTAAAGATTAAGTAAAACCTTGCGCAAAATACGATTCAAAATGTTCAGCAACTAAAAACATCAATACGAGATCCAGAATACTCTGTACCAAACACCTTTTTTATAAACACTACAAACCAGTAAAAGCTAAAAAAAAAAGTCTGAAATGGACAGTATTTGAACTAGACTTTACTGAATTTTACTCCACCATTCTGAATTGGTCTGAATTTTACTCTATATTACTCGTTTGTCGTCTGTAACTGTACTCGACCCTTTTTTACCAATTAAAACATCTGAATCATATTCAACCAAGTCCAAACCACACTAGACCATTTCTTAATATTATGTATCTTTCGTATTGTTTTCCTATTTAGATTCTTAATTTTACAAGAATTGTTTCCCTTTGGTAGAAATTCGACCAACAGGAACTCTAAGAAAGTTACATATCAGATAAGAACAATTAATATTAGATAAGTGGATTAATGTAGACACATACATTTTTCGGATTAGAGAATGCAGCAATTTATATCTTTGTGTAAAACTAATGGACCAAACTCGGGGTATGACAAAAATAAAGCATAAGTTTGTATCACTAGTTATACCACAAATATTTCTATACAAAATGTTAAGTTTTTGTGCCAGATATGATGAACAATTTAATTAATCTAAAGGAAATTTATAAGACTTTGCAAACACACTAAAAGAGGGGCGAAAGATACCAGAGGAACATTCCAACTCATAGATAAAAAATCAAATGACAACGCCATGGTTAAAACAGAAAAAGAAAAAAAGAAAAACATAGGAAACTAAAGATTCTAAAAACTAAAATTTAGTTTATTCATTTTTTTTTACAGAATCGTCAATCAAAAATGCATCAATAGCTTTGTATCATTATCTATGTCAGAACGTTGTAGGAACCGAGAAACATGTAAGAACACTCAGATTGATGACCACTGTCAGAGACAACTTACAGAGCAACTATATGTGGACAGTAGTTACCAGTGGAAGTTTTGGAGAGGGACTACATATGCGAGGTAGTGATTTAGATGTAATGAAGATACAAAAACAGAATGAG
This sequence comes from Mytilus californianus, assembly GCF_021869535.1. Lineage (NCBI taxonomy): Eukaryota > Metazoa > Mollusca > Bivalvia > Mytilida > Mytilidae > Mytilus > Mytilus californianus. The sequence continues at coordinate 71,288,581 of NW_026262745.1, forward strand.
GTCTGTGAAGACACGCAAATTTATTTCAATGCTGATAAAATACATTTTACAATGGAACTAGAAGATACGCAGCCAGGTTTTACTAAGTTACGTCTAGTGCACGGTTATTACCCTCGTGTTTTAATAGACTGTCATGAGATAGGTAGAGGTTTCTTCTTTTCAAACCTTTCATTTAAACAAATATTTTCAACCGAAATCCTTTCGTCTATATATGGGCCATGTGTATCCAATAAAAATGGATTTTTTGACTTGGCATACTGTGTACATAGCAAATTATGGATAACACCTGCAAAACAATGGGTAACACGATCAAATAATTCATGGCCAATATACGATGTTAAACAGGCTATTGTAAAACACGGGGTTCTCTTTGTACCTGTAGGTGTGAAAGGATCTACACAAGAAGAATTAGAGTGGCGCATATTATTTTCTGTTGGCGAAAAACTACTTATTTATTCATTTACACATACACAATTACTATGTTATGCACTTATGAAAATTCTTCTAAAAGACGTTATAGCTTTAGACGTAGATTGTAAAGAATTGCTTTGTTCATATTTTTTGAAAACAATTTTGTTTTGGATATGCGAGGAATTACCTTTATCAGAATGGAAACCCGAAAACTTGATATCTTGTTACATGAGATGTTTTAAGAGGCTGATTTATTGTATTGAATACACAGTTTGTCCTCATTATTTTATTCCTGAGAATAACCTATTTGAGAATAAGATACAAGGACAAGCACAGAAAACACTCTTAAACAAGTTGTATATTCTAAATAATTATGGTTGGCAATGTATCCTTTTGTTGGACCAAATCTTTAATTTTAATTCATTGGCATCGGATATAAGAAATAAGCCAAGCTTTGCATATGCCAAGAGTGTTGAAAGACTTTTAAATTCAAACATATTTTCTTCCGATTTTTTTAGTCCTACTGTTTATTCTATTTTGGAAAAAAAGGTATTGTCAAGTAAGAATTCAACAATCAAATACCTGTACACCTACTTTTTGACAAAATTTTGTTTGAAAAGCGAGCGAATTCTACCAGTGGATGGAATTTCCTGTAATATATCTACTTATAAAAATAGCAATACTTATATGTGTACTCTTCTTCTTAACACACGTCACGACGGTATCTGGATGGCTGATGTTAGCCTCGTTTTTCTATAAAAGAAACAATACAATATATCTCTTTACATCATTCAGTATTCTCTGTTGAAATGTACACCGGAGAAAATTTATCATTCCATGCAGTCTTCAGATATTCATTATGAGCTATTCAAGTTACACTTATTTAGGAATATGACTATTGTTATATGTATATATATAATATGACGCAACGTTACAACCGGATGAACTACAAATCGAAGTACAACAAATAATTCTCCCAATAGTATATTCTCACTTTCTTTGTTTTCTATGTCATTATCATTTAAAAAACAGCAAACAATGCTTGGATTCTCTCAGGGATCTACAGTTGGTTATAGAGGAAAACTATTTAATAGCACCTCACACTTTGAAAGGTTTATCTTACAACATCCTGGGTATAGGTTTTCGATTTTTAGGCGACATAGAAGCAGCGAGACAAGCTTTCGTGCATTCTAAAGAATTATTCCCAGATCGAAAGTATAACACAGCATTCCGAAAATTGTCATTGTTAAGCTGAATGTTTATATTTTGTAAGATTTATCTATTAATTTTATGTTTTTTCCATCAACAGATTTTTTGATCAAATGCTATAAACAGTTATATTTCAAAATCTATGTTGACTTAGTTATTCTAAGTTTTTATGTTTGTAAATAAGAGGAAAACACATGAAAGCAATATTCAAGATATAAATTAATAATAGATTTATTTTACACAAATCAATCACTACACCAAGACTAACATGCGTGCACGTTCTTGGTCAATTTTAAAGGTGACATAAACGCAGCGAGACAAGCTTTCATGCATTCTATAAAAATGTTTCCGATAAAAATTGTAACAGAGCATTCCGAAAATTGCCACTGATAAACTGAATGTGATTATATTTTATGATATGTCTATTACTTTTATGTTTTTTCCATTAACTGTATTTGACCAAATGCTTTAAATAGTTATATATCAAGTAATTGTATACTAAGTCATTATAAGTCTTGACATTTGTAAATATGAGATTAAAAATGATATAAATGTTCAAAATATTTATACCAATTCTTTTTATTCAAATCAATCACAACACCAAGACTAACATGCATGCAAGTTATTGGTGGTATTTATTTACAGATGATGATTAAGTGGCTGCTTCTGCTGCTGCTGACCATTGTAGTGATTTTGATTTTGTGTCTAAATCATTGGGTCTTTCCACTTTTCCGTGGAAAGACCAATTGTTTTGTTATTATTATTTTTTTTTCTTCCGTCAAATGTTTTTCTTGGGCTGTATTTTTATTTCAAAAGATGTCGCTTTGTTTTTTGTATATAGTATCAAACCGTCTTTATACTTTTGAAACCGACCCTGATTTACATAACACTTTTTCTGTGTAAGAGTTATCACCCAGAAACACTGTTTTTCTTCTTATGAGATCCCCTTCGTAACTGTAATAGAAAGCGACAAATGTATTTTCCCAAAATGGTTATTTTATCCTCATGATGTTACATTTTATTTTGACTGAAGCTATTCAGAAACTCCATATGTGAGTTATTCCACCTTAAGTGATAAGCATTTCTAACTGGTAAATCATAAGTCATAGAGACCAGGGTCTTTTAATTTGAGGTCCTTGGTCCAAAAATAGAAAATAAGGTCAAGGTCAGAGGTCAGAGGTCAAGGTCATATTATAAATTTAGTTTTTTGATTTTATTTGATTTTTTTTTAAACGTTTTAGATATCGACAACATATTTTACTAAATTGTTAGTTGCAACATGTCATAACATATACTCTTTTGATGTTTTAATGAAATAACGCTTACATTAAATTGAAGTTTTCCCCTCTTGCATTTAAAATTACGCGTATAGTGATATAACGCATTCACCATGTATAATAAAAAACCTAGTTTCTTTTGATTTGAGGTCCTTTATTTATGAACTTCAAATTGATCTCAAGGTCATTGAGGTTCTAGATTTTGACTTTTGCCTTTACTTCATATGAATTCATGATAAAGTAATGGGACTTTTGCATTAGACTGAAAGCCATATGACCTTGGAAAGGTTAACCGGTAGTGACCTTGTGTAAACCGGCAGTAGATATTTTTTGTACTTGTGTAATGTAAAAGTAAATAGAATCATACATTTTTGGGGAATCAGTGTCAAGTAAACTATTAAATAATACCGGACGAGATATTTTTCAAACCGGAAATAACAAATTAACTCCCTTATTTAGGAATAAATGTCTAGAAACCACATATTTTTTAAATCAGTGTACAATAAGCTATCATTTGACGCTGGAGATGACATTTTTAACGGAATTTTAATATTTTTGTATTGTAGATCTTTTTGGGTGGAAAGACATTCATTTTTTTTCTCTGAACATTTGGTTTTAATTATTTTAGTAACCATGTCATTTATAGATACAGTTGATACCACTAAAACAGAGAACCAACTACTTAGTTGTAAAATCTGTTTAAAACCGGTGTTGAATCTAGATGCTTCAGAAGGAACAACTGTTCCTGCTTAAATATGGCGAAAAAGCAATGACTGCTACATTTCCAGATTTTAAATTCTGAAATGAAAATTGTAATTAATAAAACATTAGAGAACAAACTAAGGCAGAGCTTTAAAAACAACCAAGTAGAGTTCTGCAATAAAGTTGAAAGTAAGCTTATGCACCCATTTTAATGTTGGACTTATTCTTGAATTGTTATGGAACTCTGAATATTCAGTTATTACATTTTCATTTGTATATGCATGTATGCGCATGTTACTGTTAACATCTGAGCAAGGACACTGGTTAGCACTATGGTCGGTATACGGCCCGTTAGCGGTGTAAGAAAGTTTTGAGTTATTGTTTATGATAAGGGTTATGAATTAAGTAAGGATAAGGGTTATGGTTATAGTCCAGATAAGGTTAAGGGTAACGGTTATAGTCAGAATGATGGTAAGGGTTATTGTCAAGGATAGGAAGAAGATTATAGTCTGGATAAGTGCTGGGCCTATTCGGAATAAAGGTTAGAGTTAAAGCCAGTCTGAGGTTGATGTGATATAGATCATGTATATTTCAAAGTTTTTCTTGTCGTATAGCACGCTGAAACACATCAATGCAATACTAAACGTAGAGGTCCTCCCTGTGCAATCATGACACTCCAATGTGTGTTATACGAGTAGAATAGCCTTTCAATATATATTATCTGACTTATATATCATGATATATCGTCAAAAACCAATATTTTCTGCAAAGATTTGAGGCAAGTTGCTTCTCGTTTCATCGATCACATTAAAGTGGCATATTCTTTTTTCTAGCATTTAGCTTTAACAACGCCAAACGGATAAATTATCAACAAAATCAATAAATTTGATATAAGTTAGCAATCACGGTCCAAATAAAACAAAAGTTTACTGTAATTGCATGATTTGATTTGATTTTTTGTGTTTCAATGCCACGTTTAATCACCGCATTTAGGCTATTTCGCGGCGGCCAGTTTTTATTGGTGGAGTAAGCCGGAGTGCCCGGAGAAAACTACCGACCTTTGATAGGAAAACTGACAAAGGTAATTGCATGAAGCAAGAATAGAACAATCGAGGTCTTCCAACATACTAGTTTTAAATTAGTATTTTGCAGTGTTTAACTCATGAGTTCATTACAGCTCAGTAAATGTAGGCGTATCAAAATCGTACATTTCATGGTAATGACCAACCTTTATACATTGATCTGAATTCTTAAACAAATATCCTCAAGATAGATATCATACCATAATATCCATATTAAAAGAAAGAGATTGTGTGATCGCCAATAAAACAAATACCCATCAGAGTTCAAATGACGAAGATTAAAGCAATTAAAGGTCACCGTACGGCCTTAAACAAAAAAAAACATATCGTGTATTCGGCTTTAAAGGGTCCCGATAACAAATAATTATGTGAATTAAGAAATGCAAGCGAGAAAATTCATGGCCTGATAATTTACAATACAATTTACAAATAAACATAAATGACATACATGAACCAACACGAACCACTGAAATACAAGTTCCTAATTTGGGAAAGGCACATAAATGTAAAGAATGTGCAGGGATAAATCATGTTTTTTGCTTAATTTCCTTAAACTAGGACAGGGGTGTTACAGTATAGGAGAAAAAATATATGTAAAAAATCAATTGCAAATGGCTACACTACAATCGGTACGACCATCGTAGTGTTGTTTCAATTCTAAATTGTTTGTGATTGTTGATATCTGATGTGATTGTGTTTGATTATAAAATTGTATGGTAACAACAAGATCGTAAGCGTTGCTTGAAACCTTTTGAAAATAACAAAAAAATGATCCTATGGAGAACAGTTTACAGTTATAGAAACCTTTTCAAATAAGACCAGATCCTCTGGTGAAGAACTGTTAACAAATTCCTTTTCAAGGAAAGAAATGATAAGAAAATAAGTACAATATTTTCGTTAAAAAGACTAATTTAAAAAAGTGTAAATCTATAATTAAATTTGTTTTATTACTTTAGACAGTCAAATGTTTAGTGTGTAATCAATTTCAAAATCCCATGCAGGGAGTACAGGTTATAAATGTCGATATATGAGACAATATCTGAAAAAGTCTAATTTTCATTTTCCATCTTTCACCAGCAATTATTTTTTTATTCAACCATCTTTTGGAAAATTTTAAGTTTCAGTATTAACTAAAGTATATAATGCACCAACTCTTGCCAATTAAACACTCATTCTTATATTTCTTCCAATAAAATATTGTAATTTGAATTTTCAACTCCCCCTAAAATCATGTTGTCCCCTGTGTTTTTTTGAAAACTAAATCACTCAAATAATATCCAAATTAATCAAACAGGCGTCCGATTCTCACATAAATGATATATTGTATAAACTTGCCCCTAATTAGTCTTTTTTTTATTATAACTAAAGCATGTAATAAAATTTTGCAAATTTAAGAAAAAAATAATTTTGTCCCAAGGGGTAATTTCCCTCCTGTTACCACTGGGTTTTTTTTTTTTTACCTGTGGAAACGTTTACAAAACCAAGAGTTTTTTCCCATAATGCATTGTGAAGGGCATAATTTCCTGAATGCATTAGTACAAAGAAATAGTTGGAAAGGCGGCCAGGTTTGAAAATCCAAGCCCATCCAAGTTAAGAATTTATAGAAAAATACTTATTGGTGTTCTATCCTGTTATAGCCTTTTCTTGCACCTTCTGAGAATATTTTTATGTGTGCACCACAACATTAAGTGTGTTTTTATATCATCTTTTTAAACATTATATGTCACAGGAAATACACTTACATTTATTGTGATAAAAAGGACAAAAAGTATCGCGTAATTCCTTTCTGTTACGTTCCGTCATGTTTCCTGATAAAAAGTAACAGCATAGCCATCATTGATAACATGGTTGAATTTGGCAATTATATTTCTAATTTAAATCACTTTTTATTCATAATATAGCAATAAAGTAATATATTCATTAAACAATTTGACAAACACAGTATATAAAAGAATAGTGTGTGTTGTTTTTATTTCTCAATTTTCATAAAGATATATGAAAACTTATTTATTTGGTAACAGTAAAGAATTGAATCAGTAACAGGAAGGATGTTTAAGTGAATTTTATTGATGAAACAGAAAAGTTAACCTACTTTCTGCCAAACAGTTCATTTTATAAAAGTTATCATAATCATATCAAATAATCGTTATCATAATATCCTGGGTTTTTTTTATAAAAAGACAGAGTTTTGATTTTTAGTAACAGGAGAGAATTTGTAAGTAACAGCAGAGAATTTGTGCAATTATCATATGAACCATGGTAACAGAAAGGAATTTATTTTTATATTTTTCATTACAGGCAGAATTTTCATCAAGCAAATAAAACTTTTGAAAGACAATTGTCCTCCTCTTAAGGTGAGTCTTCTAAATTCCTTTAGAAATTGCGAAAAAGTTTGTCATTAAATCGTAACAGTAAAACCATGATTGGTAACATGATTGAACATATTTATTGTATTTCCAATTTAAATCAAATTACAATTAGACGCAAATACACTTGAATAACCTTCCGTACCAATCTGACAAATACATTTTTTTTAAAGATTAGAGCATAGTTTTAAACATTTTGAAAAATATATGAAAACTTAATTTCTTGGTAACAGGAAAGATTCGTAACAGTAACAGAAAGGATTAAAAAGAGAATTTGACTGATTAGACACAAAGTGAACCTTTTATCAGCCAAACAGCTATTTTACTTTTTTAAAATGCGTAATCGTATAAAAGAATTTATTAAATAATTGTTGTCAAAACATACTTTTTAGGCAGGAAAAACTATTTGATCATTTGGTAACAGCAAAGAAACTAATAGAGTTTTTAGACTAAATATGAAAACATAAAGGGATGTATTACATTTTTGATGTTTGATTGTATGGTGTTTTATATTCACAGGAACTTAAATGGCATTGACTGCTGCAGAAAAACAAAGGCGTTATCGTCAACGAAGAGAGACAGACCCTAAAAGGAGAAAACAGTATTTAGAAAGAGAAAAAGCTAAATATTCAAGTGACCTTGCAACTGGAAAGAAAATGTTGCACAGATGTCAGTAAGAGAAAAAAGGATCACGAGGAGAAGATGGAGACTACAATAGAAAGATTTGAAAAACAGAAAACAACAGTTAGAAAATTTAGTCACTCCTCCTAGTTCTCCTGCTCGCCCAACAGAACCTGATGTACCACGACCGACTAGATCATCTGCAAGAACAATCAATGAAGACAACACTCCAAGAACAGAACGAGACAATCAGTTACAGATTGCTAAAAAAGCAAGGGTTGCTAAATGCCACAGAGATTTAGCGAGAAAGACATTTACAATTAAAATTCTTCAGAAAAAGATGAAAACTTTAAGAACCCATAGAGAAAACATGAAAACCACTACAATATCAGGAGAAAACACACCAAGAAAAAAGACAAGACAAGTTATGAGGACATCTAAAAAAACAATAAGTCGGACACTTTTGTTTCATCACACAATGTTAGCTCAAATGAAAAAAGACAGGAAAGAAGGACAAAAATACTTGACTTCACTTGCAAATGGACAGTTACTTTGCAAGTACAAGTTAAGAACCAGAGCTTTTATGACATTAGGTTGTCATTTTAGAAAGAAGAGTAGTAATGACAAAGATCTACTTACCACTCGTATACGCAAATATGTAGTGAGGTTCTTGCTCAGAGATGATGTTTCAAGATTGACATCCGGAAAGAAGTCGACTGTTACTCGTAATGGGATGAAAAAACAAAAGAGGTTGTTGTGTGATACTACAATATACTTCACCACAAGTATATTGCAGAGAATGATCTTTACCAAATCAGTTATACCTTTTTTCTGTCGCCTGAGACCCTTTTGGATTGTTGCACCAACAGAAAAAGATCGACAAACATGTCTTTGCAAACTGTGTGAGAATAGCAGATATTTGGCAGAGTGCTTACAAACAACAATATTTTAGACACAAACAACTTGTCAGAGCTTTGCAAAATGATTGTTTGCAATAATATGAACAAAGATTGCATGTACGGCATCTGCAAGCACTGCTGTCATCAGAAATTAGTTGACGAGGCTATAATAGAAACCAAAGAGATTACATGGAACCAATGGATAAGTGTTAAAGAGTCTAGAACATTTAAAACAGGAGAGGAGAAAGAAATCACACTTGTGAAGAAAGAGCTGAAGAAAGGAAATATAATGACAGCTGTAAATGACCTTGAAAATTTATTAAAACCTAAACTAACAAAGCACTTCTTTAATATTCAACACCAGTTTCAGTAATATAAACAATTTAAACAAGACCTGAATGATAATGAGTGTTTGATTCATATTGACTCTGTAAAAAACTATTTAGGCAAACTTCATGAGGAAATTCAAAGTGTACATTTTGGGGCTTCTCAGCCCCAAATAACCTTACACACTGGTGTTTACTTCACAAAAAATCTACCAGGTGGATCGACATTTTGCACTATTTCAGACTCTCTTCAACACGGACCTACAGGGGTTTGGACATACCTTCGACCGCTTCTAAATGACATAAAGGAAAAACACCCTTATATCACCAACATTAATTTTTTCAGCAATGGACCCGTCACTCAATACAAGCAGAAAAAAAAATTTATTTACTTTCGTCAGAGATCTATGAATTGGGGTTTGAAGGTTCATTCTGGAATTTCCATGAATCTGGTCACGGTAAGGGAACCCCTGATCCTGTAGTGGGCAGCCTGAAAAAAGAACAGCAGACACAATAGTGAGATGCGGTGAGGATATATTATGTGCAGCAAAATTTAAAGAAGTGTTAGACAAAACAGGGACCAATGTCACTCTTTATATAACTGATCCTAAAGAAGTCCAACAATTGGCGGACAAGTATGATAAATGCTTTCAGAAGCTAAAAGCAATACCAAATACCATGCAAATACATCAAATCAAAACTATGACTTCGTCTTCTGTCTTATTTAGAGATGTTAGCTGCAACTGTGGCTTTAATGAGGGACCATTGTGTAAAGGTCATGAATTCAAAGAAAGAACATTTAATGTGAAACCAACAGTCAGAAATGTAGATGAATATATCTCAAAAAGAAAGCATCAACAGTTTGATGATACTATACTTGAAGAAGAACTAAAAAATGGCATGACAAATGTTACAGGTAGTTGTACAGGCAAGCTAGAAAATGACACAGACAAAGTTGCAGGATATCCTATTGAAGAAATAGAAGATGACATGGAAATCTTTACAGTATTTAGTATACCACATACAAAAGAAAGCAACCATGACCATTATTTTAAACTCGTAGAAAAACTACGACAGTGTAAAAACTTTAACGAGTTCAGAAATCAGTGCATGGCAATCCAGATTAAAGATGTACAAGGAAAAGAACGTTCTATAAGTCAACTGTTGATCAAGTTGCCCTGGATTTATGTCCAGACGACATTCCTTCAACAAGAGTCATATTTCCAACTGTTGTAAGAGCAGACGGAGACTGTCTGCCGGGCTGTGGAAGTGTCTTCGTTTATGGTGATGACAGTCAAGCTATTGAAATGAGATTACGAATAATTATAGAACTAGTCTTGAATGAAGACTATTATATGGATAGAAAGCAATTTGAAGTTCAATCCTCATCTGGCATATCTAAAGATCTGAGAAAATCCTTGGCCATGTATTCTGAAGCTTTCATTCCCGGAATTCATCTTGATGATGAAATAATAAAAAGAATCTATCAACAGGAGATAATGAGCATTGCAACACCCAAAAAATACATGGGAATGTGGCAGATTTATGGACTGGCTAGTGTTCTGAAAATGAATATATTTTCCTGCTATCCACAAAAAGGAAACCGAAATGTACGTGAAGACTTACATAGACTTGTCCAACCAAGATCCTTACCTATAGCAACAAGTTCAGTCTTTATCATGTGGAGTAGCACACGGTCAGATTTGGTAGAAACTCATTGGGTCCCTAATCACTTTTTGCCAATTCTACCGGTTGACAAGGACTCTGGTGAACGTGAACCAGTGCTGATTGAGTGTGATAATGACGACACTAATCTAGCCAAAAGCGATGACATCTTTGACATGCTGTTTGATTTACAGAACACTGATTGGACCGAGAATGAATCCAGGCATGTAGAAGTAGAAAGGACAAAACACAATCAATCTGAAACAAATCTTGAGGAAATGACTATCGAGACCGATAAAATTATAGAACAAAGTCAAATGGATATTGATACCAGTTCTGACAGAAACCAGATAAAAACTGAAACGAACATAGAACAGGAGTATTATACAAAAAATAGCGAGAATATCCATATCAATAATGATACCATCTTTGAGAGAAGCCAAACCAAAACAGCAGAAAAAAAGTCTTCAAATCAGGGAAAAGATGATGATATTGATCATGAAAGTGGTGTGGCTATGAAAGAATTAACAGTTGGCCAGTTTGTTCGAGTGAAGTATGAAGATGATGATTATCCTGGAAAAATCCTAAAAATAAATGAATCCTTAGAAGAACTAAATGTTCAATGTATGAAAAGAGTTAACGAAAACAGCAGTTTGTACTTTTGGCCGAGGAAACAGGCCTTTGTTGGTATCCTTTGAATGCAGAAGTTTTGAACATACCTCCTCCAAGACTGATTGATGGGACAAACCAGTACACGATGGAATTTCAAAAATGACATATTTGTTTCGCAATGACTATGTTTGTTGTTTTCAATTTGACCAATGTGTAATGATGTTATTTTTGCTTTAACTTTACAAACAAAGGAACTGTTTTGAAATAAAGTTCTTTCCTGTTACCTACGTTTATCCTGTTACTGAAGATTCTTTCATGTTACTGACTATATTTTACTTAATTTCTTAAATCTGTGACACTTATCTATTACAAAAAGGGTGTGAACAATAAAGGTATATTATTTCTACAGGAAACAAACTGTATTTTTTTTCTTTCTATCAAATAAAGTTTCTTGATGAATAAAACCACAATCTAAAATATGATTTTCAGAACTTAGGCACTGCATCTAACTTAAATACAAATTTCTAAGACTTGTGCATTGAAATACTTGATAAATACATTGGTATTTGATAGATTATTATGAGACGTACTAGTAAACAGCAAATAGTATAAGTAATTCATTTTTTTATTCACATAAAAAACGTTTTAAAATTAACTTACTTCGGTAACAGGAAAGAACTTGGATTTTTGGTATCATTTTTTATATTGCCATAATTACCATATATATTATTTTTTGGAATTACAGACAACAGTTCTTGCATCTGCTATGTTTGTTCTTTGTTTTGAATCATTAAATTCAAAAGACATTTTTTGTTGGTTTTTTCCATTGCCAAAAATTAGACTTTTACAGATATTGTCTCATATCACTTAATTAAAGTTAAAGTGTATTTGTAAGGTGATATATTTTTAAAATATCAATTGCATATGAACTTTAAATAGAAACGAAAGTAGATTTGGGGAAGTCCCCGTCACCAATTCAGGGTAAATAAACATGATGAAGTAAGAGTTTACAAGCAAAATGGCAGGTAATAACGCAAATTCTCATCTGCATTCCATTTTTATGAAAACAATAAAACACAGCGTTACATGTATATGCTCAGCATTTTTTAATGACTTTACTGAATGCTCGTCAGCATACATTTAATATACTTGATGTAAGAAATACTCTAATCGGAATTAAAGAAAATGTAGGTCGAAAGAAGATAAAGAAAAGAAAACAAATAATATCTGGGTATATCATTCTACAACAAGCAGCTATTTTAGGATCCTGGACTTTCGTAAGTTAAGTGTTCGTCAGAAATTTTGTCTGCATAACAAGTGTTTGTGAACTTTTTGAAGTATATTTGATTGTTAAGTATACTTAAAACCGTAGGAATTAAAAGTACAAAACCAATTAAACAACACAAGACAATTATGTTAACCTATTTTAAATTTTATTTTAGTAGAGCACAGGTTTCAGTTTTGCAACTATGGACTTCTTGAATTTTCTTTGTATCGTATTATTTTAAAACAAAGGCCACTGTTTAGTTCTTAAGTAACACAAATTTCATCTAACGGTACATTTTCGGCTACAAAATTACCAAATTTTGGAATTATATGTTATGTCTTAACACAAAGACTATGTAGTTTTTAGAGCCCTTAACATGCTAAAGTTTCAGTAAAACCTTTGCCGCAAAATACAACCAAAAATGTTCAGTAACTAATAAAATTATACAATACAAACGTTTAAAAGCTGAAAAAAGGCTAAAATGGACAGTATTTCTACTCTACTGGTTTGTAATGACCCCTCTTAATTGGTCTGATTTTTTACCCGAATTACTCGACTGCAATCTGAACATGTACTATACCTCTTCTTAACCATTTTAAAAATCTGAATCATGCTCGACCAAAATGGCAGGTAAAAACACATTTTCTCCTTTCATCCCATTGGTTTCCACACCATCCATTGTTCCTTTACAACAATCTTTAGCATACACCTTTTTGACAATAAAACATATGTTTATATATACTTAGCATTTTGCAATGACTTTGCAGAATGACAGATGCTGGAGAATTTTTGATTAGCTGTGTGTTAACTACACTTTAACCTTGGGGATTACAAGAAGTAGAAAACAAATTGAGACAACAAAAAAATATATAGAAATATGTTCACCCGTATTTGATTTTCTCTTAATAAAGGACTGTCTTCAGTTTTTCCAAAACGGACGTCTTGATTTTATTGTATCATTATTGAACAATCTGTAACCAACACTTTTTTTAATAAACAACAAACCAGTAAAAGCTGAAAAAATCTGAAATGGAAAGTATTTGAATTCGAGTGTACTGGGTTTTATTGGAACATTCTGAATTGGTCTGAATTTTAATCGACATTAATCGACTTTTGTCTGAACCTGTACTCGACTGTTTTTTAAAAATTTAAAAATCTGAATCGTATTCAACCAAGACTGAACCATACTAGACCAAGTCAATTCTTCAATCAATTCTTAATCTAGAGTGCTGTATTCTATTTCTGGCCGTCGGAAATCTTCGGCCTATTTTCATAATTAGACAACCAATATGAAATCGGTTAACACAAATACCGCCCAAAAGGGAAAAACCCGATTCCGCATTCCTGGACCAATAAATTTGTGTTGCAGCTAGAATCTTATGTGAAAAATAATATTTATCTCTCCCGTATCACACGGTGGCCATTTTTAAAAATATTTATAAGAATCTCCAGGTCACATGCAAGTTTTGACGTCGTTTTCACATGTCGATTTTTTGGAATTCCCCGGTCTATACATACTCAGAGGTCATGACTCATATGATATTTCGACCGAAAATCGTCGACAGCATAGAAAACAAAAAATAAATGGGTGGCCAAAGATATCCTTCTTGTTGAATTGTCTTAGGTTATTATCGGCCACGAAATCATCAATTACTGTATTCTTGACAATAAAAGTTAATTATTTGCAGTATTCTGTCTTTTGATATATACTTTGTTGGAGGGAAGTAAAAGCCGATTTGCCCTATATTTAGACGCAATGTGAAATACAGGTCACGTGTAAAACAATCTATATTCATAGACATGGATAATAAAAATGAAAGTCGATTTTTTAAAAACCGGTGCAAATATCATTGATGATTAAAGCTATTTTCATCAAGTTTTTCTTGTGTAAAAGGCAAGATTGATCACTGGAGAAAAGGGGTTGGGGTGCGAACATACGGGTACACAAGTACTTTCAAGTTATGTTCCTATTTAGATTCTTATTTTTACAAGAATAGTTTCCCTTGAGTAGAAACTCAACCAGCACGTACTATATAAGAAAGTATTTTAACCAGATAAGAAATCAATCTAAAATAAGTGGTTTAACGATGACTCAGATTTTTGTTGAATTAGGGAATGCAGCCATTAATATCTTTACTTAAAACTATATAGTGAAACATTAGACCAACACACGATGTATGACAAAAATAAAGCATGAGTTTGTATCACTAGTTATTTTCTATCCAAAATGTTAAGTTGTTTTGCCAGATAAGATTAAAAAATCAATCAATCTTATTTCTGTTTACAGAATCAGCAATCAAAAATGAATCAATAGCTTTGTATCATTATCTCTGTCAGAACGTTGTTGGAACAGAGAAACATGTAAGAACATTGAGAATGCTGAACAATATCAGAGACAATTTACAGAGCAACAAGAGGAGGATAATGATAACCAGTGGAAGTTTCGGAGAGGGACTAAGAATGCGTGATAGTGATTTAGATTTAATGGCGGTATTGAAAAATATTGAGGTCCGTGAAGACACACACATTTATTTCAACACTGGTAAAATACATTTCACAATGGAACTGAAAGATACACAGAGAGGTTTCACTAAGTTACGTCTAGTGCACAGTAATGACCGGAGTATCTTAAAAGACTGTATTGATATCGGTAGCGATTTCTATTTTTCAAATCTTTCATTTAAACAAAGATTTTCAAACGAATTTTTGTCGACTGTACATGGGCCATGTGTGTCCGATGAAGATGGATTATATGATATTGCACACTGCTTACACAGTAAATTATGGATAACACAAGCAAAAAAATGGGTTACACGATCAAATAATTCTTGGCCGATATACGATATTAAACAGGCCATTGTAAAACACGGTGTTCTATTTGTACCTATAGGTGTGAAAGGATCTACACAAGAAGAATTAGAATGGCGAATATCATTTTCCGTTGCCGAAAAACTACTTATCTATTCATTTACACATACACAATTACTATGTTATGCACTTATGAAAATTCTTCTAAAAGACGTTATAGCTTTAGACGTAGATTGTAAAGAATTGCTTTGTTCATATTTCATGAAAACAATTTTGTTTTGGATATGCGAGGAATTGCCTTTATCAATATGGAAACCTGAAAACTTGATATCTTGTTACATGAGATGTTTCAGGAGGCTTATATATTGTGTTGAGTATAAAGTTTGTCCGCATTATTTCATGCCTGAGAATAATTTATTTGAGAATAAGATACGAGGACAAGCACAGGAAACACTTTTAAATAAGTTATATATTCTAAACAGTTATGGTTGGCAATGTGTCTTATTGTCGGACCAAATTTCGAATTTGAATGCATTGGCATCGGGTAAAAGCAAAGAAACAAATTATTTATATGCCAAGAGTGTTGAAAGATTATTAAACTCACATATGTTTTTTTGCGACTTTTTAGGTTCTACTGTTTATTTTCTTTTGGAAAAAGTGATATACAAGGTCTTGTCTAGTAAGAGTTCAAAAATCAAAAACCTGTACACATACTATTTGTCAAAATTGTGTTGCAAAAGTGAGCGATTTCTGCCATTGGAGGATATGTCCTGTAATAAATCTAATTATAAAGGGTATAATACTTATATAAGTACTCTTCTTCTACACAAGTCATGACGTTGTATCTAGATGGCTGATGTTAGCTTCGTTTTTCTGCAAAAGAAAACAATACAATACAGCACTTCAAATTATCCAGTATTCTCTGTTGAAATGTACACCAGAAAAACTTCAACAAGGAATGCAGTTTTCAGATATTCATTATGAACTCTTTAATCTACATTTATTTAGAAATATGCCTATTGTTAAGTTATGGAAATTTTTACTATTAGATTTGGTGTTTATAGAAAACTCTAAGTTACAACCAAATGAATTGAAAACAGAAAAACTACACATGATTCCTCCTACAGTATATGCTCATTTTCTTCGTTTTTTATGTCAATACCATTCAAAAAATAGCAGGCAATGCTGGGATTCTCTCAGGGATCTACAGTTGGCTATAGAGGAAAACTATTCAAAAACAACTCGCAATTTGAAAGGTTTATCTTACAACATCCTGGGTATAGGTTTTCAATTGGTAGGTGACATAGAAGCAGCAAGACAGGCATTTATGCATTCTATGGAATTATTTCCAAAGGAAAAGTACAACAGTGCATTCAAAAAATTATCATTCATAACCTGAGAGTGATTGTTATTGTGTTTTTTTAATGTGTGGATAAGCTTATTAATGCGATGTTCTTTTTTCCTTATAGTGTATTTTAATTAAATGCTTTAATAATTGATTTTTTAGATTAATAAATACTTAGTTACTGTAAGTCTTAGTGTTTGTGAATTAGAGTAAAAGAGAGAACTGGATATCTCAGAACGGAACGAATAGTTAGACCCGCAAGCAAAACAAGCCTGAAGGCATTTTTAGGAGTCAAAATTTGAAGATGAAAGTCCGTATAACTGTTCTAAGACACAAAGCCAGTGATTTCGGTAAAAACCAGAGAAGCGAAACCAAACATACACTCGATCTGTACGTCACCATAGTAAGCTCACATACTAAAATATCTGCTCAATATGTGAAGTCGTTATACAAATATTTCCATTTATCTGTTATTTTCGATAAATTTTCAAAAGTTCAAAGCCTGTTGTTTCAAAAATCAGCAGAAAAGACTCATATACTAGAAATCGGATAATTATATGAAGACGTTAAGTCCGTATAACTAATCGTTGCAGAATGATGGAGTGACGGATAAGGAAAAACATATATGGTACTGATCACATTGTTTGTGATTCATATAAATTACGGGTCAGTAATTAGGGATGTTTCAGATATATTCACTTTATTCAAACCAATACAGCAAGACTACAATATTACAAGTAATTGCTTTTTTTCTGTTGAAGATGATGGTCCTGTGGCTGATTCTGCTGCTGATCATAATGTTAATGATTTTGATTTTTAAAAGTCTTAACCATCCATTTACGGTAGATTTTGATATATAACGACAGGCCAAATCAGAATTCGGTTTTGCGTCTATTCTTTAAATCAAGTAATTTCCAGTTATTGAGCGTCCGTGTACATTAACGCCAAACATTTGTCATTTTAAAATAAAAAAATAGATTTTGCAAAATGCTCTGCAACTTTTGAAGTTAATTGGTTTGAAAAATGTAACAAAAATCTATTGAAGTCACTTTTGAAAAAACATTTTCTCTATGAGATTTGAAATTTGTTATTTTCACGAAGATATTGAAACAAATAACAATAAATTTGTGTTAAAAATGATTTTATCTTGTCAAAAGTTTAAATATATTAACACATTTGTATTTGCTTGTTTTAGAAAACAAAACATATTTCAATCTCATTCTTAAAAGCAAATATTGAAATTGCTGACCTTTAGCATTTTTCAATTTCACTTACAATATTGAAAAATGAAAAATGTTCTAACGTGGAGCATTTTTCAATTTGGCTTACAATATTGAAAAATGAAAACTGTTCTAACGTAGGGCATTTTTCAATTGGGCTTACAATATTGAAAAAAGAAAAATGCTCTAACGTGGAGCATTTTTCAATTTGACGTTTGATATTGAAAAATGAAAAATGCTCCAACGTGGAGCATTTTTCAATTTGACGTTTGATATTGAAAAATGAAAAATGCTCCAATGTGGAGCATTTTTCATTTTTCATTTTACTGTGCAATATTCAAATTTGAAAAATGTTCCCATCTGCTTCATTATTTAAATGTCTAATAATGAGAACGAAATGTAATTTGTTTCAATATAGGTGTTTTAAATGTTTAAATTGTTGACACTATTTATTAAATGTTTTACTATTTCCGTTTTCTTTTTTCTTGTTTTAAGCGCAATATCTCGAAGATCTTTTTATGGTGTGTGTGTGTGTGAACTATGTGTGGTATCAACTAATTCCAAACAAGAATGGTACACTGACAAGTACGATAATGACCACAAAAAAATCATTCTTTCTTTGTATCTATATATCTAGCTGTCTTTGTAGCTACATGTATATATCTAACTTTCGATCTATCAATCTGTCATTCATTGTATCTATCTATCTGTCTATCCATCTGACTTTTGTTTATCTTTGTCTTTTCTTTCTTTGAATTGTCGGGGTTGAAATCTTTAATTTAGTTCTCTCTAAGTGAAGAAGTCACTTGTTTACATGTACATGTTGAAATGGAAGAACTTTTAGACCATCGTTGTTTGATTCAACAAATGATACTTGACGGAAGAACACACCAAGACATTTCTCAACACTTGATGGATATTGATATCTTTTATCATGTTTATTGTGAAAGATTGATAAGAAAATAAAGACAAACAAATGCTTAGAATCTTAGTATACATGTATTAAAATATCTGTAAAAAATATATGATGGCATACATGTAAATGCTGAATTTACAGTGTTATAGTGTAATAATTTGCTTGAATTTATTAAATAATAACTCAGATAATAAAGCTTTTATTTTATTTTATCTAAATTGAATTAAATAAAATATAGAAATATGATAAAATTATTAGCAATTATTTATATAATAAACAATTGTTTGAATAAGATGAGTTAATTACAATAATCTTTTGTTTATATGTACAAGTATAGTAATTATTTTTAACTGGTTGTTAATTGATTTCACAATTATCCTCTATAATCTTTTTGAGGTCATTTAATCTCCCTTTGATCTTCAGTTTCTAATTTTGCTTATAATTCATTTTTCATTATACACCTTAAAGTATAGTGAACAATACAACTACAATACTGGTATATCAGTAATGTACCAGTATTGCTGTTTTTTAAAAAAAAGTAACAATACTGGTACAAAATTTTTATACCAGTATTGTGGACCCGTTTTTGTTCTGAAAATAGAATTACTGGGCGATGCGGAGTAGACGAAGGAGCATTAAACCATATCGTGGCTGAATGTGTCAAACATGTAAGAAAAGAAGGGAAAATATTAGACTATTAGATATTGTCCATGTCAGTTTCTGTGCATGTTCAAGGAGCAGGGTTCGCGGGTGGAGTGGGGGTGGGGGAGGGGTGGGTGTAGATGTTATATTATTCTGATCACTGCGCTAGTATTTGTTTTCAAATTTGTATATTTGTATACGAATATTTTCTGCATTGTACAGCATTTCCTAATTTTGATTCTGTTTAATACAAACTTGTTATTACCAAGCTTATTATATTCACAATTCTCTGTCGCAGAATATCAAATAAGCTTCATCTTATAAAAGAAAATATGAATTTATCTTACATGCATGTATGTGTGGTAAATTTATATTTCGAAGGATGAATGACTTCTTATAGCAAAGAATATAATACTATCATAATTATGTGAATAGTATTTCAACAAACATAATACAGTTCCCATGAAGTTCTGTTTTATGTACATTCTATTATCTTTTATTTAATATGATTTTACATCTTTAATATGTGAACGCAAAACCAGTATTATAGGACAAATATGTCGACACAAAAAATGGGTCTCAGTCAGTGACGATCTTCTTTTGAAATAAAAAAAAAGTAAAAAAAAAAACCAGATCGACACAGATCGACACAAACGTATTCCAAACCATATACATCATGTACATGGAACATATACTAGTAGTTACATTTAAAGTATGATGTGCGCATAGTGTGTGTTATTTTCAGGTTGGACCCACATACGGTCGGAAAATGATGACAGGCCATTTATCAAGCAAAGGAATCAACGTGTCTGAGGCTAGAGTTGGTAAAGCATTAGCGACATTTAATCCTCGCTACCATCATTTACGACAGCAGGTATAGGAAATAATTCATATCGAAATTATATGCTGGGTTTGACTTAAGTTTGTGGTGATTCAAACCTCTAGTTCCTTCTTCTCTGATGGTTAAGTGATGAAACCCCGGCGTTCATAACACTCTCCAAATCACACAATATTTTTAAGATATAACATGTAAACCTGATTTCAGATTTATTGATTTGTTTTATTTTACTTCCTCATTTATTCCTTTTAAATTGAAATTTGAATGCTTTCTTTCATAGTTTTATTGGGACATTCATCTACATGTAGGTCACCAACGGAAATACATAGTGTTTCAACTTCTGCAATGATGACAGCGTATTATGCACATGGTAGACGCTCTCACAAAGCCAAGAAGTAAGGGACGACATCAAAAGTTCAATGTAGGATAAAAAACTTAATTCACATAGTTTTTTCACTGACCCCCCCCCCCCCCCCCCCCCCCTTCTTAACTTAATTTGGGAAAAATTAATTGTTAAATACGGATATATGTAAAATCGATTTTGGATAAACAAAACTCGCAGCAATTTTACACCCCCCCTCTCCCACCCCAAACTATTTGATTTAAGTTTTTCATCCTACATTGATCTTTTGATGTCGTTACTAAAACATGAATGCAGGATATGGATAAACGCTGACAATTTTAATTCGGCTTTGGTACAGTTACCACGTGACTGTTACCATGATCGGTCATGGATTTTGCGTTTTATTCGGGACATAAAACATCTCTTTTGAATAGCCTTAATTTTTGTTTGCTAGTCAAAAGAAAGGTCAATAAAAACTTAATATTTAATAGATAATATTTTGTACAACTTTTGTGTGTGTGTGTGTAAAAATCGTCTTCTAGTGAGTCATGTCGATTTCTTCTTATATATCATTATCTTGGTATCGTTCTTTACTACTCCCAAATGGCATGACAGGGACTTTAACCCTACAAACATTCTAAAACAGTAACTTTCTTATTCTGTACCTGCCTACTAGTATCCCAAGCTATTAATATGTATGAATGTATTACAGTTGTGGTCCTTATTCAATTCGATGTCAGTCATAACTTATTATTTCATCGGTTTATAATAATTTTGACCGTGTTTTTCTCTTTTTCTTTTATTGTTTCGATCTTTGGTTTTTTTCGTGCTAATTTCCTATAATAATGAAGGGGGGAGGGGGGGGTCCTGATCCCGAAATCCAGGGCTTAAAAACATGAAATCCCAAGGTCCCGAATTTAAAGAAATTTAATTCCCGACATCTCGAAATTCGAAAAAGGAATTCCCGCATCCCGAAAGGATCAATCCCGAAATCCCGAGCTTAAAAACACCCCATCCCGACGTCCCGAAAAAAGGTCCTCCCCCCCCCCCCTCAATGATGATAACAAACTAAAATTTATAATTAGTTTACTTCGCTTCCTTTACCTAGTATTTGTTTAGCAACCAACAATCAATCAATCCAGCTCTTAATTATTTGTAACAAAGTTAACGTATATAATGGTCCTTTCATATCTTTTATAATTATCATTTCTCTGCAGGGAACGATGTTTTGGAATATTGTTTCGTATCATTTTGTAATACGCTTACGGAAATATAATTGTGCAAGGTTTAACTTAATGTAATGGCAGAAAGTTCATACACTTGGTAGCATAGCATTCATTACTCTCCTTTTTATGTGACAATATTTAAGAGTTATGGAACTTTAACCACTGTAGGGTAAAATCAACTGTTTCATACTAATTACTTTCCCCTGAATTATAAATAAAAAAAAAAATTCCTTTCTGTTGTCAGAATAGGAACGAGAATTATAAAGAGACAACAACCCGACCAAAAAGCAAACACAGCCCAAGGCCACTAGTGGGTCTTCAATACAGCGAGAAAATCCCGAACACGGAGTCATGCTCCAGCTGGACCCTTTACACAAATGTGTACTAGTTCATCGAAAATGGACGTCACATTAAATTCCGAAACATATTAATAAACCTAAATAAAAAAAATTATATACAAAACGAACTAAGGCTACATAGCAAGATAATCACACCAGCTCCTTCTTTTTTATTCTATTATAGTACTTAACTTATTATTAAGTAGTTTGTGCAAGCGAATGTACTTCCGTTGTGACTTTCAAAAATAACTTGATAGTTGCTTAAGGTATATCATACTTTTCAATCGATTCGGAAGTTGACATAATATATGTATAGAGACACCCGTCTTTTGTTGAATACAATATAAGTGCTTCCCAAGAGACTTTTGGTCATGTGTTTCGTTCGGTTGTTATTTCGCTGCCGTGTAAGCGACATCTTTTTCTGTTCATATCAGTATATATCCAATCGTCGTGTTGCGATGTAATAGAAAAAGGTATGAAGAGGATAATAAAGCCATAGTTTTAATAGAGATTCTGCTGAGAATACTAACTTACAGAAAAAATTAATAAAAAATTAACTGTCGATATATTTGATACATAATTGATTTTTAATCCGAACAGGTGTCGATAATAAAATTACAGTAAGTTTTTTGGCAAATCCATTGCAGGTGTACTGACTGATTTTGTAGGTTCAGACACATGATGGTTTATAGGTTGTTATTCGCTTTGAACTAACTATCACAAACTTCGAGCACGCTTGTATCTGTACTATGTGTGTTTAGCCTTTTTTATAACTTGTTTCTTGGTTTTTATACGCCCTTCTAAGACGGGACGTATTATGGAATATCGTCCGTCCGTCCGTCCGTCGTCCACACTTCGGACAATTAATAAAAAAACGCTTCCACCAACTTTTATGAAATTTTGTTGAATTGTTTATATCTATTGACGTAAGCTCCCTTTCGATTTTTAAAAATTTCAAATTTTTCGTTTCCATGTTATGAAGTTTTATCCTTAAAAAAAGGGGGATTTTCCAGTTTTCGGACAATAACTCAAAAATGCTTCCATCAACTTTAATGAAACTTTGGTGAATTGTTATTGAAGAAATTGCTCCTTTTCGATTTTTATGAATTTCAGATTTTACGTTTCCGTATTATGAATTTTTATGTTTAAAAAAGGGGTGATTTTCCAGTTTTCGGACAATCACTCATAAACACTTTCACAAAATTTTATGAAACTTTGGTGGGGCGTATTGCGTTTCCGCTAATTTTTCAAAGTCCCAATACTACGTTTCCGGAAATTTAAAGTATACGTTTCCGCAATTTGTATTTATTACTTTTCCGGAAATTTACCTGGTAAATTATAAATGTGTAAATATATATTTTCATAGATGGCACATTTAAATCCTGCCCGAAATTCTTTTACCAACTTTATTCGATACATGGATGTAAAAATGGTAACTGCATTCCTCTTGTATTTGCGTTACTTTTACTTAAATCCGAGAAAGGTTACATCAAAATGTGGGATCTGCTTATTGATGTGTGCACTACCCGAAGATTAACTCTCCAGTCCGAGGTAGTTCATATTGACTTTGAATGTGCAATGCATACTGCTGTTACGAAAACATTTCCTTCTGCTACAGTCAGTTATTGCATATTTCATTTAGGACAAAGTTGGTGGCGAAAAATTCAGTCGTTAGGTCTGAGTGCCGATTACAAAGACAAAGATTCGGATTTTGGTAAATGGCTAACACATTTCTTTGGTTTGGCTTGCCAACTGACAAGATTGAAGAATGCTTTATTGAATTGATAGCCGATGCTCCATCTGACGATAAATGCATGAAGTTTGCCGATTATATATTGGAATTTTATATAGATGGCAATTCGAGATTTCCACCAACCATTTGGGCATCACATCCTGACCCCAAGGAAAAGAGAACAACGAATAGTGTCGAGTCTTATCATGCCCACCTGAACGAGCAGTTTTACGCTAGCCATCCTAACATTTTTGTCTTTGTCGATGTGTTATTGAAACTGCAACAAACATCATACATTAAGATGAGAACTCTAACTGTAAAAGCACCCGTTCGGAAATATGAAAAGGAGAAGATGGACTTCCTTCTTGAACAAAATACAAAACTTGTAAACGGTGAATGTACTACTGTGGACTTTGTACGACGTGTTGGCTACAAATATTCTGCCAGAACTGACTTATGAACTCATATCAAGATATATCTGATTAGTGCTGACTTTTGAACATACGTTTTCATACATTTTAATGATGAATTTTACTTGCATGTTATGATGACCTTTAACTTAATAAATATTAACTTTTTATTATGGCTTTGCTTTCGATCAACAGGTATTCCTTAATTATTTGCGGAAAAGTAATAATTTATTTTTTCCGGAAAAGTTACTTTTTTCAGGAAAAGTAAGATATTTATTTGAGGAAACGTAGACTTTTTTTTCCGGAAACGTCATCTTTTTTTTTTCGGAAAAGTAATGCCAATTTGCGGAAACGTAAAACGCCGCTTTGGTGAAATGTTTATATCTGTTGACTTAAGCTACCTTTCAATTTTTATAAATTTCAGATTATACGTTTTTCAGTTATGAATTTTTATATTGAAAAAATGGGGATTTTTCCAGTTTTTAGACAATAACTCAAAAACACTTTTACCAACTTTTATGAAACATTTACATTTTTGGTGTTATGCAGTCTTATTCTTAAGAAAAATTAGGCTTTTTCCAGTTTTTCGGATAATAAATCAAAAATACTTTCAGCAGTTTAAGATAAAACTATGGTGACTTGTTTATATCTATTGAACTAAGTACCCTTTTGTTTTTTATATAATTTCTGATTTGATGTTGTACAGTTGTGGAATTTCTCTTCTGAAAAATATGTCGGAAACGGCCAAGGAAATTTATTTGTTGAAAAAAATTATTTAAAGCATAAAGACAAGCTAAAAGGGCAACGGGCGTATCATGCGCTTATAGCGCAGCTCTTTATTTATTTATTTGATGAGTCAAGTCTTTTCAACTGATTTTATAAGAAGTTGTATAATATGCTGTTTATCACTGTTCAATGTTAAGGGGATGGTTGTGCACCTAAAACGAGTTTATTCACTACGATTTCTATATATGCGCCGTAAAATTATTTTTTCTCGAATGAATTGAATTGTTTTAAATTTTTCATTTTGGAATTTTTTGTAGCTTGCTATGCGGTATTGGTTTTCCTCAATGTTGAAGACTGTACTATGAATTATACTTGCTTACTTCATCATCATTTAATGTCTGGTGGAAAAAATTGTTTCTCTGGCAATCATACCACATCTTTTTTTTATAAACTTATGAATAAAACAAACACTAGTATTCGTCAGTTCAGTTACAAAGCACGCCATTCACGAATTGAGTAAATGAATGCATGGAGAGCGCAGCGTTATATATTTTCATGTGCCATGCGTAGCTTTACATATATGAATTTTTGTAAATGTACATGTATCAATTGGTGATGCTTTTTGTACTTGCTAAAGGGGAAACTAAAAAAAATAAGATAGCAACGTTTCTTCGGTATTGATTATGTTTATTGATTGCGTTACGATCAATAACAATAAAAACAACAGATGAAATTACTGAACAATAAGTGATATATATTTGACGATTATTAAAAAATGTATTCTGACACGATGAAAGCAGGAACCTACGGTACCAAAAATGCAAGACGAGAACCAGTTGCTCATTTTGATCAGTAGGAAAGGTAGAGAAAACAAGGAGCATGTTTTGTGCCTTAGTCACACTAGACCACGATTGCACCACGCTCACCGCGATCTAAAAGGTGAGGTCACGGTACGAGCGGGATAAAAATTTGGATTTTCATTGTTTTCACGATGCTACTACATCCTCATTACGCTTCTACTACGGGCCACGTTCTCATCACGCTTATTCTGCGACTTCAATACGGTAATCACGATCTTATTACGCTCATCACGTTTTCATAACGACAATACATGCACGATTTATCCGATTGCAACACGATCTTACCACGCTTCTCCTGCGATTATATCACGTTCTTACCGCGCTTCTTCTGCGATTATAGCACGCTCTTACATCGATCAGTCTACGACCTTTCCACTTTCATATCGTGATCTAACTACGCTCTCATCAATAACGTCAACATCATGTTCCATATAAATACTGTTCCATTCCTTCTAATTGTCATTAATACGTAGAATTCTCGAAAACAACACAGGCATACCACCAAAATATACCAGAACTAGTGGTCGTGATGGTAGGGATGAAGGTAGAATCAGAGGAGCCTCTGACACGAATTCTGATCCAGTAGACATGTCGGATCAACCAATCCAACCTGAGTCACAACGCATTGCTGATCCATCGAGATCAAATGACGATATTTTATTGAACAATAGAGTGAATGATATAGATGTGTCAAGCATGGTTGTGCTCATCAGACCTTGACCTCATTTCATGGTTCAGTGGTCAAAGTTAAGTTTTTGATATTTGTTTTTTTTTCTAACACTATATGCAATATGTCATCTTTATTTGGTGTATGGAAATATTTAATGATGTGCATGTCAGTCTGGCAGGTTTTATTTGACCTTGACCTCATTTTCACTGTTCATTGGTCAGTGTTCAGTTTTTTAGTTTTGGTCTGATTTTCTTAAACTATAAGCAATAGGTTAACTATATTTGTTGTATGGAAGAATTGTAAGCTGTACACTTCTGCCTGCCATGGTTCATCTGACCTTGACCTTAATTTCATGGTTCATTAGTCAGTGTTTAGTTTTCTTGTTGAAGTCTGTTTCTTAGAAACTATAAGCAATAGGTCAACTATACTTAGTGATTTATTGTAAGGTGTACATGTATTTCTTGTTTTGTTTATATGACCTTGACCTCATTTTCTTGGATCATGTTAAGTTTATGTGATAGTTGTAGTGAAGCTTTATATTTAGGACTATCAACATAATATCAATGATAAGTAAAGAAGACGAGACATTTCAGCATGTGCACTCTTGTCGTAATTTGGAAAATTTTAAATAATTTGATAAAAACATTTATCGATATTGCCTCTTTGTTGATACTATTATATTTTTTTGTTTGGTTTATATGACCTTGACCTCATTTTCTTGGATCAGGATAAGTTTATGTGATAGTTGTAGTAAAGATTTATATTTAGGACTATCAACATAATATCAATGATTAGTAAATAAGGCGAGACATTTCAGCGTGTGCACTCTTGTCTTAATTTGTGAAATTTTAAATAATTTGATTAAAACATTTATCGATATTGCCTCTTTGTTGATACTATTATATTTTTTGTAGCTCGTCCGCTCCCATTTTATATTCGTTATGTAAACAGAAAGTCACAACTGTTTTTGTCGAGCCTTCGACTTTTGTCGAAAAAGCGAGACATAGCGATCCTACATTCCGTCGGCGTCGGCGTCGTCGTCGTCGTCGTCGTTGTCGTCGGCGGCGTCCACAAATATTCACTCTGTGGTTAAAGTTTTTGAAATTTTAATAACTTTCTTAAACTATCCTGGATTTCTACCAAACTTGGACAGAAGCTTGTTTATGATCATAAGATAATATCCAAAAGTAAATTTTGTAAAAAAAAAAATCCATTTTTTCCGTATTTTACTTATAAATGGACTTAGTTTTTCTGCCAGTTAACATTACATTCACTCTGTGGTTAAAGTTTTTAAAATTTTAACAACTTTCTTAAACTATCTTGGATTTGTACCAAACTTGGACAGAAGCTTGTTTATGATTAAAAGCTAGTATCTAGAAGGAAATTTTGTATAAATGAACTTAGTTTTTCTTCCAGTTAACATTACATACAGTCTGCAGTTAAAGTTTTTAAATCATTTATTAGATTCATAAACTATCCTGGATTTTTACCAAACTTGGACAGAAGCTACTTACAATCAAAAGATAGTATATAAAGGAATATTTTTTTCCTCATTTTTGTTGAGCCTGCGATTAACAGCAAAAGTAGGCGAGACACTGGGTTCCGCGGAACCCTAAGAATTTTTTTTTACAGGGATCACGAAACTTTAATCCTGTTCCATATCAGGCTGATCATTGGATAGTTTTGCGGTGTTTCGGAAATTATACCATAGCTTTTGTTGAAACCCCCGGCAATAACCTCACGAGACGAAGTCGAGTGAGGTTGCCGAGGGGTTTCAACAAAAACTATGGTATAATTTACGAAACACCACAAAACTATCCAAAAAATATGGAATATCTGTTTTAACCTATTGCATCTTTCGCTGTTTAAAATTGTGTATTTCATATATTTTTGTATGTTTACTTTAAAAATAATTAAAAGAATCAGTAAAATAACCCTTTCGGACCTTTCACAGAAAGCTCCGCATACTCTCCAAAACTAGCACGGGCTTCTGAAACAGCGGGAATATCAGTTTGGCAAGATTTTTTTGACAGCGATGGATGCATATTTACATTGGTGACGGACAACGTTACAGACGAAAAACTGTTGAAGGAATTAAGGTTCTGGCTATGGACACAATAAGCTACAACTACATATTTCTGATATTTTGAGAGATTTCTGAAATAAATCGCAGACTTAAAGTTGAACTGCAAAGGGTAAGTTTTTTAATTCTTTTTCAAAATGTTCGAAATGTTTTCATTATTTAATATTAATTTATGATTTTGTGGAAATTAATTTTACAAGAATCTGTCTGACAGTTTGGATGAATCACTCCACGTTTTACTTTGATCCAGAAGCCCATGTCGAACATTAGATAAAAGGGATTTCAAAATGTTCACGATTAAATTCACATGTTGACGGGTGTGGATCCAAGATTTTGAAAGGGGGATCTAGCAAGCCAACATTTGAAGTAATACTATGAAAAATGTCTTTGCATTTACCATAAATAAAGTTCCTGCCCCCTCCTCCCACAAAACAATAATCCGCCTCGGCAAATTTAACCTAAACATGAAGCTGTACAGTGGAGCCTATGGGAATACAATCTAAGTATACATTTCAATTACCGAAAATCAAAATATTTTGTAGTATAATATATATATAAATCTTAACACATAAATATATTTTTTTAAACTTTATTTGTTTGTTATAATAGAAAATTTTGTTCATTTATAGGACAACGAGTTGGTGAACGTGGGTTCGATTCCCACCCTAGGCATTCATTTATATCAGCTGGTGCAAAGCGGGCAGTTTAGCTTAGTGGCCCCACACTAACTCTGTTGTTACTATAAAAAAATCAGGCGGCCGCGGCCAGGTCTTGCCATCTTTTTCTTTCAAATATCTTGTACAACGAAACCATGGTATAAGTGTGGAAATTATACCATGGATAGATATGGTATAATTTTCGGTTATTGAGATTTATACTCCGGTTGCATTCCCATAGGTTCCATTGTACAGCTATAGGTTAATTACAAATTAGACCACTATCAGCCACAGTTTTATTAGGTAGATCGAGTGTTTTTTTTATCTTCTGAGCGTCCGTTCTGGTCATATTGCAAAAATAATTTTGTGTTTATGAGAGTAGGGGAAATAACGCGTGTAACTAACGACGCACGTTTTTTGTTCCAAATTCCTCTGGAGGCGTGCAAAACGTTTACTTTGCCTTAAATAGAGAAATATGAAGTTTTTAGTTTTGATTTTGGGAAATAACAATTACATAATAATCCTGTCTTCCACATTCCCCCCCCCCCCCCCCCTAAGACAAACAATAAATTTCATAAATAAAGTCTGCAAAATGTATCTGTACCAATAAATACGCAAACTGCAAATGTCAAATAAAATAATTATGAATAATTTGTAATAATCAAACATTAAATCAGATATATATACATATATATATATATATCAGTTAAAGTTAAATACAGTAATGAAGCTGTTCAAGGAAGACCAAAACATCAATCTGCTACCCACCTCCTCCTTTACGAAAACAATTGTATATATATGCATTAACATTTGACAATCAAATTTAACAAAAGTCTATCAACGTTTATCAGATTTAATGTCTTTAAGACGGGAACTTTGTGTCTTCTTGGTAAAGGTCTTCAAATTCAGTTTTATATCAGATACATATGTATTGTAACGGCACATTTAATGTTGATATCCATGAAAAGTTGCAATGACCACCTTTTTTATGCAAGATTCTGAAAAGCGAATCGGACGATGCGCAAATTTTATGCCCAGCTTCTATATCTAATGGATCAGATCCATCTGTATAGACTAATAGTGTTCCTTACTTCAAGCTTATTTACTCTATTGGTTTCTGCCATCACTAACAGAAATTAGACTTCCATAAACTCTCTAAATACTAAATATTTAGATAGCGATCACAAACAAGCAACAACTCATAAAACAAACCAATTCCTACTAAAACTACTTAACAGTCAACACTTCAAACTACACAGCTCAGCCGTACAATATGTTTCTATACAAACATATAACAACATGCGATGTATGAGACACACAGCATCCTTCGCTTGGACAAAACAAACAGCAAACATTGAGAAGTGTAACATCTCTGAGTACATTGAAATAACCTTAAAGTAAAACTGTATATATACAACACAATCTAATAACAAACATTGATCAAAGGTAACACAATCTGAAATTTAAAATTTGTGATTCAAATCGTTC
This sequence comes from Mytilus californianus, assembly GCF_021869535.1. Classification (NCBI taxonomy): domain Eukaryota; kingdom Metazoa; phylum Mollusca; class Bivalvia; order Mytilida; family Mytilidae; genus Mytilus; species Mytilus californianus. Next base: position 71,319,319 of record NW_026262745.1, read on the forward strand.
TTTACTATTCCGTCTATTTTTGAAAACTTCACTTCACTAATGTCTATCTGCAGACCTTTCATCTCTAGCATGAAATCTGAAATAAATATTTGGACACCTAGACATGACATAACATAACTAATGACAATTAAAACATTTCCTAGGTTACTTTCCCTACGTGATCTTAATCGCCTCTTCAATATATCAATTAAAATTTAAAAACTGTTATGAACAGCTTTCTTGCTCATCAATAGTTTCTGAATCACCAGAAAAATGAACAGCTTCATGCTCAATAGCCGGTGATAAAGCTTCACCTAAACTATAAGGGTGCTTAAAATTAACAAATCTAGACATCTCAATATTCAAACATGATGCAAATAATTAATTAAAATACACATCTAAGTCTGCATAATTATCAGGATAAGTGATATGAGCTTGTATCTTAAAACTCTAACCAAATTCATATGTTTTCCCCCTTTTCCTTCAAACTACAAACTCGCAGTTGAAATCTAAAATAGGACACCCTCTCCTTAAGATTGAACCTCGGAATAATTATTTTTTTTCAAGCAGTCATAATCATATCAATTACTCTGTTGTTGGGTAAGGGTGAAGATTGGTACCTATTAAACGTGTAAACCGGCTACATTTGTTTGCATCTCTCCTACATTTAAGTCAGTAATCTAATGTTCATTGTTGTCGTTTGTTGATGTTGTTCATAAGTGTTTCCCGTTTTGTATATAGATTAGACCGCTGTTTTTCCCGTTTGAATAGTTTTACACCAGTCATTTTGGGGGCACTTTATAGCTTACTGTTCGGTGTAGCCAAGACTCCGTGTTGAAAACCGTACTTTGACCAATAATGGTTTTATTTTAAAAATTGTGACTTAGAAGGCGAACTGTCTCATTGGCACTCATACATCATCTTCTTATATCTAGAGAAACGTAAACTAGCTTCACATTTTAAGTTCATTTTTAACTGAAATGCTACCTCACATTCATTCCAAATCATAGAAAAACTCTCAAAATGAACAAAGTAATCAGCAATATCAGTGTTGACAACATCAAACCTATTATGATTATACATTTACCAAATAAACCATACTATAAAAATAAAATACCACAGGAACAATTATACCCCTAAATCTTCAAAACTTGTCTCCTAAAGACAGTCGTATCTAATTCCACCAAGCACTGACTCAAATGCCTGCTTCATTTCTGATTAGTTTTCCCAAAATAATGCATTTCAGTTAAAAACAGAAAAATTGCTGTAAAATTCAACATCCACCTCGCGGGACCAAAATGTAGCATTGAGATTCGGAGATGTGGACCACAGCTTGTTCTAGTTGTAAACAGAGACGATGGATGCCAGATGTTAAAGCACTATTAGTATCTAAATAGCTAACTAAATAAAAACCAAAAACAGTGAAAAAATTATATTATTCATTTTATCTAGTTAAGAAATGGAGCATTGAATGACTTCCAAAATCAGCCGTATTTAGAAGGTATATGGCATATTCATCAACCTTATACAGTGAGATTGGGAAAAGAACATATTTCCTAGGTGTTGTTTTTATCTTTACACCGTTTCTAGGTTGTCATCGAGGGTATCACCATCCCCGTAGTCAGTGCATGAAAGTACGAAATTTATGTTATGTTAATAAAATTTCCTGTTACAATTTTTTTTTAAATTACTTTACATTATGGAATAACTCTCTCGGCTTCGGATATACTAACTTGTCGTTGAGGGCTTAGAGCACTTTGTTATTCATATCAGATGTACATTATCAATTAAAAGGCCTCCATGTATACGTGTTTTCAAAAGCAGGCATTGATACGCCTTGATCATTACACAGGTCGATTACTCAGATCTTATATTAAATGTACATTATATTTTTAAAGAAGTTTACAAATGATTTGCGACGATGCAAATACTAAACTTGAGAGTAAAAACAAATATCTTTTTCAATGAATTCATCATACCAATATCTATTTGATTTAACAGATATATAGAAAATATTTAGTTAACCTAAATGTAAATAACAAAATAGGGAAATATAAAATTCATGGTTTTAAACAAGGGAAATAACAATTGCATCACAAAATTTTGCTGGTCCGTTGTTGTTCTCCTATCTTTTCGGTGTAAGGTAATAAATGTGTATATACGGGTTCACACATACACACATGTGTATTATATTTAAAGCATAAAACAAAATTTCTAAAGTGTTAACAATGAATGAAAAAATAATTTGATTATCGATTTTTCAATATCTTTAATAAAATTGAAAAAAAGAAAAATGTTCCTCTTTGGAGCATTTTTCATTTTGTCAAACGATTACAAAAATTGAAAAATGCTCCACACAGAAACATTTTCATTTTTGAGAAAGTTTTCTAAAAATGAAAATTCAACCAATATGGGGCATTTTTCATTTTTCAATATAAAAAGTCAAATTGAAAAATGCTCCACGTTAGAGCATTTTTCATTTTTCAATATTTAAAGGCAAATTGAAAAATGCTCCACGTTGGAGCATTTTTCATTTTTCAATTTTTAAAAGCAAATTGAAAAATGCTCCACGTTGGAGCATTTTTCATTTTTCAATTTTTTAAGGCAAATTGAAAAATGCTTAAGGTTAGCAATTTCAATATTTTGTTCTTTAGAAGGAGATTGAAATGCGTTTTTTCTAAAACAATCAAATTCAAATGTTTTAATTTATTCAAACTGTTGATAAGATGAAATCTTTTTAACACAAACTTATCATTACTTTTTATATTATCCTCGTGAAATCAAATAATGTAATCTCATGAAAATTACAAATTTCAAATCTCATAACGAAAATGATTTTTCAGAAGTGACTTCAACAGATTTTTGTTACATTTATCAAACCAATTAACTTTGAAATTTGTAGAGCATTTTGCAAAATCTATTTATTCAGCTTAAAATGAAAAATGTTTGGCGTAAATATACACGGTCTATTGAGCTTAAATGAGTGAGGAGACCTGTTTTGTTTTGGACTTCTCTAAATTTCATAAATCCTCATGATTTTAATTTCTAACGGAACTGTCCAGTTAACACAACGGTAAACGGAAACAATTTTTTATTATTTAGTTTGGAAAATAACAATATATTCACATGTACTTCCCATTGTCTGATTCTTATTCATATTGATCGCTGTTTTGGGTCTGACACCACAATATGATAATTGGTACTATACACATCATTGAAAACACAAGTGAGGAACTAAATTTTCTATTTTGAACATTGGTATGCACTTTTTAACGTGAATATAAAATAAATGTTGTACTCACATTTGACATTTGTTGACATATTTATCAAATTTTTTTTATTTCGCATTGATAAAAAAATAGAGTGTTGCTTGTATTTGGTAAGCTGTATGTTTAAAGTCAAATTCATCAATTGAAAAATATAATAATGGGGTTCAATGAGTGACAAATATGAGAAATAATGTATATAGGTCAGGGTTAGACAATCCTTCGTTTTTAGATTTAAACAATATTTTGAAAAGCATTATCCCACATCATATAGCACATGCGGCAAGGAATCTCAAAAGAATATTGGATATTTGATATATACTATCTATGTTTTACTTCAATTTAAAATAGAAAAATAGAGAAAGAGTGATCGAAATAAATGTTTTTTTCCCAAAGAAACTTTGAACCAATTGTAAAGAAAATGTCCAGGAAGACTGCTTGCAATCACGAAAAACAAAAACACAACAAAATCTGTTTTATAAATTTGGAAACCCTTACAGAAAGAAAAACCACCAATCAGCTTAAAAATATAGAAAGAAGGAAAACTTATCGCCAGATGAATTTGTACACTTGACCATTAGTTATAATTCAAATTAAAATGTATTACCTGTCAAATGCATGTGCACTAATTTGACTAAAATTCTCATATCTAATTCATAACATACTAATACGTAAATACAAATAACATTAAGTAAAAACAAGTCAAAACACTTCGACTAGATAATGTATATCATTATTTCTTGTTTTTTTTGTCTAGACGTCATCTTACTAACCATGGAGATGACTTCCGAAGACTGCCAACGGTCATAATACCCAATATAAACTTAACATTTAAATATAAATAAATATAACCACTTGCAAGGGCATTTTTCTAGAGCTTTGTGTTTGATTTTATATGTTAGCTTAAAAAGTATGTTTATCAGCACTTTTACCTGACTTTATAAGAATGATTTTTTGTGGAACGAATCAGTCCACCGAATGGTTCATCCTTGTTTTACTATCAATATTGAAATGTTTTTTTTTTCTTATTAAGGTGGTATGTGAGTCTAAATTAAAAATAATAGAATTTGTTCATACTTTGCCAAAACGTAGTATATATTGATATATGTTCAAAAATATAATAGAAATGAGAGGTCACCGCGCATTTTCTTAAACTACAGGTTGAGACAAAATTACATATTTTGTATGGATTATACAGGGAAAAACCATCATTATGTGATTAGAAGCTAAACTTAATGATAGAACTGTAAAATGAAATACTAGAAGATAGCTTTCAGAAAATACTTTGAGAATACAAAAAGCAAAGATAGGCTAAAATACAAAAAAGCAAAATTCCATGTAGATTCCTTCAGAAAATGCACTATTTCAGAGTTACCTCCCCTTAAAGTGCCAATTCTAAAATATTTGAAATTAAACAAAAATATTCTACATTTGTAAAGATATTAATATTTATAAGTTATAATCTTATAAATTCGTTCCTTTAAATGCAAATTCATATTAGTTATCTGCATTCCTGCATACAAGTTTGCTAACTTGATTACAAATCTGGACGTTAGATTCTCTGTTTTTTACAATCCAATATGGCGAAAGACATCCATACCACCTTTAAGCCAAATACATGTATTCAACATCTCCTGCTAAGAGGTTACATTGTAGGTCACATGAATACGGAATCAATAGATTGAACTTTTTACTTGCAAGTGAGTAATTCTCTATTATGTTTCTTGACCTATTTTGACAAAAAATAACCTTATGTTATTGTTGTTATATATCTCGTTACAAATGATCCTTTGTATGATGTCTATACGTAAATGTCTAGTATATTTGGTTTGGTCATATGCGTTATACTTGCAACAGATAAGAATGAAACTCCAATTTCAAAATAATTCATAAATATTTAACAGGTGTATTTAGGTGTATCAAAATCGTATAATAGAGGTTTCTCAGCATCTTACGAACGAACGAAAATTGACCTAACTTGACGTAACTTGCCCTAACGAGAAAAGAGGGAGCATTCATTTATTCAATAATTTTGGACTATCGGCTGTGATCTTCTTCCCTTTGAAATGCCTTTTACATAAAAAATATATACATTCTGGATTTGGTAAGACCAGTTTGAGTCGTAGACATATTATATTGACTTGATATATATAATATTATATGATAAACAATTTACGGTATAATCAAAACAGTTGAAAATCTAATTGATCAATAAATTATTGCGAAGAATATAAAATATTTAGACCTAGGACAGCAATCGTACGAGAGATTTTGATAAACATGACAACATCATTTCGATTTTTTTAAGTACATATATGAAAAAGGGTAAATATAGAACTTTGAAATGGAAGGGGATAGGAATCTTTTTGAATTTTATCAAGGATCAGATCAATGGAATAAGGTCTTTTGCAAATATGAGGTATAACTAATCTAGGCATGAACGCCTCTAGTTTTTAATTTGAAAAAAAAAACATTCTAGGATCCGGGGTAACTTCGTTGCCCCAACTCTAAATCCAAATGATCACTTCTTGACCTGAAATGATTATAACTGATTTATATTCCAGCTAAACTGATAAACTCAAGAAGATAACCATGATAACTAAAGGGAAACATTGAAATAAATATTTGAAAAAAACAACAAAAAACAGTTTACACTTTTTTGGGGTTTGTTTTGTTTTCATGGCAGATCATGGCAGTTCTTTTTCTCTTTGTGTATGTTTTATAATCGTACAAATTTTAGTATATATATAATTATTTTGTTTTTTGTTTTCGTGGAGTTTTTATGGCATGTTGTATATGTTTTCTTCGGTTTTTATTTTTCTCATTTTTTCTTTTTACTTTAGGAATGGAATTTGAAGAAATTGTCCCTTTAAAAAACTAAGTAACTATCAGTTTTGTTGGTGCTGTAGCACTCATACTTTCAACAAGAATACACAAAACTCTATAACTTTACGATTGATCGAGTGCACTTTTATATTTCTGTAACTCAAAATAATTCAACAGCAAGTCGGACCAATTGAACCTAGCGCACATTGAGACTTTCCTGTTGGGTGCTTTATTCTAGGAGACAGAATTTACCCAAACTCACCCTCCTTTATTCGTTCCATATTTATAAAGAATGTGTGGATATAATAAATGAAAAATACTAAACTTGTGTCATCTCAATCACTTTTCAAGCATTTTACAAGCACTAATCTCGTCGTGAAAAGCATAAAATACTTGCCACAGAACGTTAAACATCCAACAATCAATCAAATGAAATACAAACCAGACGCGCCGATTGTTGTTAACAACATTAAAAACTGACAATGTTCTTTTTGAATGGATAAGGGAGATTAATCGAACGCATATATTCGACATGTAAACAAACGAAACTCAACGTAAGAATACGTAAAATTCAACAACAGAAAATAAATTGGAACACCGATGTCTAATTACAAAAATAAAATGCAAGGTTGCAAAAAGACTATGCAATTGTTAACTGTTGTCTTTTAACACACTGCAATATCGGTAGACATTTATCGTGGATTTTATTATAACAAAATTACTGCTCCTTAACGATAAGTTCGTAGAGTATCGTCCGTTCGTAAGATGTTGAGAAACCTCTAATACACGATAAAACCCAACTAGTACACTATTTAAATTTAACTAAAAAATATATATAATATATAGGCTTTTGGTTGAGAAATTTTCAATATATTTTATATCAAGTTTTGATTTGTACTCCTTAAATTTCAAAGACTGCCAAGATGGCTGGTAGGTAATGAACCCCTCTTCTGATTCTTCATCTGATGACATATCTACAGCAGTCAATGACTTTCGAATTTTCGTTTTTTTTTTATTGGCTCTCATTCAATTTTCTCCAAGGCAATAGTTTTTCGTTTTGCTTTCGGAAAAATAAAAAAAAAATTATTTTATTTAAAGCTTATGCATACTATACATATGAATTGTCCACAACCAATTTTTTCATATTTCAGTTTCGATAGGAATTGACTTTTCAGTAATAAATGTTGGTATTTCCTAGTTGAATAACAACAATTTGTAATCCCTCTATAATAATTTTTTTTTAATGATATTTATATATGAATTCTAACTAATTTGATGATTAAATCAAATAGAGAGAGAAAGAGAGAGAGAGAGCACCTTTCTTGAATTTATGTATTAAATGCACAAAAAGCATAGCTATAAAATATGTAAATGAGAATAGTTTGGCTACATATGGTTTGTAATGTAAATGGTCGATTACACATGTCAAAGTTTAAATATGATTAACAAAATTAATCTGTATTTTTCATGTGTCAATCAAATGATGGTGCTTACAATAACAAAACCAAAATGAATTGATGCCATGATATTTTCATTAAGGTTTACAGAACAGAGGCTGATTACTGTAGTTGAATATGCACCCCTCCTCCTTTTTCCATGAAAATTATTTAGGGGATAATTGCAAAATCTTGTTGGATGTGTACCATATTGCCTGCTTTCAAAACCAAATGGGCATGCAGTATTAGAAGAGTTTTGCTGCTTTTTGTGTTATTATGCATTTCTTGCAAAGAAATATATTGACTTAAGAAATATTCAAGTATGAAAAAAATCCAAACATACCTCCTTCTTTATTTCATGTGAAGTTCGCTTCTTTCTCTCTCCCTCCAACTTATTTTGATTTTGTGCAGAACATTCTTGCTTTTTTGTCATGAAATATCTTGATAATGAATCTGAAAACAAAAAAAGGTGACTATAACAAAATACGTACTGTGACATATGAATATATGAATGGTGTCAATAGGCTTTGAAAGGCTGCTTGCTACTACTAGTATCTGATACAGAAGTGCATATTTGTATATCTTAAACTAAATTTTTAAGGAAATGAATTGCTTTTTTGGCCAAAAAGCTAATTTTCAAAACAGTTTTGCAGGCTGACTGACATTATAAACAATATGGATTTCAGATTTTACGTAGTAGAGAATTGATAAGAAGTAGTGAATTCGTAAACGGTAATCAACGAGCGACTTTAGTCGCAAGTTGATTATCGTTTCCGAATCCACTACTTCTTATCAATTCTCTAGCTTAACCCATTTCTAGTAAAACGACTGTCTGTTTTACGTTTTGACAATGAATCAACGATATTTCATAAAAATAGTTTCGTATTTTGTCTTTTTTATTCTATAATAGCTGGAAATGATTATATCCACACGGTTCGCATCTATATTAAGACATTTGACAAGTTAACGTAAGTTTAAAATAACTTAAATGGGGTGTTAGCTCCCCTTTTTAACACCAGATTTTATTTGTGTATATACATATTTCATTTAATATTTAATCATTACAACTTATTCAAATTGAATAGATTTTGGTATATTTAATTTATTCAAGAAGACATATATTAATATACAGAATTTATTTTTCTTGTTTTGAAAAGTCAAAAAATTTTAATTACCAAAATTTAGAACCTTCAAAATTTATATATATAATATTTAGCAACTTGATTTGGTATATTGGAGACTAAACACCGTTAAGCCGTTCTATTAATAGCGTTGATGCCATAAATCTGCCATTTCATGATAATGCTCAAATTCATGTTGCTTTCCTAAAGTAATAAAATTATGTGCTACGATTTAAATTGAACAATTATATTTAAATTTTGTTTAAACTGTTTCCGATTTAAGTTAAGATTATGTTAACGTTATTACATTTGGCATATATCGTTCACCAGTCAATAAATTAGTTTTATCAGTGGTACGCATTCTGAATCACCATCAGAATTTTCTTGCCACGGACGTACAATGAATAATTATGTTGATTTGATAAACTTAACATCAAGCTGTTAATAGCAGTGATCGTCTAGTCGTTGGTAACGAATGTCATAACGGTGCAAAGTTCGAACCTTGTATCCGGAATGAAATTTTTTCATGGTAATTTTTTTCTGGACCAAAATATTGTTTTAATCCTAGACTGACATGTAGAAGTATTATATATTTCATTTTCATATAATGGCGATGATTTTGTTTCTGTTTTTACTGTCAAAGAAGTAGTTTTAACCCATTTCTTAAAAAAAAAGATAACACCCAAAATAAAAAACAAATTTAATAAACATGAACAAACCAAGATATATATATATTTCATTAGATTACAAAGGTGAATTATCAATGAGACAGAAATACAGTTAAATGACATGTATTGACAATTAAGCGCTTTAAGAGTACTATTTATATAATGATTAATGTACGCCATCGTGGTGTAGTGGTATCATGCATAGACTAAAGACTATTGATTATGAAGAAAATACGCGCGGGTTCGAATCCTACACATGCCACTCGTTTTTGAGAGGGTAAAAGATCGTAAGTTAAAATTTTAAAGTTATAATTTAAGTTCTCTTAAGTTAATACTGTGGTCAGTGGATTCTTGAAAAATAATCTACTGTAAGAACAATAGACTGACGTCAGAGAAATGGGTTAATATTCTATCTTTGATTGCTTAATTCCTCATATATCTGATAAGGCCAAAATAAATAATACATGTGTTTCCGTTAACGTGCTAAAAAAATTTGGGTAGGTAGGTAGGCAATATCATTTTATTTTACTAACATTTTTTAGCTCAGGTTACTACTAGGGAATCAGTCTGACTTTAAGAGTGCTTAATTGTTTCAAAATTGCATAAAAGTGTTAGGGTGGGCACTAAAAATTAGGGAAGGTAGGGTTAGTGGAAACACATGTATTATTTTTTTTTTTTGGCCGAAAGAAAATTTTTATGCAGATAACAAATATTCCACAAAACTGTCATACTAGATTTATTATACGTATATATATATATATATATATATTCAAATTAACAATTACTTTTCATTAATATTCATTTTCTTTTCAGAGTTTGCGATGCTGTTAATGATGGTATAACATCTCACATCAAAACTTTTATGAAAGGTTGGAATCCTACATACAATAACCTAACTGTACTTAATCGTGAGTATATATATATATATATGAAACAAAGTTTTAAAGATGTAATTTATATATAAAACTTGTTGAGGAGAAAAGTTAAACGATGTTCGTATACAGATTATAATACACATTACAGTAAAAATAAAATATCTGTTTCCACAACTATGATACATATTTAATAGGAATAACTTTATTACTCAAGTATCGCTTTGTAGTACAGAGTATTGAATACAAAATCTTTTCATAAAATGGAATTTTTAAGACTGACTTTTAATTTTGGTTTTCTCTTAAAAATTGTTTAACATGTTGCCATATCAGCTTTTTTTTTAGCTTACAATACAGTAATAAGTTTTGCTTATTGTTGAAGGCCATACAGTGATCTAAATTGATTTAATCTACGTCATGTTGTCTCTGGTTGGTAGTTTTCTCATTGGTAATCATATCAAATCTTCATATGTGTATATGCATATGAAAGTTTAAGTAATGCTGTGATACCTTTTACCATCATCAAAAATCCATGTTAAGCCTTTTTCTTTCCCATCTGTATGACCTTGTCGCACGGCATTCTGCAGAAATACACAAGGTACGTATTAAATATACTGTGAAAAAAAAATGTTTAATAATCACATAGTGAATTAATTTATTTCATAATTTACCATACGTACATGCAATGCAAAAATCAAGTTGAAAAGAAAACTATCATTTTTAGTGTATGGCATGATTGAGAATGTTGTTTACCATTTTTTTTTAACCTTCCAGCAATAAAAAAACATTTATTTGAGGAATTTAGCATGATAACATAATTATGCTGTTAAACTGTTATTTTGGAACTTTATGTTTCTTTGACATTTTAACAAAATGTCCTAAGTTAAAATATACCTTAACAGCAGGAGGTACCACAACTGTTTGATCAACCTTCTGGAATACTCCTACAGTTTCCTTCTCTTTTAATCTGATCAAAATTTCATTTTGTCTTTCATATATATTTATAAGTAAATCTCTTGTACCTGCAACAACAAAATTTCAATTATTACATATCATGCAAAGATAACTATTCACAGGTTCTTAAATATGTAAATATAAAAAAAAACAAGTGTGCATGTCTTTGTCTGGGTTCTTTTTAATTTGCACTTCTGTTTTATTCTTATACTTTCCCCTAGTCTTTATAGTTACATATTAATATCACAGGGGTGAGATATCATTTAGAAAAAAAATAACGAATAAACAAGCCAATTAAATTTCGATTCAGGGGTCGTAACTCCAGGAAAAGGAATAAATATCGTCGCGTGGATCAAGAAACAAAACATTTTTGAACGATTTATTTATTTCATAAAATTTATTCAATTTGTAAAAATACAAGATTGTTTTGCGATTTAATAGGGAGACGTACATTATCTTTGCTCCTTTGATCCCCCACTGTTAAGTGTTTTTTCATTAAAACTGTGTTTTAATAGAAAATGTATATATCGAATTAATAAAAAAACAATGTAAAGCAGTTTGTACGAAAACCAGTGGCGGATCCAGAATTTTTATAAGTGGGGGCCCACTGACTTCCTAAGAGGGGGCCCGCTCCCGTCACACTTCATTGATTCCCTATATAACCAACCAAAATTTTCCCACAAGGGGGGGGGGGGGGGGGACTGCTTCCTCTAAATCCGCCTAAGAAAACTTTAAATATATATGAATATGCATGTTTTCAATGAGATGAACAACCTGTAAAATATAATTGATTTGTAAGATATCTTTAAAACCAAAAATAAAACCTTACCGTCATCAGAATAATTATTTAATCGTATTTGCTGGAATCCGACATGTTTTTTTTAACTTTCTGATGGCATAATGAAATTACCTGTGCATTGAGGCTCGTGCATTCGATCATACACGGGGCGCAAAACTTACTTCCGCGAGCATTCCATCTCATTGGATAAAACGGTAACGTGATCAATTTCTAACATTAGTTCAAGCTGTCAACCATTTTATTTATATTACAAATTATATATACCATGTGTTTTACTCATTAACATATTTAAACAAACTCATCCTTCGGATTCGTTTGTTTAAATATGTTAACTCGTAAGAACCATGGTATATATAGTACTTATAATATTATCAGAAAAAAAAGTCTAAAAAAAACATTATTTATATATTTAAATGATTTTTTGAATTGAGTAGATTTTATCAAGACAAAATGAATCTAGGATAATTTGTTTTACATACTTATGCTGCAAAAGTGTAAGTGCACATTTGCTATACATTAATATATTTTTGCTGTTCACTATTATATTAAATTTTATGAATGTAATTAATATTTCTTGCTTGTTATTACTTTTGAAGATTTATTTGGTTAATTTAACACTTCACACAATAATAAGACACCATAAATTTTGTTTAGCAAGCTGTCTAAAACAATGTAGAATATCTGATATGGAGGTTTTTTGTTCAATTAATTTTGTGTTCTTTAATACCAATATGTTCTTAATATGCAAACTTTTGTATGATAAATAAATTTTATATAACATTAAATAATGTGTTGGTTTTTGTTATCATTCAGTTAGTTTCATTTATAAGATCTATGTTTAAAATTATTGAAGCCGCTATTAAAGCTGAACAGTGAGATATTGAAATTCATGATATTAGCTCAATTACTATTGCTAAATTGGAATTAAAATTGATCAGGCCTTTGGTTTTCTTCTATCTTGGATTTTTTTCTCATTTTGTCATGCCAGGGCAATCAAAAGCTTGATATGGGTTTTGCTCTTTGTAGAAGGCCATGCAGTGTCATATAGTTACACCACTCCTTCTATAGAGTTCATAGAATTCCATTGGTAGTGTGATGTCACATGCTCTCCACAGTGTATATTTAATACACTGTACACAAGTATTAGTATTTGACGTTTCCTGATATAAGCTTCATATGTTAAATACTCGAAGTGATTAATACTTTTTTCCACAAATAACAGATAGTTGGTAAGATATAAATATTTACACAGTACACCAGTGACCTAATATGGTAATACTTTAAACAAAATGTTCTAAATAACCCTTTGTTCACTTTTCAGTATGAACGAAGTATCACGGATGACCTGTATTTCACCTTTTAGTATGAACAAAATGTCTCTCTTGATCTGTCGTTCAGCTTTCCATATGGACAAATGCCAATGATGATCTGTCATAAACCTTTCTGTAAGAACAAAATGTCATATGGTCTGTCGTCAACCTTTCAATATGAACGAAATATCACAGACGATATGTGGTCCACCTTTCAAAAGGAACACAATGTCACATCTCATCTTTTATTCACCTTTTTCAAAACAAAAGGCTGAAGGTTGCCTTTCCTATGACAAAAGGTAACAAAATAAGATCTTAGGATACGAATAATCTGTTAATAATATTTTGTGCTGTACGAAAGTTGACCAAAAGATGACTTTTCATGCAGTGCCGGTGGTCAAAAGTCAAAAATCGACTGAGAGAAAACAAATATGGTTTACAAACTAAAACCGAGGGAAACACATCAACTATAAGAAGAAAACAAAGTAACAAAAGCATGAACAGGAACACTGAAGTGCAATAAAAACAAATGCCAACGTACATACAAACAAACTATTAGATGACAACTGCAATATTCGTGACTTGGTACAGGGGATTTTAAGAAAACATATGAAAGACCCGATATGAAAAATCTGTAGTAAATCAAACTAGGAAACTAATGAAATGATTCATACAAAATAATTTACGAGAAAAACATATAATATATAATTACAGGCATGAACCAACGTGAATCACTGAATAAAAGGCTCTTGATTTGTAACATGTACGTACATGTGAAGAGTGTCAGGAATAAAACATTGTAAGCGCCCTACCACACTAAACTCGGACAATAGTGTTACAGCATAATACATTTGATATAAGAAAAAAAACTTTAAAAATCATGTGCAAATGGCTTACCTTCAAATTTGTTGATATAAAAGATATGTAGATTCGGAACTTCTTGCGTTGGGATTATAGGAAAAAATTATCTTGAAATTGATATTTCAACCAAAATGGCAGGTAATAATTATTCAATAACACATTTTCTTCACTTCATTCTATTGGTTTCTGTTTCATCTACGATTCCTTTACAACAAACTTTAATATAGTATACATTTTCCCCCAATACAACATGTGTAACAACAATATCGAGAATGTTGCTTTGAAACCCTTTGGAATAAGAAAATATCCTATGATGAAGAACTTTTAACAAATGTCTTTTAAAGGAAAAAAAGAATACGAAATTAAGTACAATAATTTCGTCAAAAATACTTATTTTACACATATATGCCATTTTGTGCTGTTTTGTTACATATTTGTATGTATTTTTAGTAAATAAGATTATAATACAATGTCGACTAATGAATTTTTGACATTTTTATCTATATTGGCTGTTTGTTTTGTTTACGCATCGTTTACGGTTCCTTTACAACAAACTTTAATATAGTATACATTTTCCCCCAATACAACATATGTAACAACAATATCGAGAATGTTGCTTTGAAACCCTTTGGAATAAGAAAATATCCTATGATGAAGAACTTTTAACAAATGTCTTTTAAAGGAAAAAAAGAATACGAAATTAAGTACAATAATTTCGATAAAAATACTTATTTTACACATATATGCCATTTTGTGCTGTTTTGTTACATATTTGTATGAATTTTTAGTGAATAAGATTATAACACAGTGTTGACTGATGAATTTTTGACATTTTTATCTATATTGTCTGTGTGTTTTGTTTACGCATCGTTGTCAATATAATGGAATTTGATGCGACTGTCATACAAGTGAGAGGTTTAGCTAGCTATAAAACAAGGTTCAATCCACTATTTTCTACAGAAGAAAATGCCTGTACCAAGTCAGGAATATGACATTTGTTATCCATTCGTTTGATGTGTTTGAGCTTTTGATTTTGCCATTTGATTAGGGACTTTCCATTTTGAATTTTCCTTGGAGTTCAGTAGTTTTGTGATTCTACTTTTTACCTAAGTTTTTCGGTTCAACTATGGTTTTTTTGTTTCAATCGTTTTTGTTTTGTTTTTTTGGTTTTCTTTTTAATTATTGGATTTCTGATGTGTTTGTGTGTGACCTTGACATTTTATAGAAACAATAATATCGAATCTGTTGGTTGAAACCTTTTTGAAATAAGAAAATATCCTATGATGAAGAACCATAATAAATCCCTTTTAAGGTGGATCCCTACAGATATAGCAATTTTTTTTTCACCATTGAATTTTTCTTAAAATTTGCATACATATAAAATGCAATGGCCTCTATAAAAATTTAAGGTAAAAATAGTATGTCACCAGACTCGTTTCCATGGTAACGGTCACCAAAGTTGGTACATCACGTGTATGCATAAATACATACCTGATGTAGAAACTCTGGATTTTTTTCAAGCCTTTGAAAGTATTTTGAAAGGTTTGTTCTTCATTTATTACAAAATTAACATTAAGAATGTAAATACAACACAAATAATGGCAGTTTTATTCATATTTATTAATTTCGGCTCAAATTTCATCAACACTGCTGCACACAAAAAACACAGATTTTGTTAAAAAATTCTATTTTTCTTAAACTTCCCAAAAAATGGTCAAATGAAAATTTTTTTAATTTGAAATAAGATGGTCAAAACAATGAGCTTTTAATAAATAAAAAGAAAAATATGGGTCACCAGACCATTATTTTACCTAAAAACGTTTTGATGACCCCCAACGACACAGTTATCAACAGCAGTTCTTTGTATATCTCTCAAAATTGTGTGTACAAAGTGTGACACATGTTGTCATATCCTTTGTTAAACTTACACAGATTAATACAGTTTCACAAGACAATCAAATGAAAGCAATTTTTGTTTCTACAAACAACGGTTACCATGGCAACAGGACAAGAAATTGGAAAATTCAAGTTTTGCATTGTTCTGATGTGCAAGAGTAGCTACCAAACAGACAAAAAGAGATCAAATACCATGATTTCAGAGCTACAACACATGGCTTCTATGTAAATGTAAACAAATATTATGATAATGCAGCTTATATAAGCATTACTGTGGTCTAAAACGAGCAAAACAAATTACTCAGCAGTTAGCGAAAATCACCATATATTTTTTTCTTTCAATTATCGATTCATAGATACCAGTCATGCAAGTAAATGGATTAAAAAAATGTCAAGACTTTGTCACCCTGTCCTCAATTAATGATGTAAGTTTGATGAAGCATAATAATAATAATACATTATATATTTTCAGTTGTCATAGTAACATAAGCAAAAAATGATGAAATTATAACTTTTTCAAAGGTTTTTCAACTTTCTTTATTTTTAATGCCTCAATAATTAAGCAAAGATATAGACTGTTATATTTAAAAATATGTATATAGTTTACTCCTCTGATTCAGTCAAATACTGATTGATAGTCATAGCATAATTAGAGTTCATTTTGTTCCCTGTCAAAATTGTCAATCCTTCGATCCATATTGAATAGTACAGGTTGCTCCCATTCAGATATATCATATTACTATAAGTAGCATTACGAAAAGAAAATACCAGTTATTTTGCTCGCTTCATTTGAAATGTCACATCTTGGCATATTACATCTCTGGAATAGGTTTGATCCACTGACAGCGGCTACCTGAGTGATGTCACTATTTCTTAAAAGACGTCTTGTTTGAAAATCAAATTTTACACATTGATCTATATATATATATATATATATATTATAAAGAATATGAGAAGGAATTTGCTGAATGTCACAAGCACTAAAGCAGTGTCGTTTACTTCAGTTTCTATTTCATATGTTGTTTCTTCTTTAACATTTGAACTACATGGGGCCTTCTTTCTATTCTTTTTATTTCAATTCTTCTCTTTTAAATTCATTGTTTTCTGGTTATCTCTTTGCCTCTCCAATTTCTAATTCATACTTTCCCAAACTTTCAGAGTAAATTTGCCGGGGGAACGTTCTGATGTTGCATTTACCTGAAAGTTTAATTTATTTATCTGTAATGAAAAGGTGTAATATATAATATTATAGTGCAAAATTAATCCAATCATGTATTAAAACATCAATTTAAAAAGATTATATACCTGACTAACAAAGGTACTCATTAAGCGTTTAACATCATAATGTGATATATGGCCAGGTTTTTGAAGTGATTGCAATAATTAGGTCACCTGATGGGTATGCAATTTTATATTGCTTCTGCATATGATGTACATCCTTTTTAGTGTTTTTTTAATGTACAATGGCAATTTGGAATGAAATATAAGTGACAATATAGGGAGCATTACAGTGTCCAATACAAATGCAAATTCAAGGTATATATTTGATAGATGTCACCTTGACCATTTATCTTAAATCAATACAGTTGAACTGTTCTTTTTGGTATACATTTACATATACAACATGTGACCAAGTTTGTGATAAACATAAGTAATCTACATCACATAGTTAGCTTCATTGTGGCACATAGGAACCAGTGGCAGTCTTTATAATATACTTTATATTTATTAAATAATAAAATAAAGTACAAATCAATAGTGTAAAATGTGGATCACTGTGACCTTCTTTTGCCTGGAAGCTGAGTTACTAACTGAGACTCTGAGAGTCATCTGTGTATATAAGTTTGCATGATCTGACACCTTTGAATATGGTTGCTGAGATATGAAATTGGATGTTTAACATTACCAAAGTCAGTGAAGTGGCAAATGTATGTCATCTTTGTACAAGTTTACATGATCCTACAATTTATAGTTGATGAGATATGAACTAAAATCTACTAAATCTATTGTCTAAAAAGAAATGTTTATGCCAGCAAAACACCATTATCAGATTAAAAAGTATCAAATGAAACCTCAAGTATTTTTCTCAAAGGTAAATCCATGTAATTATCCTAAAATGTATGTATTTACCATTGACAGCCATTTATATCCTTCATTTTTCTGTAAAACTGCTGCTAATAGCCTGTTGTTCTTTAAAAGGATGATGATCCACCCTAAGACCTACAATTGATAAGAAAGATAATAAAAATCGTATTGAGAGTAAATTTATATAATTATAGGATTCATAATGAGTGAGACTTTTATATTACTTGTTATCAACTTCGGTTGTTCAATAACAAAATAATAAAAATAATGGTAAACGAGCCATTTTTTTAAAAATTAAATTAACTATAAATTCACTCACAAACTGAAAAAAAAATCATATTCCATATAATAACATGAGCATTGCAAAGTACGGCATCCTCTCACCATAGAAGACTGTTGCTTCTTAAGATTTCACAAGGGTGTTTAGAATCTACAAGGTCCACTTTGACCTTGACATTTGGGCATTTCTTTTCTATTAATAAAGTTAAAGCCTTAATCCTTTAAATTTACCTGTATTACTTTCATAGTTCCAACCAGTACCAAACATTTGCCATTCTGCAACAAAACTGGCTTCAACCTAATGAAAAAAAAGTAGAACAACATATATTAATGAAAGTACATGCAGTGTTCAAATGCTATAGCTAAAACATATTACATTTAAAATTAACCGGAAACTCAGGCTATCAACAATGAAATTTGTAAAAATAATGTATAAAGGCTTTCAAAACCAAATTGGGTTCATTAAATTTGTTGAAATTATCCATAAATATAGATTTAAATTAATAAATACCAATGTAACTAATTCTAGTTCAATATTTTTGTTGAAACAAATTCTGTCATGATCTATACATCAAAGTCTTCAAGTATATATAACACTGCTTTACCAAAAAATTAATTTGAAATATAGACCATAAACATGAAATTATTATCAAGATCTGTTAATTCATTTTTATGACTACTAGGGCAAATATGAATATAATTATGGTCCTCATTATACTTTATATCTGCTTTGGTACATTATCAAAAAAATACTTTGAAATTATTTAACTAAAGATTTAATTACCTTCCAATTACTCATAATATTAACCATGTTTAAAACTGTTTCATCTCCTGATTTAATTTACAGGATTCTATTGCAACTGCAAATATTTTCTTTCCGGTTTCATTCTTCTTTTTCTGTATGGTGGATGGATTCACAGAAAGTACATTCAATCCATTAAGAAAATGTTAAAATGTGTGGCACTAATTCCTGCATGTATCATTCCTGAAAAATATGATATGAAATGTCAGTCTTCGCATTGGTTAATTAGATAAACTATTTAGACTTTTGAGTTCATAATTTTATTTGGAATATACAATTGTTTTTTTTAATTTATATTTATATAATATGATTGTAAATTCATATTTGCCTTTATTCTTATAGATCACAGACTCATATAAATTTCTAATTATGTGGAGTGAGGGTGGGTGTGGCATGCATGCCCCTTCCTTATTTTCTTTTTTCCCTTCATGTATTATCCTGCATTCTACACATCATTCTATTTGTGTTTTTAAATGACTAAATCTCTAAGGTATCAGACCACTTGGTCTATGATCACATGCAAAAGATGATTAATATGAAAATTCTGATTATAAGATAAAGACAACTAATATTTCAAGTTTGTAAAACATTATTTCTGTGAATGAATCATTGTGACTGTATTTGTTTTCTTTTTCAATTCTAATTTCATTTATGATAAATTGCTACCAAATAATTATTTACAAAATAATCCTCCCCTTTTGGATGTAAAACTAAAAAGCCCCTTATGCTGTTGTCTTTCTGTTCATTGCAAAAATAATAAATTGAATAACTTCCAGGGGCAAAATTCCAGAAAAAATACTAAAGTCCAGCTTCCTAAAATATTTGGGCAGCACTTCCACTCAAAATTATGCTTTTTACCCTCAAACCACACAAACCCCAGACCATAATAGAGGGGAATTCAAGAAAGAAAAAGAGAGGTGTGGAGCAGGTTCATTTAAACAAGACATGAAACCATACACCTTCTCCACCCAGTGAAATGTGTAAGAGAATCTAGAGAGAAAATTTAAATCTCTTACCAAGTGCAGCTTTTGAATTGATAACAAATTCACCAGTCCCATTTCTTTTCCTCGTTTCTACGCTGTAACATATGCATGATATGCAGGTTACATGCACTGCAGCTACTACAAGGTAGCATGGTATGGACAAAATGCTCCACTGCCTCCACCTCCAAGGTCGTATTTCCGTTTGCCGACAGTATCCGCAGGGGACAGTCACACATCCTAACGAACAGATTCTGTGCTAGGTTGTGAACCAGAGCTAGCCGTCGACCTTCTTTCCAGGTTTCGTCAAACGAAAGGTCACTGTGATCGGACGCCGAATTTCTCCAACTCACAAAAACTTATATCATATGATCTTATAAGTTGAAAATCATTTAAGACTGTGTGAACTTTCAGGCTGAAGCTATTCATATTCTTCATTTTAAACGAACGCATGAATTTAACCTTTTTGATAAACCTTCCTCTCATCCGTGCGATCAGCTGTAATTGTTTACACACGTTATCAACAGACGACAACGGAACTGAATCCGTGACCCATATATATAGGCGATATATCCTTAGATTAAAACAGGGAACCAGTTTTACATCAGTAAAACGTTGTTATCTCCCTTAGTATCGGAAGTCACCTTAAAGGAAAGAAAAAATAAAAAAATAAGTACAATATTTTTGTAAGAAAAACGTATTTAAAAATGATCAATCTATAATTAAAATTAGATTATTACTTAAGAAAGTCATATGTTTAGTGTGAAATCAATTTCAAGATCATTTTTTTTTATAATCCCAACGCAGGAAGTTCAGGATGTACATGTCTTTTATACACTAAATTTAAATTAAAAGTGTATTCACCAGGTAATTCATTTTTAAATATCAATTGCATATGAACTATCAATAGAAATGAAAGTACTTTTTTGGGAGGTCCCCGTAAATGGATCCGTGTAAATAAAACTAGCGTTTACAACAAAAATGGCAGCTAATACTTCAATAACACATTATTTTCACTTCAATCTATTGGTTTTTGTTTCATCACCGATTCTTTTACCGGATTTGTAATAACATAAGCAACATGACGGGTGCTACATGTGGAGCAGGATCTGCTTACCCTTCCGGAGCACCTGAGATCACCCCCAGTTTTTGGTGGGGTTCGTGTTGCCTAGTCTTTAGTTTTCTATGTTGTGTCATCTTTACTATTATTTGTCTGTTTGTCTTTTTATTTTTGGCCATGGCGTTGTCAGTTTGTTTTCGATCTATGAGTTTGACTGTCCCTCTGGTATCTTTCGTCCCTCTTTTACAACAGTCTTTATTATACTGAACCTGTCTCCCTAAAAAAACATATGTAACAACAATATCGAATGAGTTGCTTGAAATCTTTTGATAATAAGAAAATGTTATATGAAGAGGAACCGTTAATAAATTCCTTTTAAAGGAAAGATAAAATAAGAAAATAAGTACAATAGTTTCGTAAAAAAGACTTATTTAAAAAAAAGTTAAATCTATAACTGAAATATATTATATTACTTTAGAAAGTCAAAATGTTTAGTGTGTAATCTATTTCAAAATCAATTTGTTTATAATCTCAACGCAGGAAGTTCAGGTTATAAATGTCTTTTATATCACTAAAATAAAGTTAAAGTGTATTTGTAAGGTAATAACGCAATCTATTTGAAAAAGAGAATTTGTATTTGATTTTCTTTTTTCAATGTTTTCTATTTGTGTGAACAAAATATTCCAACAAAAATTTAACTGCCATGATTTAATCACACATATTTGATGATGATATCAAATAACACTACACAACAAAACTTGGAGAACAATCTCAAGAAATAAACACGTTTTACTTTACATGTACAAGAAACGTAGAAATAACTGTTAAAAAGTATTCAATTTGGGGAAATTTCCCCATAAAGATGATAACCAATCAGATATCAATAATTTGGGAAATTTCCCCAAAAAGATGATGACCAACAGGAAATCAATAGAATAGGGAAATTTCCCTAAAAAGATGATAACCATCAACAAACCAATAGACTGGGGAAATTTCCCCAAAAAGATGAAAACTTAAAAGAAATCAATAAAATGTGGAAATTTCCCCAAAAAAGACGATAACCAAAAAGAAGTCAATAGAATGGGGAAATCTCCCCAAAAAAATGATAACCAACAAGAAATCAATAGAATGGGGAAATTTCCCCAAAAAGATGATAACGAAAACGAAATCACTAAAATGGGGAAATTTCCCCACCAAGTTGATAACCAAAAAGAAATCAAAAGACTGGGGAAATTCCCCCAAAAAAATGATAACGAAAGCAAAATCACAAAAATTTTAATAACCAAAAATAAATAAATAGACTGAGAAATTTCCCTCAAAATATTGCAACGATAGCGATATCAATAGAATGGGGAAATTTCCCAAAACAGGTGATAACCAAAAAGAAATATTTAGACTAAGGAAATTTCTTCACAAAGATTATAACCAAATAGTTAACTGTAGATTTGGGAATTATTGGCGATAAAAGGGTCATTGTCTTATAGTGCTGAAACAACTTTATTTTTTTCAGAAATGGACAAAAATACACAGATTTATTCAGAAAGTCATACAAATGAAGATGACAAAAGAATATTTGGAAAAATCAGAACTATGAATTTCAATATTGGTCAATATCCCTAATGCTCCTCCAATTGAGGAACACAAAAGTTGCGTGTAAACAACAAATCTCTGTGTAGTGATATTGGACATGTTTCAATTTTTAGCAGGTGACTGAGCCTAACCATTTGTGTTGATCTGGAAAGTAGAGGACCATAGAATAAATATGTAAAAACTGTTGAGTTATTAAATGTATTCAAAGTATAAAATTTTCAAAGAAATTATTGTGTGAAAAAAGGGATTTTTTACCATGAGGAGCTGCATCACGAAAGGATTTTCGGGGTATGCTAATTTACGGAAATATGATTCACACTTCGTACCCCGAAAATTTAACCACATATGTGAAAATGTCTCAGCTTCGAAACGAGCCATCATACATATCCAAGTTTACGATATGGATTGAGCTAGAGAAGAAAACGTTACCATTACCGCCTATGTAGAAACAATTGCGCATATTGCCCCATATCTCTACTGGATCATGATTCTTTACTATCAGATCTCCCTCTGCTTCTACATCTACCCCTACCACCACGCCCACGAGTTCTGGTAGATTTTTTGAAACTCTACGTATCAGTGAGAAATAGAAGAAATGGAACAGTATCTATATCGAACTCGATGTTGATGTTATTACTGAGAGCGTAGTAAGATCACGGTATGAACGTGGTATGATCGTAGTATGGTCGTGGTGAGAGCGTCCTATAATCGCAGAAGAAGCGTGCTAAGATCGTGTTGCAATCGGATAAATCGTGGTATGGTCGTGAGGACGTGATGAGCGCAGAAAGATCGGGATAATCGTAGTGAGGTCGCAGATAAGCGTGGTGAGAACGTGGTATAATCGTAGCGGGATCGTTGTAGAAGCGTAATGAGGAGGTAATAGCAACGTGAAAGAAACGAAAATTAACATTTTCATGCCGCTCATACCGCAACCTCACCACGATCTGAATTTATTTTAGATCGCGGTGAGCGTAATGCGATCGTGGTCTAGTGTAACTGGGGCTTAACCGCGTAAAATTAGTAGTGTTATTTATAAATACGTCATAATAGCGTAACGTCACACTGTCTGATACATGAAGCAATCTTTTGTATCACCAATTTATATATTTACAGGAAAGGAAAAGAAGACGCTAACTTAAGGCATGATATATTTACAGGAAAGGAAAAAATGACTCCAACTCAAAGACATGATCTATTGTTGTTGAATGAGGACACCAAAAAATCTGAAAGAACTTATTTTCTATTTACCATGTTTAAGTCTGTTTTAATTGGTTTGATTTATGTTTGCTTTATAATATATGCTGTAAATCTTAAACGGTTGAAATTAATACCATAGTATACAAAAATGTCAACTCTCTTCATATATGTCAATTGTTTGCCATGGTCTCCATGAACGTGTACAATTTTTCAAACAGGCGGGGAATTTCATACATATGAGTTAACTCGTAGCTATATATTATGAGGAAATCTGGTATGATTGACAATGAGACAACTATCCATCAACGTTTATAAAGGAAGCGGATTTAAGGACTTATAGGCAACAGTACGGCCTTCAACATTAGAAAAACCATACCGTATAGTCGACTACAAAAGGCCCCGATATACATTATTACGTTAAACAAGATTTTGTGAGGAAATTGCCCAATTTCGTGAACTGCATCATCTTTTTCTGCGATATTTGTTGTATTCTCAGTCAATGTTTCCCAATAATTGTGTTATTTGCTTATGAGAATGTTCCCCATTTTCTCTGCTTACTGTATCTGTAAGACGACATATGTATCACTGTTGTAGTTGTGCAATGCATTTGGATTTTCAACAAGCCTATGAAATATTTTGGTTATCATCTCTGTGGGGACAATTCCTCACCCTACTGATTACTATTGTGTTATCTTGTTGGGGAAATTTCCCCAGTCTATTGATTTCTTGGTTGGTTATCATCCTTTTTGGGAAAATTCCCTTGTCTAATGATTTCTTGTTGGTTACCATCTTTTTGGGGGAAACTTCCCCATTCTATTGATTTCTTTTTCGCTATCATCTTTTAGGGGAAATTTCCCCAGTCTATTGGTTTGTTGATGGTTATCATCTTTTTAGGAAATTACCATAGTCTAATGATTTCTTGTTAGTTATCATCATTATGGGGAGATTTCCCCAGTCAATTGATTTTTTGTTGGTTATATGATCTTTTGGGGGAAATTTCCCAAGTCTATTGATTTCTTGTTGGTTATCTTTTTTGGGAAATATATTACGATTCCCCAGTCTTTTTATTTTATTTTGGCTATCATCTTTTTTGGGAAATTTCCCCATTCTTTTGATTTTATTGTTGGTTATCATCTTATTGGGTAAATGTCCAAAGTCTATTGATATTCGTTTTGTTATCAACTTTGTGGGGATATTTCCCCAATACTTGTTCATTTGTAGAAATTGTTCTAAAATTTTATTTTTGTAGAGTTATTTGATGCCATCATCAAATACATGTGATACAAGCATGCCAGTAAAAGGTTTGTTTCAACATTTTGGTCACACAAATAGTAAACATTGAAAAAAGAGAATAAAATAGATTGCATTTAATGTATTTTTAAATATCAATTGCAAATGGACTTTGAATAGAAACGAAAGTAGATATTAGGGTAGTCTCCGTTACCAGGTCAGGGAAAATAAAATTGGAGTTTACATGCAAAATGGCGGGTAATAACGCATTTTCTCGTCTTCTTTCCATTGGTTTCTATTCCACACACAGTTCCTCCACAACACACTGTTTTCTTCTTCAGTAAAACATATGTTAATATATATGTTTAGCATTTTACAATGACTTTGCTGAATAATAAATAATAGCAAGCACTTCGGGATACATCTGTTATGCCGATGTACAATATAAACATGTTGGAATGAAAAAAATCTAGGTCGAAAGTAGAGAAGGGAGAGAAAAAAGGAAACAAAAATTTTCCGGCTATCTCATCCTTCAGTATGAAGTAAGTACAGGATCACCCAGTCTTTCGTTGGAAAAGGGTTTCGTCGATTTTTTCTAAAAAAAAAAGACGAAATAAAGTTCTTACAATATTTAAGAATCTTGAAAAGTTAGAATAAAATCATTAAGTATCCGTCTGCTTTTGTTACAAAATTTTAAAATGCAGCATAAAAACGAAATATATCTGCATATCAAATATTTGTGAACTTATCTGAACTATATTTGATTATGTAAGCCCTCTGTTAACTTTACTTTAACCTTATAAATTATAAGTACGAAACAAATAAAACAACACAAAAATTTAGAAATAAGTTAACCTGTATTTCATGTTCTCTTAGTAAAGGTGAGGTTTCAATTTTGCCAAAATGAACGTCTTGAGTTTTCTTTTTATCGTAATATTTTGAAGGAAATGCAATTGTTTGGTTCTTTTTGGTCTCTATCGGCTACAAAATTACAAAATTTGGGAAAAACATGCAATGTCTTAAGGGTGCCTCGGTGGCAAAGTGGTCTAAGTAGTTCTACTATTGTAATCACTAGCCAGTCAACACTGAGGCTGTGAATTCGAACCCCGCCTGTGCGGGTGCACTTAACTCCAATCTTAATTGACTAGAATTGTCATTTTTCCTATCGAAGGTCGGTGATTTTTTTTCCGGGCACCCTGGCTTCCCCACAAATAAAAACTGGCCGCCACGAAATAGCACAAAAGTGGCGCTAAAATGTTGCGTTAAAACACCAATAATCAATCAATGTAATATCTTAACACGATGACTATGTTACTTTATCGAGCCTTAAAGTTTTAGTAAAATCTTTGCCGCAAAAAAAGATCCAAAATGTTCAGTAATTAATAACATTAACACAAGATCCATATCTTGGCTTAAAACTGTTCGTGAAAAATTAGACCAAAACTCGGGATATGACAAAAATGAAGCACAAGTTTGTATCACTAGCTTTATCACTTAATGTTAAGTTGGGTTTTTTTTACAGAAACGATGAACAAATTAATAAATTGTTAGGAAATTTTCATGTCTTTAGACTTTGCAAACACTGTGTCATATTTTTTTACAGAATCAGCGATCAAAAATACATCAATAGCTTGGTATCATTATTTATGTCAGAACGTTGTTGGAACAGAGAAACATGTAAGAACAATCAGGATGATGAACACTGTCAGGGACAACTTACAGAGCAACAAGACGTCGACATTAGTTACCAGTGGAAGTTCCGGAGAGGGACTACAAATGCGTGGTAGTGATATAGATATAATGGTGGAATTGAAACTGATTGATGTCTGTGAAGACTCACATATTGATTTAAATACTGATAAAATACATTTTACAATGGAACTGGAAGATACACATCCAGGTTTCACTAAGTTACGTCTAGTGCACGATAATAACCGGGAAATCTTAAAAGTCTGTATTGATATCGATAGGGATTCCTACTTTTCAAGTCTTTTATATAAACAAAGATTTGCAGCCGACATATTTACGACCGTACATGAACCATGTTTAACCGACGAACTAGGAGTATTTGACTATGCCAACTGTTTACATTGTAAATTATGGATAAAACCAGCAAAACAATGGATAACACGATCCAATAATTCATTGCCGAGGTGCGATGTTAAACAGAGTACTGTGAAACACGGGATTCTCTTTGTACCTTTAGATGTGAGAGGATCTACACAAAAAGAATTAGAATGGCGAATATAATTTTCCGTTGGTGATAAACTACTTATCTCTTCATTTACACATACACAATTACTATGTTATGCACTAATGAAAATTCTTCTTAAAGACGTTATAGCTTAAGATGTAGATTGTAAAGAATTGCTTTGTTCATATTTCATGAAAACAATTTTGTTTTGGATATGCGAAGAATTGCCTTCATCAGAATGGAAACCTGAAAACTTGATATCTTATTTTATGATATGTTTCAGGGGGCTTATATAATGTGTTAAGTACAAAGTTTGTCCGCATTATTTCATTCCTGAGAATAATCTATTTGAGAATAAGATACAAGGACAAGCACAGAAAGCACTTTTGGATAAGTTGTATATTCTTAACAGTTTTGGCTGGCAATGTATCTCACATTCGGACCAAATCACGAATATGAATGCAATGTTATCTGATATAATCAAGGAGAAGAGTTATGCATATGCCAAGAGTTTGAATAAAACCATTGCGTTTTCAATGACTCTTGTGACAAGTTTGTAATATACGGCATAAAAAGGAAAAAGTTATCTGCATTACCAAAATTTGTGAACTTTTCTTAAGTATATTTGATTGTATACCTCCTCTGTTAATCATCCTCTTAACATAAAATCAGCAGTACGAAACAAATAAAAAAACAAAGTTTCGGACTAACATTTTAATTGATGATTTCCCGTACTTGATTTTCGCACAGTTAAGGATCGATTTCTGTTTTGCCAAAATAGAGGTCTTGCTTTCTTAATTAAGACAAATCTAATATTACCGTACACTTTATGCTTTAATTTTGGAGATACCTGTTTTGTCTTTAAATGATGACTACTTGTAGCAAGATACTATCCGAAATGTTTTGTATCCAAACATTAAATATACGTATCGAAAAATTCTGTAACTAACACTATAACAAATGTATTGACATTTTTTAGAACCTATTCTATTAATACATGAATTGAGATGTACTTACCCAACACTACACACACACGAATCAAAATGCCCTGTAACCACATGTAATAATCTCAAAACACGATTCCAAATTACCTTATACTATTACGGTTAACATACGAATCGAAATGTCCTCTAACTAATACATATCATTAACATATGATTCGAAATGTTCTGTAATCAACCCTGTTAAAACCGTAAACACTCTTTTTTAGCAGTGGAAGCAGTCATAGATATTTATATGACTATACCTGGGCCATGTGTATCTGATGAACGTGGGTTATATGACTTTACATACTGTCTACATAGCAAATTATGGATTACACCAGCAAAGTAATGGGTAACAAGATCAAATAATTCATGGCAGACATACGACGTTAAACAGGCTATTGTAAAACACGGGGTTCTATTTGTACCTGTAGGTGTGAAAAGATCTACACAAGAAGAATTAGAGTGGCGCATATCATTTTCAATTGGCGAAAAACTACTTATCTATTCATTTACACATACACAAATATTATGTTATGCACTCAAAAAAATTCTTCTAAAAGATGTTGTAGCTTTAGACGTAGATTGTAAAGAATTGCTTTGTTCATATTTCATGAAAACAATTTTGTTTTGGATATGCGAAGAATTGCCATCATCAGAATGGAAACCTGAAAATTCGATATCTTGTTTCATGAGATGCTTTAGGAGGCTTATATATTGTGTTGAATGCAAAGTTTGTCCGCATTATTTCATTCCTGAGAATAATCTCTTTGAAAATAAGATAAAAGGGCATGCACAGGAAACACTTCTAAAACAGTTGTATATTCTAAACAGCTATGGTTGGCAATGTTTATTATTGTCAGACCAAATATTGGACATAACTGCAGAGGCAACTGATATTGGCAATGAGTCTAGTTATTTACATGCCAAGGTGGTTGCTAAATTATTAGATTCGCATATGTTTTGTATCAACTCTATACAGAGTACTTTTCATTCTGGATTAGAAAAAGTAATATACAAGGTATTGTCTACTAAAACTTCAAAAATCAAATACCTGAGTGTACACATACTATTTGACAAAATTTGTTTGCAAAAGTTAGCGATTTCTGCCATTCGAGGATACGTCCTGTAATACATATACTTATAAGAAGTACAATATTCACAAAAGTACTCTTATTATAAACACACGGCATGACGCTTTATCCGAATGGTTTAAGTTATCTGTGTTTTTCTACAGAAGAAAACAATACAATGCAGCTCTTCACATTATTCAGTATTCTCTTTTGAAATGTAAGCCAGAAAAACTTCTTCAATCAATGCAGTTTTCAGATTATGAGTTTTTAAATGTATATGTACTTAAGAATATACCTATTGTTCAGTTATGGAAGTTTTTACGATTAGATTTAGTGTCCATCAACAACTCCAAGTACCAACTGGATGAATTACAAATAGTAGTACACAATTTGATTCCTCCCGCAGTATATACTCATTTCCTTCGTTTTCTATGCCATTATCGTCTCAAAAATAGCAAACAATGTTGGGATTCCATACGGGATCTACAATTGACTATAAAGAACAAATATTATATACCTCATCTCGTGTTGAAAGGTACATCTTACTATATCCTGGGTTTTAGTTTTCAATTGTTAGGCGAAATAGAATTAGCAAGACAGGCTTTTATGCATTTTATAGAATTATTTCCAGATATAAAGTACAACAGAGCATTTCAAACATTGTCATTGATAAGCTGAATGTGATTATTTTAAAGTTAATTAGTGTGTATATAAGCCTATTAAAACAATGGGTTTTTTATATAGTGTTTTTCTAATAAAATGTTTATTAAGTTATATTTCCAATTTAATGAATACTAATTTACTTAAGTCTTAATGATTTAAAATTAGAAAAAAATACTAGATGTGTCGGAATGCCCTGCTTGCAAAAGAAAAAGATCTTGCCCCATTTTTTGAAGTAAAATTTTGAGAATGGAAGTCCGTAAAACTGTTCAAAGTCCAAAAGACTGTATTTGCGTCAAAAAACCAGGTGAGCAGAACCAAATGAAAAATCGATCTGTACTTCAAATTTGTCAACTCACATACTTTAAATCAGCTCAATATGCATGATATGTGAAGGCTTTATGACAAAAAGTTCGTATAACTGTTATTAATATAAAATTTTGAAAATCCACAGCCTGTAAATTCGGCAAAAATCAGCGAACAAACAAAACGTAATCTCGGATTTATAACTCATCATAGTAGACTTATATACTAAATTTCAACTCATTATAGCTATCAAATTAAGGTTCACTTAGCGATATGACGACATTTCCGATAATAACTTAATTGCGTGTTTTTTTGGTATATGTGTATCAAATTATTTGCAATTTTCGTATTCCTCCCAACAGATGTATAAAAAAATACCTGATTGAGGATTTGTAGTATAATCTCCGGGAACACGATTGCTGCTTTGTGTACTCTAATTAGATCAATGCATATCAACACGGCGATTTGACAAAAATGCAGCATCTACTGACGATATTCAGACAAGCTGAGGTATGAATCAGGTACAAAATGTATAAAACTATGAAATAATTTCACATTCTGGTAAAAGTGAAGTTTTTTCCTTTTTTTAATACGTTTTTCTTTGCGTTATTCATGTTATAAACATGATAAAGAACCAAACGCACTTATGGCTTTAGTTTATAAAGATAGCAGAAAAAGTACATGACCGTCATACATAATCAAATATATTTCTGAACATTATAATGATAGTACTGCAGTTAACTGTTTGTGTGTGTTCTGGATTAGAGAGAGGTGAAACCTTTAAAAACCTATCATTATCCCGATGTCCCAGGAAGTACAATCGTTCCACATGTACTGCTATCATTGTACTGTACACGTAATTTTCAAGGTGTTTTGTGTTTGCTTATAAAGGTAAAACTAATACATTGATGTAAGGCAACTAGAATAAGAACAGCCGTTAGGCGATTACATTCCAGAAATAGGACTGAAAATTGCTGATTCATCAAATGTTGCCTTATCTGTAGATGATAATATCATAATTTGGCTAGAAAGTAGAGACTTTGCAATTTGAAATTAAATTGCAATAGATTGTTTATAACCAATGTTCGTTTTAAAATATCGAAACGTCTGACATATGTGAACTACTGGAATTTGAGAAGCAACATAATTCATGTTCGTGTACATCCTAAGATTTTCTGCAAAGTTAATACAGGAAATATTTTTTCACAGAAGTGTAGTTATACTAAATTTCTTAAATTCAGGTTTAATTTGTAATTCTGTGGTAATGGTATAGTGTTTTGATAAGCAGACAAAGTGACACAACTTGTATCATTTTTTTTTTTTTGATAGTTTTATTGATAATATCAAGCTGTAATCACAAAATACGCATACATATGATATGTATTTGTTACAGTAAATAGGTGAAATTAGGAATTACACGTAATTACTAAATAATTCAGTAAATACCTGTAATTACTAGTCGATTTAGTGATTACATGTATTTACTAATTGTTTCAGTAAGTACAGGTAATCACTGATTTTGTTTAGTAATTTTTACAGCTATTTACTTACTTGATATATTTGTTTCAAAGTTTGAGATATAATTTAAGAAACCAAACAAGAAGGTGAGGGACTGGGATTGGATTTTTACTTTCGGGTTACAAAAATTAAAGGTATTTTAAGACTGCATGCTCTGTAACTTCAGTTAGGGTTTTGAAACTGGAAAATGATGTTTTTTTTATAATTTGCAAAAGTTTAACTCTTATAAGACCTCCCAACTTAAGGTCAAAACACAAAAATTGGGCTATGTCACAGATTTTGGTATAATTTTTGCATATGACTTGGGGTCATTTAGTTATATCTGAAAATCGAAAAAAAAATATTGTTGATACCTGAATTTCCGTTTTATTTATATAAAATAATCATATGGTTACCGACTTTGTTTTGTGTGTATTTACCAGTATTTTGCTATTATTATTCTACATCATAGAAACAGAATTTTTTTGTCGATTTTATATGCTTTCTTTACAAATGACCACCTATTTCGAAAGATTTAAATCAATAATATTTCAGAAAAAAAGAGATAAGTGCATTATTTTTTTCGATTTGCAGATACAGTTCAACAAGCCAAATTCAAAGAAATCTGTGACATATACTATTTACGGCCGTAACCTGACCTTTATGCTTGCAAAAACAATTGTATTATACAGGTCATATTGCAGTCACCCCACCTTTTCTGTATCAAATATTAATGTCCGTTTATTAGATGTTTAGTAGGCTAGCTATTGACGTACTGAAAATGTCGGATTTGAAGCCGATGACACTTATCCTTACAGAGCATCTGGTCCTGAATTGCGAACAGACAAACGCATTAGGCTATTATAATTTTTGGATATATTTGGAGCTTTCTGTTAAAAATGTGACAATGTGCCAACGACTGTATTGTTTTACAGCATTAATCACAAATATAGATGGGAGAGGGTATGGACATGATAACTAGTTTAACCCCGCCGCATATTACATGGACCTGTCCTAAGTCTAGATTTCAGGCTTCTAAGGGGGTCCAGGAAAGGAACCTGTTAGGGGCTAAGGGTTGACAAAGCAAGACAAAGCAAGAGGTGCATATTAACCCTTCCCTCTTTATACCAGCCATTAATATAACAATCAGGACTGTTAAATAGCTTTTATGTAATGAATTATTTGAAATACAACATAAACGTCTTGTAAACCATTACTTTTTTGTGTGTGTTTTTTTTTTCATGTTCAATCTGCTGATTATGGTGTTCAGCATCTCCTTTTGCATTAAGACTCCGTCCCATATATTCATTGTACAATTTGAACAACGTCTGAGTAAATACTTATTCTTTATCATCGTTCATTTTCAGCGAATATGTTTCAGACAATTTAACATTTTTAACATCAAGGTATATTTTAGGATGATCACTTTGTAATAGTACTGACTGATCTGTTAATCATTATTGCCCTTACTTTTGATCAGCTGATCATGCAATTCAACATTGTTTTATAAGTAAGTACATAGGTGTCAAAATTCATTCAAAAATTAGTAATTACTGGTAATAACTGGGCAGTTTTAGGAATTACTTGTATTAACTAAGTGCAACAGGAATTACATGTAATTCCTAAATTTTAGTAATTTCGT
Source organism: Mytilus californianus (assembly GCF_021869535.1). NCBI lineage: Eukaryota > Metazoa > Mollusca > Bivalvia > Mytilida > Mytilidae > Mytilus > Mytilus californianus. Next base: position 71,352,885 of record NW_026262745.1, read on the forward strand.
GTAATTCCAAATTTCGTCTATTTACTGTCACATATTCATAGTATTAATGTTACCAAGTTTATTCAAACGTGCAGATGCAGAAAACAAATTGTTGTCTCTGTGATATATCATGTATATTTGAAATAAATAATTATTCCATGAATGTGTTAAATGTTCTTGTTCCAAATCTTGTCAATGGCTGATGTAGCCTTTTTCATTGTTTTTTTCGGTAGTTTCAGATACAACTTACATGTATTTTTTGTTTGTAAGCCACTTTAATAACGGGACGTATTATGGGATACCGTTTTCCATCCATCCTACTATGTGTATGCGTCAACATGTCAGATAATAACTAAAAAACGATTTAACCAATTTTCATGAAACATTGGTTAAAAATGTAAATCTTTTGACGTAAGTTCCCTTTAGCTTTTTAGAATTTTTTTATTTCAAGTTTCGGAGTTATGTGATTTCATTTATAAAAATGTGTGAATTTCCCCAGATTTCGGATAGTAACTCAAAAATGCTTGGTGACTGGTTTATATCGATTGAAAAAATGTCCCTTTATTCGTTTTTTATAAACTTTTGGTATGACATTGAGGAGTTTGGTTAATAAATAACGGGCATCTTACGGGGCAGCCCATTATTACATGTATGTCTGCTGAATTAGTATAAAAATACTTTGTGATAGTAGTCATCTACTTGCCATATGAACAAATACTATATATTGATCTTTGAATAAATGTTCGCTTCGTGAACCATGGACCTTAATCTGAGAGATAGTCACAGAAACAAAAATTATATGACAAACACCATTGCCACTGTAAACGAAGCGAACTTTACAGTGGCACTGATGTTCGTCATATCATTTTCTTTCTGTGTCTATCTCTCAGATTAAGGTCCATGGTTCACTTTTCACTTTTCATAAAAAAAAGACATTTTTATCAATCAAGATAAACATGAAAAGATTCCCATGGCATTATCATAATTGTTTTGCCTCAGTTGGTACAAAACATGGCCGCCGTGACTGAAAAATTTAATATAAAGAAAAAATGCATTAATTGTCAAATTTAAAAAAACTATAAAAGATAGAAAAACATCTGACAGGAAAAATGATCAGAGCTTACTTTTTGTTTGCACAAAAATTATTATTATAAGAACTATTGCCCTTAATAAAAAAATTATCTTGAAAACCATAGAAGTTATAAATGTTAACTTATAGGAGTTATTACCCTTATATGAGAATTAGTTTTTTTGTTTTTATCCGATGGCTTGAATACTATAATAGCTAGATAGAAACTGTAATCATAAAAACAATATCCATCAAACCAGACCAAATTGTAATATAGCCTTAAACATTGGATGACTCTTTTGAAGAGATTTTGCCCTTTTAGACGGGTTTTTATCTTATTTTGCGGGTATTTGTCTCTTGAAAAATACTATATATAGGTTGGAATAGTTATCAAAGGTATTAGGATTATAATTTAATAAGTCAGACGCGGGTTTCGTCTACATAAGACTTATCAGTGACGCTAATATCAAAATAGTTATTAAGCCAAACAAGTACAAAGTTGAAAAGCATGGAGGACCAAAACAAGCGGTTACTAGCAAAAAATGATTGGTATAGTTGATAAATTAATTCACACATACCTTTCCAAATGCAAAACTAGAACTGTTAACTGTAAATAAGTAATAAAATTGAGAATGGAAATGGGGAATGTGTCAAAGAGACAACAACCCGACCATAGAGCAGACAACAGCCGAAGGCCACCAATGGGTTAACCAAGTTAACAAAGGCTTAAAATATGCCCTTATACAATTTGATGGTGTTTTTTATCCAGCCAAAATACTACAAAAGAGGGACGAAAAATACCAGAGGGACAGTCAAACTCATAGATTGAAATTAAACTGACAACGCCATGGCTAAAAATAAAAAGACAAACAGACAAATAATAGTTCAGAAGACACAACATAGAAAACTAAGGACTAAGCAACACGAACCCCAACAAAACCTGGGGTTGATCTCAGGTGCTCCGGAATGGTAAGCAGATCCTGCTCCACATGTGGAACCCGTCGTGTTGCTTATGTTACAAATTGTACAGATAAATAGTTGTGATATAGCTATTAATACAGAAATAACTTCCTTTAAGCTCATCACATTAAAACTGATTAAGACACGCGTTAGCTGGTTTGTAATATCAGGTTTGGTCTAATTTTCAATAATTCTTAACAGGTGTTTTACATAATTTACTTGGGCCGCCACCCCTGATCCAGAAAGATTTTGTGTCAAGGGATTAAATATTATATTTGACCTAAAGTGAACCTTTTACAATATGACAATGTCAACAGATTAGGGATGATATACAAAATGTATACACAGGGTATAGATAAGGGTTACAGTTTGAATATGGGTAAGGTTTAAACTCAGGGTAACGGGTTAACGATATATTCAGGGTAAGGGTTAGAGTTACTTTGAGGATAAGGGTTAGGATTATAGTCTGAATAATGATTCTGGTTATAGTTGGTGTAAGGGTAAATGTTATAATATAAGTTATAGTTAAAGTAAGGATAAGGGTTAGGATTCTAGTAAGGATAAGGGTTATCGTTAAAGTCAAGATAAGGGTTAGACCGGGTTGTAATTTGAATAAGGGTTACGGTTATAGTCAAAATTTGGGTTACGGTTAGTGTTAAGGTAAGGATGAAGATTATGGTCTTGATAAGCGATGGCATTATTCGGAATAACGGGTTAGGGTTAAAACCAGTGGGGGATTACATGTTGTAGATAATGCATATTTTAGGCTTTTATTGTCGTATAACACACTGAAACACATAAATGAAATACCAAACGTAGAGGTCCTCCCAATCCTGACATTTCAAGGTGTGGTATACGAGTATATCCTTACAATATGTAATTATATATCGTCAAAAATCTATTTTTTCTTCAAAGATTTGAGGCAAGTTTTTTGTCATTTCATCGATCACATTAAAGAGGCATATTATTTTTTCTAGCATTTAGCTTTAACAACGCCCAACGGATAACTTATTAATAAAATCAAAAAGGCAAGCTATAAGTTTGCAATCACGGTCGAATTAACTAAAAATTTGACTGTAATTGCATGAAGCAAGAACAGAATAATTAAGGTTTTCAAACATACTATATAAGTGTTTTACTCGCATGGCCTATAAACATTCAAAACTATATCTCTGTAACTATTTTCTATTATTTATAAAACAAAATATCTGAATTAACACTTCAAATCTACAAGTCTACCTTTTTATTAGGCTACACGTGCTGCTCCTATCTATGAATTAAATGAGTAAACGACAGCTTATTAGGCGTGTATAAATCGTACAAATAAATGTAAATAATACACGATAATGACCAACCTGTACATACTGTTCTGATTCCTTAAACCAATATTAACAAGAAAAATATAATACCAATACTATTCACATTAAAATAAAGAGATTATATGAATCAAATATCCGTCAGAGTTCAAATGACGTAGATAGAAGCAATTAAACGTACGGCATTCAACAATGAGAAAAACCCATATCGTATAGTCGGCTATACAATGGCCCTGAAAGCAGATAATTCATGTTTCAGTTTTGTATGTGTGTGTTATTATGAAATTGCATAGTAACAACAGTAATTAATATGTTGCTAGAAACCATTCAAAAATAATATAATATGATGCGATGCGATGGAGAACAATAAACAAATTCTATTTAAAAGAAAGTTAAAAAAAATACAATAATTTCGCTAAAAAGATTTGATCAAAAAGAAAGCAACTTAAATCTATGATTGAAATTTTATCATTTCTTTAGATAGTCAAATCGTTGGTGTGTAATCGTTTGTTATCCAAACACAGGAAGTACATATTATGCATGTCTATTATATTGATATATCAACATACAATTGTATTAACAAAGTAATTTATTTTTGACTATCAATTGCATATGAACTTTAAATAGAAACGGAAGTATATTTTAGGGAATTCCCCGTCACCAGGTCCGTGTAAATAAAGTAAGAATTTACAACCAAAATGGCAGGTTATACTTTTTCTTTACTTCTATCTATTGGTTTCTGTTTCATCCACGATTCCTTAACAACAAACTTTAATATACTAAAGCTTTTCCACTAATATAACACATGTAACTACAAAATCGAAAGTTTTGCTTGAAACCTTTTGTTTTAAGAAAAAGTCCTAAGATGAAGAACTGTTAACAAATTCCTTATAAAGGAAAAAAATTGGAAAATAAGTACATTAATTTCATTAGAAGACTAATTTAAGAAAAAGGAAGATATATAATTGAAATAGTTTAATTACTTTAGAATGTTAGTAAGTCCAAATCTTTTTTTTTTTAATATTTCCTCGTAGGAAGTACAGGTTATGCGTGTTTGTTTTATCATTTTATCAAAATATGTGAATGTGTAAGGTAATCTATTTTTTTCAATATCGATTTCAAATGACCTATAAATTGAAACGGTCACTATTTCAATGTAAATAAAGTTTACAACCAACATGGCATGTAAGATTTATTCAATAACACATGTTCTTCACTTCAATCTTTTGGTGTCCGTTTCAATGACGTTTCCTTTACACCAAACTTTAATGAATTAAACCTTTTTCTTCCAATAAAACATCTGTAAAAACAATATCGAACGTGTTGCATGAGACCCTTTAAAATAAGATAATATTTTACTAAAAAGAACCGTTAATAAATTTCCTTTAAGGGAAAGATAAAAATAAGAAAATAAGTACAATAGTTTCGTTACAAATTCTTTAAAAATGATCAATCTTCTATTTAAATTTTACTTTTCCTTTGGATGGTCAAATGTTTATTGTGTAATCAAGTTTAAAATCCCACGCAGGAAATTCAGGTTATATATGTCGTTTATATCACTAATAAAAGTCAAAGTGTATTTATGAGGTAATTATGTTTGCAATATGAACTTCATATAAATTTAAATAGAAAAGATAGTAATATTTAGGGAAATCCCCATCACCAGGACCAAGTAAATAAAGTCGGAGTATACAACCACAATGGCAGGTAATAACGAATTTATTCGTGTTCTTTCCACTAGTTTTTTTATTCCACTCACAGTTCGTTAAAAACAAACTATAGAATATTAAACAACTTAATTCTTTAATAAAATATGAGCCAGTCTATACGAAAGTGTACAATAACGACAAAAATTACGAAATTCTAAAAAAAATTGCATAATTATTGGTAGCAGACTTGTGATCTATTAAACACAGTTACTTTTCCTCATACCCTTAAGCTATACGCACCTTTAAGTGCTGATCCCCCTTTTCTCCTTGTTTTATAAAGATTTTGGTGAATTATTTCACATATTTCATTATCAATGTATAGTTTAAACGTCCTTATTTGCCATTTGGTAATGTTCGATCCGGTAGCATTTAAATAAGACTCTCGCTAACAATGCTGATATCAAAGTAATCTAAGCGGGCAACCGATCGAATCCGTTGCAAGGACTATTGATTTATATTTTATTAATTTACTTAACTTCACTTTAATGTTAACTCCAAAAGCATAAGATGACATAATTTTTGCAATTTCCTTACGTTTAAATGTTCAATAACACCTTTTCTTCACTTTCTTCCATTGGTTTATGTTTCATCCGTCCTTTTACAACAAAATGTCCCAGGTGAGGGGGAGGATTGGGATCCCGCTAACATGTTTTACCCCGCCACATTCTGTATGGGTGTGCTTGTCCCAAGTCAGGATCCTGTAATTCAGTGGTTGTCGTTTGTTTATGTGTTATATATTTGTTTTTCGTTCATTTTTTGTACATAAATTAGGCCGTTATTTTTTTTTCGTTTGAATTGTTTTAAATTTGTCATTTCGGGGCCTTTTATAGGTGACTGTGCGGTATGGGCTTTGCTCGTTGTTGAAGGCCTTACGATGACCTATTGTTTTAATTTTTGTGACATTTGGTCTCTTGTGGAGAGTTGTCTCCTTGGCCATCATAACACATCTTCTTTTTTGTATTTGATATACTAAACCTTTTCACTAATATAACACGTATAACTACAAAATCAAAAGTGTTGTTCGAAACCGTTTGGAATAAAAAATTATCCTATGATGAAAAACCGTTTACAAATTACTTTTCCAGGGAACGACCATTTAATCTAAAAAAAAAGGGGGGTATGTTTTTGTTCTCACAAATATTCTGATCCAAATGTTAATGAAAAAAATAATCTGATCACGCAGATGACAAACCAAAATAATCTGAATCCAAATTTTCCCATATAGTGTTAAAATGTAAAAAGAAATAATATTTGATTGATAGCGGTGAAAAACAAAAATAAAACATTCTGACTCAGACAAAAAACCATAACCCCCTTTCTATATGAATTTAAATGGTTGCTCCCTTAAGCATGGTAAAGGAAAGATAAAGTAAGAAAATAAGCGCAATAATTTCGTAAAAAAAGACAAACTTACAAAAAGATAAATCTATAATTGAAAGGGTATTTTTGATTTAGAAAGCCAAATGTAAAGTGTGTTATTATTTCATAATCATTTTTTTAATTGCCACATAGGAAGTACATGTTATACATGTCTGTTATATCACTTGATAAAAGTTACAGTGTATTTGTAAGGTAATTTATTTTTGCCATATAATTTCATATGAACTTAAAATAGAAAAGAAAGTAAATTTTAGGGAATTCCCAATCACCAGTTCAGGTTAAACAAAGTTGTAGTTTTCAAGCAAAATGGCAGGTAATAAAGCATTTTATCGTGTTCATTCCATTTAAATGAAAAAATATAAAACATGTATATATAAGCTCAATATTTTGCTATGAGTAAGCTAAATGAAAGATGATGCATTTATTATGCCTACTGGAAAAACATTCTAGTTGGAACGAAAAAATTAAGGCAAAAAAATAGAAAGAAGATAAAAAAAGGAAACACATTATTTCTAATTTCATTCTACAGCAAGGAGTAAACAAAAGATTCCGGACGTTTGCAAGTAAAGTAGTTCGTCGGATCTTTCTGAAATTTGACCACATGTAAAAGACCAGTTTCATTTTCACGAAAACGTAGGTGTTGAATTTTCATTTTAACGTAATATATTAAGAGGAAGTAACTCTTTGGTTCTTTTTAGTAAGTAAATATCATCTTAAAGTACACTATTGGCCTTTTTTTCTCTGTGATCAAGACTTCACTGAAATTTTGAGATGATGAACAGCAATAAAACCGTTGTTCATGTTATTCCTTTGTTTTTTCTCATGTTTTCTGTGTGTTTTTTTGCTGAGCATGTACTGATTTTGTGCAATGAATGGATGCCGCATATCCTTTGGTTTTATATGACGCAATAATTAAATTTTGGAGATACTGGAACTGTTTAAACAATGATAATATGTTATTAAGAAGATGTGGTTTGATTGCAATGATACAAATATCCAGCAAAATTAATAAAAAGTAGATATATTCATTGTTCGACCAATAAAGTTTCAGTATAACTATTGCCGCAATATACGATCCAAAATGTTCAGTAACTAAAGTATTAAAACACGACCCAGAATATTCTGTAACCAACACTTATAAGTATACGAATCTAAATGTGTTGTTACCAACCCCATCAACATAAGAATTAAACTCTCCCGTAACTTATGATTTTAACATACGAATCAAATGTTTTGTAATTTACACAAGAAAAACACGAACCAAAACATTCAAAATGTTCTGTTACAAACACTATTAACACGCTAATCTGACACTCTGGCAATTTATACAATCATATTTTAGCTAGTATAAGTGACTTGAAAAAAACGACAAATTACGACAACCCAAATGTTAAATTTATATGTATAAGCACACGTGTTTTCTAAATTATAATTAGTAAAAGCTATTGTCTATAGTAATTCCGATCCCTTCTAAACCTCGCATTATATCTAAGACGACATACTGATACGTTAACAAAACCACGTCAAAACAACAAACATCATAAAAAAGCATAGTGTTATATATATTTATTATCTAGACTCATAAAAAACAAGCTATACTACTTCCATTATATAATTGCTAAAACTACATGACAGCATATAAAAAATATAACAATATAATCAATAAATGTATCTATGTTTTGGCTTTCTCGGGGGCTACTCACTTTATAAAAGATCTACCTAACTAAAACAACAATTTGAAACATTATTCTAAAAAAAAAATTATTAACTATAGGATGCGGTTGATACCTGCAACATTGTGCCGGCTGCGGTGGATACCAGCAGCGGGATTTTCGGCTGTGGTGGATATCAGCAGCGGGGTTTCGGCAGCGGTGAATACCAGCAGCACGATATGCAAAATAATCCCATGCTTACTTATAACATAATAATTGGAACTGAGAATTAAGAATATTTACTATACTGATGTATAAAAAAAAAGGCAACAGTAGTATACCGCTGTTCGAAATTCATAAATCGAATGAGAAAAAAACACATCCGGGTTACAAACTAAAACTGAGGGAAACACATCAAATATAAGAGGAGAACTACGACACAACAGAAACACAACATTTAAATGTAACACACACAGAAACCAACTATAATATAACAATGGCCATTTTCCTGACTTGGTACAGGACAAATTAAAAAAACAATCGTAGGTTGAACCTGGTTTTGTGGCATGCCAAACCTCCCGCTTGTATGGCAATGTTAAATATAACATTAAAAAGACAACATTACATGATAGGACTACAATACAAATAAATGGGAGATCATATAGGACAGAGAAACACACGAATAATAGCTAACAAAAGGTGCCAGGTTTAAAATTTAATACGCCAGACGCGCGTTTCGTCCACACAAGACTAACCAGTGACGCTCTGATGAAAAAAAGTTCGAAAGCCAAAAAAAAAAAAAAAAAAAAGAGTACAAAGTTGAAGAGCATTGAGGACCAAAAGTTCCAAAAAGTTGTGCCAAATACGGCTAGGGTTTTCTGCTTGGGATAAGAACATCCTTATCATTTAGAATAATTCATACTTTTGCAAACAGTAAATTTTTATAAATGTCTATATAATAGATATAAATGATAAAACTGGTGACTAACTACAAAATAAAAACGGATAGATATATAACCTAAACCAGCATATAAAAATTCACAGCCGCGTTAGCCAAATCGATAGACGCACAATTTTAAGGGACTTCACATTTATATTTCTAAAAATTTCCCAAAAAATAGGATAAAATTAGGATAGAATTTAAGATTAGGTTTGTAATGTTGATATAACATTTATTAATAACAATGAAAATTACAATACTAATTAATATCAAATTGTGGTAGTAATTAGATAATAATTGACTTGGGGGTAAAAAATTATTTCCCCGAAATTAACATGGCCAAATTGAGCAAATTTAATACCATTAAATGAGTGAAAGCCCCCATGATAGATACATCATTTATTGTGATTTATTATTTTGTAAATGTTTTGTATGTGCGAGGGTGTTCTCACAAGTTAAAATAATCAGTTGCATCATATATATATATGAAACCCAAATGCAAAATTTGAACATTAAATCAAATCTAACCTAAATTTATTAGAAATATGGAATTAAAATTGTTTCCATGTTTTTCACCATTCAAATGTCACATAATGTTACAAAAAATTACATGTGTGTCATACTAAAATAAAGAAACAATAATAATCTGTATTTGACATTTCAAGCTTTAAACTACCACAAATGAATTAGTTATGAAAACACATATCGTGCTGAGCTCTTCTCAATACTTTGGCAATAGTTCGTATGTATCGTATGCAACAGTCTGATGACCACCTGCCTAATGTTTGAATAATATGATCCTCAACACCACATGCTGCTGCGATGTAGCTGCTCCTATACGAAAGGAGTGACCAAAAAACTTAACAGTATTATAGCCAAGTATGTCCAATAGTTTTCTCAATGAAGAAATAAATGTTTCCCTGCTTAACGGCGATAATTGAAATTCATCCTCGACAAAAAGTGGAGATTTTGGTAAAACGCCAGTCTGATATCTTATAGACAGGTACTTACTCATTGTATCCACTGGTTTAAATGTGTCATTTTCATAAATAGTAATATTCACTCCTTGACAAAAGGGATCACGCTTAGATGATCGCAGGCGAAAAATGAAAAATTGTTTCGTCGGATCCACAGTGATATCTTGCAAAAGTACTGTACATGAATTATCATTATAAGACCGACAGGTAAATTCTCCACACCGAAGAAAACCGAAAAATGGCATTTTAAAAGCACACTGAAACATGAGGTCTAGCACTGGTGAAAACATTGCTTTCGATGATAAATCACAAAGCTTATTCAAAATTGATGATGTAATTGGTAATCTTTCATGAACAACATTGTTCTGTGTTTTTTAACACCCCGAAGAATAATTTGTAATCTGATAGCATTCGCCATAGGATCATATCCTAAAAATCTTATATAATAATGACGTACTCCGGCAAGATAGAGTTTAATATTCTTGTGTTTAGGATTAAGTGCTTTTTGACAGTAAGTTACTAAATAAACTAGAAGATCTTCTTTTAAATAAGGGAGATTAACTTCGGAGCACGGTTAACCATTCATGACCAAGAAAGTTCTGAAACATTCAAAAGCGGATTTATGTAGTCAATCTGGTGCTTTTGCTCAACGACGCATCCCATAAATCTTCTATTTTTAAATTCAAACCATCATCAGCTCTGAGGGATGCAGACAAGGAGTTGGTTTCGCGTTTGCATGTGGTGCCAAGGCACTGAACTTCACCATCTGGTAATGAGAAAGAGAATCAGCTTTACAGTTTTTTACACCAGGAATGTGTTTGGCATGCACTACAAAATTATCAATTGCTGAATGATAAGTGAGCTTTCTCATTAACTTCATCAAGCTTTGAAGCTTAGATCTACCCTTTTTTATAATATTAACAGCATAAGTATACAAGTGCATGTCCGCAGCATTCGTTATATTATCATTTAAATTGAAGGAAACACCATTCCAAATTTTTTAATTTTTGACCACATAATAAGATCTGGTTTACAGCTTTTAAAGTGCACATGGTGATGCAACTTTTTAACAGTAGTAGACAGTTTAATTAAGTGTGAAACAAATGATCTACTTGGCACTATAATTCTGAACGCAAAATTTAAAATGCCCTAGTTAACTGAATAACTCTCTTTTGGTGCAAGAATTGCACTTACTAAAGTATTCTATAATTTCTTGAATTCGTAATACCTTTACTAAAGGGAGATACGCCTCCATATTAATAGTATCTAAAAAATATTCCTAAATATTCTAATATATGACATGGTCCTTCATTTTCGTAACTGAAAGTGGCACACCTATAGACTTAAAAATATCTAAAAAAAGGATTTCACAGTTTGTTGAGCATTATTTTGTTCTGGTACAGTAACTAGAAAATCATCTAACAAGTGTAAAATGTGCTCTATATTGTAAATGTTCTGAGCAATCCAACAAATTGCTTGTGAAAGTGTGACAAATATTTTTGGGCTAGACCTGCACCCAAACACCTATTTATTAAAAAAAAAGTAATATCTGTCATCCCATTTGATTCCATGAATACATTAAAACGACCATAACATTGGCGACAGGGGCATATCTTTGAAGGCGTCGGCTATATAGGTTTTTAATAGCCAAGATTTAAAACCTACATGTAGGCTTTTGATAGTTCTGATAGTATCATCAATTGAAACATATTGCAAAGAAAATTCCTCTGTATCAATAAGTTCGTTTAAACTATGATTTTTTGGATCCTCATGAGGCGCTGACAAGTCTACGATCAAACGCTTCTTTTTATTGTATTTATCTTCTGCCACAACGATATGGTTAATGTGGCAATGTTTAAACGGAATAAAATAAAATGGTCCTTCTAAATAGCCTTTCTCTACCTCCGACTCTATTAATTTTAAAACGTGTGCTGGTTGAGATAACGCTGATCTTAAGTTTTTGCACTCAATAGAATTAGATGGTAATGTTGTAATACCTGTGGAAAATTCTTGAATTAACCCAGAAACTAGGTAATTCATTAATTCGTTATTTGGATGGTTTTCTAATTCATGAACTAAATTACTAATCACAATGGGTGTTGCTACTCCTAAACTAAGGGAAACTTGATCGTTTACATTTTTCTCTGCATATTGAACCCGATTTTGTGGGGTCGTAGTGCCTCGATTTTCGAACTCATAGAGACTGTTTTAGGGTGCTCTCGATAACAACTTAGACAAATATGTAAATTTTTACAATGAGATCTAAAACAACCTGTTTTCCCGTTGAAATTATTACAGATTTCCTTTCCTGACTGCTATGAACGCTCCCTGCCGTGTTTGTCTTGATCTGACCTATATAACCCTGTCGTATTCTAATTGCTGTTGTTTGACAGATTACAATAACTACTTGAGTGAAAAGAGCTTCTGCAAATGCTACATGTGTTAGGTTTAATGTTCGCAGAAATATTGCAAAATAAAGTGTTAGATCTGATAGACCAGTCAACAAGAATATTGATATGCCTTACATGAGCTGCCACATCAGCAGAAAACCGCTTATGGTACTCTTAAAATCCCTTCCCCGGATACCTGGTGGCCATATCAAACAAATCACGTTCATAAAAATCCAGTTCACTTCTTCGGTGTGGAAATGTTGTACACATTATGTTCTGAATGTCGAAAGCCTGAATAAATTCGCCCAGAGACAATGATCTTGAACATCTAGGGTCGGATTTATTGTTTTTGTCTTCACTCAAGCTTAACTTGTATGTTCCTGAACCAGAATAGTATGGTATCAGTAAAGATGTTAGATCAATGTCCATACTTGATACAACATTCTTTCGTAACTGGGGTGAAATTGTTTCCACAAACGGTAGAGTTTCTGCAGAATAGCCGTGCGCTGTTATCACCATGTTCCTCTAGTTACCAATATTTAAAAGCTGTTCCTTGCTTCCAGTGGCTGCGTTCGGTGCAGTTCGTGTGTTTTGCAATGCATTGCATGCTGACTGTAAATCAAAATTTAACCAAGATTGCCTTGAATTTGTAGAATTATGATTAATGAGATTGGATACACTTTCAACCGGAGCGCAGACATTCGGTGTTTCTGCGATTCTACTGGTATTTTCATTTGATCTGGCTTGAAGTAATGAATTGACCTTTCCTGTTAAGCCTGAAACATTCTGTTGAAGGGATTGTACGGTCGATGATAATTTTGACACAATTCCAATCAAAACACGATTGTCAGTACTGGGCGTGTTTTCATTATTATTGTTTGTGTTTGGTGCATCTTAGGATCGTGGATCCCCATCTACACGTGCGTTTTGCAGTGGCAATGCATGATGGTATACCGCACTACCATTTATTGGTTCCTAACCACGTATATCTTCGCCTCGTGCTTCCTTTCCACGTGCGTTTGTTGTGTTTGATTTGATACCTTCACTATCGGAATTTTCGTATCGTTCAAAATACGTACTACTGTCAAACGTTTTGCATTGATAGGAAAAGCGATATTCTTTTTTTATAACTCTGCTTTCAGTCTAGCAATTGTCCAATTTTTAAGTAATGTAGAATTAAAGATTGCAATATTGTTTTTCTTTTTTCCTATTCGGACCCATTGCGTCCGTGCATGTGTATAAATGTAATGTTTAAAAGCAATATAGGTGAATAAATAAATAAACAGACCTCAGTTCTATGAATAATAAAACTCAAAATCAAAATATAAAATAGCACATATCGTATGAATGAAGACTTCTTCGTAGTACAAACACGTGGATTGTTCGAAGTTTATTCCATGACCCTTTTCCTGACATTTTTACATCACACGGGATAACTTATTCGAGTTAATACTAAAGTCAGAAAAAGCCAACACTTATAGTTTTATGCAGAGCAGTTTAAATACTGAAACAAGTTATTTTTGTAATTAACTAAATCATAAACAAAATAAAAATCTGCGACAACGAACTGGCAGCTTAAAACGAGCTTATTAATACTTTACTTATATCTCATATCTGTTTGGCTAACAAATCTTCTAAAAATATATCATTTCTCTCAGTAATTTCTAAAAATATCTCTGTTCTCTCAATTAATGTTCTATAAATATCTCACCTGACGTAGGCAGGAATTATTTATCGTATAAACTATAATTTAAATCTTTAAATTACCACTACTGTCATTAATACAAGCATTCAGAAATGACCTGTTACTATTGATATTTATAAGTAACGAATACAAATAATATGTAACCACCTTCATAAAGATACGAAACGAAATGTTCTGTAACCATATTACATTAATTTTATAAACTTTTTATCCAGAAAAGATGGAAAAAACACATCCAATAAATTTAATTTTTTACACTTTTTAATTCTACTCTTTCAATTTCTAATAACAGAATCAACAACAAAAAGTGCATCAATGGCACTGTATCGATATCTATGCCAGAATATTGTTGGAACAGAGGAGCATGTAAAAACAATCCGAATGATGAACAATGTCAGAGATTATTTACACAGCTACAACAGAGGGGAAATGATCACCAGCGGGAGTTTCGGAGAAGGACTTGCGATGCGAGGTAGTGATCTTGATTTTATGGCGGGTTTTAAACAAGTTGAGATCTTTGAAGACACAAAAATTTATTCAAATGTTAATAACATAAATTTCAAAATGGAAATGAAAGATACTCAGCCAGGTTTCACTAAGTTGCGTCTTGTGCACAGTTATGACCCTGGTATCTTTACAAACTGCGACGAAGTAGGTAGTGCTTTTTACTTTTCAAACCTTTCATTCAAACAAAGATTGTCAACCGAAACTCTTTCGACTATACATGGGCCATGTATTTCCGATAAAAAAGGAGTATATGACGTTGCCTACTGTTTACATAGCAAATTATGGATAACACTAGCAAACCAATGGATCACAAGATACAATAATTCATGGCCGATATACGATGTTAAATAGGATATTGTAAAACATGGGGTTCTCTTTGTTTCCGTAGGCATGAAAGGATCTACACAGGAGGAATTAGAATGGCGAATATCATTTTCCGTTGGCGAAAAACTACTTATTTATTCATTTACACATACACAATTACTATGTTATTCACTTTTGAAAATTCTTCTTAAAGACGTTATAGCTTTAGACATAGATTGTAAAGAATTACTTTGTTCATATTTCATGAAAACAATTTTGTTTTGGATATGCGAAGAGTTGCCTTCATCAGAATGGAAACCTGAAAACTTGATACTTTGTTTCATGAAATGTTTAAGGAGGCTCGTATATTGTGTTGAATACAAAGTTTGTCCTCATTATTTCATTCCCTAGAATAATTTATTTGAGAATAAGATACAAGGATATGCACAAGAAACACTTCTAATAAAGTTGTATATTCTGATAAGTTATGGTTGGCAATGTATATTATTGTCAGACCAAGTCTTGGACTTAAATGCAGTGGCATCTGATATAAGTGAGGAGTCAAGTTATTTATATGTCAAGGGTGTACATAGATTTTCAAACTCACGTACGTTTTTTTCAGACATTTTGCAGGAGACTTTTGATTCTATTTTGGAAAAAGTGATGTACAAGTTGTATAGTAAGAGTTCGACGATCAAATACCTGTGCATATACTATTTGTCAAATTGTTTGGTAAAAGTAAGCGATTTCTGCCATTGGAGGATGTGTCCCGTAATAAAGTTACTTATAAAATGTGCAACACTTACATAAGTACCTAATTATCAACACACATCATGATGCCGTATCTGGATGGCTGACATTAGCAACATTTGTCTACAGAAGAAAACAATACAATACATCTCTTCACATTATTCAGTATTCTCTGTTGAAATGTACACCGGAAAAACTTCATCAATTTATGCAGTTTTCAGATATGCATTATGAGCTATTTAATTTGCAAGTATTTAGGAATATGCATATTGTTAAGTTATGGAAATATTTACTACTAGATTTAGTGGTAATCAAAAACTCTAATTTACAACCTGATGAATTACAAATTGTAGTAGAACAAATTATTCCTCCAATAGTATATGCTCACTTTCTTCGTTTGTTGTGTCATTATCATTTGAAAGATAGCAAGGAATGCTGGGATTCTCTCAGGGATCTCCAGTTGACTATAGAAGAAAAGTATTTTATAGCAACTCAAATGTTGAAAGGTTTATCTTACAACATCCTAGGTATAAGTTTTCAATTGTTAGGCGACTTGGAATCAGCAAAACAAGCATTAATGCAATCCAAAAAATTATGTCCAGATGAAAAGTACAACAGCGCATTCCAAACATTGTCATTGATAAGCTGATGTGATTATGATTATGTTCCTTAATATGTGGATAAGCCTATTAATATTACTTTTCTATAAAGTGTACTTCTAATTAAATGCTAAGCAAAGTATTGTTTCTAAATTAATGTATACTTAGTTACTGTTATTCTTAATGTTTGTAAATTAGAGAAAACTCAATGTGTCTCTTGAGCCCGCAAGCAAAACATTTTTAGGAGCCGAAATTCAACAATGAAAGTCCGCTAAACTGTTCAAAGTAAATAAAACCAGTGATTGCGACAAAACACCGCAGAACGGAACAAAACATTAACTCGAACTGTAACTCATCATAGTAAAATCATATACTAAAAATAAGCTCAATATGTGAAGGCCCTAAGAACAAAACACCGAATGTCTATTATATTTATTAACTTTTCAAATTCAAAGCCTGTAATTCCGTCAAAAATCAGCGGAGAAGACTCGCATACTAGTAATAAGCTAAACGTATGAAGCCTTTTCTACGTATAACTGTTTGTTATGGAATAACAGACTGGCGGATAAGGGTAATACTAAATTGCCTTGATCACTGTACATGGGAGCAAAACAAATAATCAATAATTAGCAATCTTTAAGATATATTCATTGTATTCAAATCAGTACCTCTAGACTAAGATGTACATGTATAAAGTTATTGGTTCTTTTTTTTAAATTTGAAGATGATTATTATGTTGCTGCTTCTGCTGCCGATGATGACGTTTGTAATTTTGATTTAATTCTTAATCATTATTCAACTATCCATGTACGTACTTCCTTTAAAAAAAGATATGGTAGTTACATGTATAATGAAAAAAAAATTAGAGGAAAGAATAGGAAAAAGGAAAATAAATAACTTCCGAGAATCTCATCCTACAGTATGGAGTAAGGACAGGATACAGGACGTTCGTATGGAAATTTTATCGTCGAATATTTCTTACAACTGAGAACTTACCGTATCGTATTTCTATGATATGATTAATGTTTCCTCATTTTCGTCAGGAATTGCTTTGGACTTGTTTTCTACTATTCGTATGATTTTCTCTATATCCCGGAAAAAGACTCAGCTTCCAGCTCTGTTGTCCTGCATCCTCCTTCATCGGAGCACGACCTCATACCACAATGGAAAGACAGTCTAACAATATTGCGTATTCTACTACGGTTTAGATAAAACCGGTGAGTTTACGTCACCTCTTCTTACAAATTTTGATATACAACATGAACACGAAACGTTATCTGCATATCAAATATTTGTGAACTTTTAAGAAGTATAATTGATTGTGTAAGCCCTCTGCTGACTATACTTTAACATTAGAAATAAAAAGTACAAAACAAATAACACGACACAAAACATTTAGAAATATTTTCACATGTGGGAGTAGGGGCAATAAGGCCCTTTTTTGGCCCAAACATTACTGCAATTTTGAATGTTATCATTCATATTCTTAAATTACTGAAAACTTTACTAAGGTACAAGGTATTCATAAAATCAAAACAAATTTGACAACATGGCAACAAACCATGACTTAATTTGCATATTTTGTAAAATTTCGTGATTTTTCTTGTTTTTTATCAAGTTTTAAGTATATTTTAGAGTGAAAAAGTATGTGTGCACCCAAGAAACAACTTTATATTTGGTGAGATTGTGTCAATAGTTTTAATAAAGCTTCTGTTAAAATTATTTTGTTGTTTCTTGGCTGCGCACGATGTTTCCACAACAGAGGTAATGATAGAAAACTGCATAAATTCTGTATTTTTCATCATTTTTGTGAAAACAGTACATATTATAACGTAATTGTGACGTCATCAGATAAAAATCTTTTTGTTTTTCATTTCTTGACTATATGCATTTCTAAACATTATGTGCCAATTTGGAATAGTTATCAAACATTTTATTGTCTTGGGCCAAAGCCAGGCCTTAATGCCCCTACTCGTAAGACAGGTTTAAATTTTTCAAAAAATGGACGTTTTGGTATTTCTGTTATCGCAATATATAAAAAAAATGGCCACTTTTTGTTTTTTTAGTAACATATATCTCATCTTACGGACCATTATCGGTTTGAAAATTGCAAAATTTTACAGGATGTCGATTCTCTTGCTGCTTCTACTACTGATGATGATTTTGATTTTGCATCTTTATAATTAGCAAAATATTCATATACGGTTCTTTCATAGATATTCCGACAGGCCACATAGTAATTTATTTGTAAGCCTGTGCCGTGAATAAAATTACTTGGATTATTCGTATTCCTTCCCGTAGAGGCATCACACAACCAACCTTATTTGGGAACGGTAGTATTATCTTTCCGGGAATGATTTGTCTACTCTGCAGAATTTTGGACAGTTATATGGCTCCAATATAGTCAAATCTGATTGATGACTTTGTGGTTGTTTGCAGGCTACCTGAAATCTTTAAATCGAATATTAAAGGATCTGTGGCCCTTAAACATGTTATAGATCTGATCAATTTTGAACTGTATAGTTTGCCTTGATGTAACCTAGTGACTAAAGTAGATTTTCTAAAGTGACCCTCTGACCATAAGGGGTACTCTTTTGGAGCCTCAGTTATTTTTATACAATTTTTCTTATTTGAAGTTAAGTACTTATGAAAGGAGTAGGTTAAGAAGAACCCCTTATTTGGCCCCAAAATATAGCAGTTTTCCAAATTGTTAAAATGTAAATGTTTAGCTAGTAATTGGAAAAGAGGGACGAAAGATACCAGAGGGACAGTCAAACTCATAGATCGAAAACAAACTGAAAACGCCATGGCCAAAAATAAAAAGACAAACAGACAAATAATAGTACAGATGACACAACATAGAAAACTAAAGACTAAGCAACACGAACCCCACCAAAAACTGGGGGTGATCTCAGGTGCTCCGGAAGGGTAAGCAGATCCTGCTCCACATGTGGCACCCGTCGTGTTGCTTATGTTATTACAAATCCGGTAACTAGTCTAATTCGGTAAGTCACATTCGTGAAAAGGGAAAGTAGAATACTTCTGCTACATATATATGAGCTGTTTTTTGACAATGCAATGCACATATATCGGGTACTAGCATCACTAAGTCATGCTAAATTACTGAAATCCTCACAATTTTAGCATTTTAGTTAAATTTTAGACGGTTTTTGTCTTAAAGGAAGTGGCCGCATTTGTGTTCATTCTTCGTATTTAAATGCATGTTGTATTTGATGATAATCCATAACATATATAAAGGTTGTGAGTGAACACGGATGCGGCCACTTTCATTTTTGACAAAAAACGTCTGAAAAGTGACATATTATGGTATATTCGATATATTTTTTATATTTTAGCTTGAATTTGAGCGTATTCAAGGACTAAATCAATTCACATAAACTAATTGAATTGACTGAAGTAGACACTTAAATGTTTAAAAAGTGTCCAAAATCTATCATCAGAAGAACCTGAAATTTGAGGCCAAAATCAGCCCTTACCGGACCTACTCCTTTCACAAACCCACTGTATCCTCATGAAAGCCTGAATTTGGAAAAATCTGGCTAATTAACTTTTCAAAACAGGTTGTGGAATTAGCTGGTAACTGCAAATAATTTTACATATATGTGAAGTGAAGATGACAATTGATTGACATGTTTTGGTCCATATTATTAACTGAAATGTTTAACGACTTCTAAGCTAAAGAATGTTTTGTTTAAAGAAAAGACAAACAATGTGACTGTCATCTCAGTAATTGAATGATATTAACAAATACCCCCTCGCGTCTAGCAAACAACAATGAATAAAAACATAACTGGCTACTGTGTGATAATTGACCTACAGATTTCACGTCAGTGACATAACCATTTATACAACATGTGCAATGTCAAATAAATTAAAAAAAGTTAACTACAATGATATGAGTATAATGTAATAAATGTCATTTTGAAATATATATAAGTTTGTTACCCTATGTGTTGTGTACCATGCTGAATTTGCAAAGTATGAATGTTTAAAATTGTCATTGTTATGTATCCCTGTCTTGTTATGTATCTGTCACAACCAATGTCCATAGTATGAAAACTGAATTTCATCTGTGGTTTAGGTTGTCTTATATATTCCTTTTAATTCTGTATTTAGACAGCACTTCGGTGTTATCATGTGTTTCTATTATATAGTCATTTCTATAAATTTACTGTTTGCAAAAGTATGAATTATACTAAATACTAAGGATATTCTTATCCCAGGCAGAAAACCTTAGCCATATTAGGCACACCTTTTTGGAACTTTTGATCCTCAATGCTCTTCAACTTTTAAATTTGAATGTAGATTTTTGGCATTGACATAACGCCAGATACTTAACTTAAAAGACTTACTCAGAAAATAAATTACTGAATGTTATGTTTGTAAGTGAAAAGTAGAGTTTACACATCAATTGTTTTTTTGATCTCTTCAAGAAATAAGACAAAACCTCAAACATGGAATTATTACCATATAATAAATAATCGATAATACTAAAATTCTTTTAGAAAAGAATGCAAATTATTTACACTTCATTTTATGAATTGAAATTTTCCTTTTTTAACGTTTTTTTCTTCAAATCTAGATTGAAAAAATATTTGGCTTTGACATAACGACAGACTCTTAACTTGGAAGTCTTACTCAGAAGACGAATATGGTTTGTTTGAAAGTGAAAAGTAAATTTTACACATCAATTGTTTTTGTTATCTCCTCAAGAAATACGACAAAACCTCAAACATGGAGTTATTACTGAATAATAATTAATCAATTATAGTATTAAATCTTTGAGAAAAGAATTCAAATTATTTACACTATATTTTATGGATTGAAAGGAGTATGGCCACGAAGTGCCGATATTGGCCCTGTGAAGTGACAAAAAATAAAAGAGAAATAAGGTGGATCCTTTATAACTAAAACATATCTACGTATATCGTTATTTGTTATTATAGTGTAAAATCATATTTTTGTGACGTCATTAATGTGACGTAATACCCGGAATCAAACCGGAACGCTCAAAATGTCCAAATTCTTAAAGAATTTCACACTTCCTGGTTAAATTTCGCATTGGCCACAAGCCTCGACCAAAGTAATTTTACTCTTATTTTGATTGTTTTACACTTTGAATCAGTTTGAAACAATATTTAGCATGGTCGAGGCCTGTGGCCACATCGAGATTTTAACTTTTGCTAACAAGCAAATCCTGATTCAAGCCGCCATTTCCGAGGTTTCGATAGATTCTGTGACGAATAACTGTACAAAGAGTTTGTACAGATGCTATAAATAGAAATAAATGTTGCAATTATTTATTTTTTGATTTATAACAAACAAAAAAGAAAGAAAATTGAATAACAAATTTTGTTTTTAGCGAAGCTTTGTTAAACGCCGACCCGGCGAGGTTTTTAAACACGGATAGATGTGTCCTTTATTAGAAATCAAGACAAATTGGTGGAAATAAAATTGTTAATCTCCAAATTATTTTAAAGGTCATTTCCACGTCATTTTGTAATAATTAGCCCGATTTGCTACAAACAAAAATGGGACAGTTTTAAATTAGAGCCGTAGTTTTTCTTCGTAAAATTCTACATTCAGCAGATCGATATGGGTGTCAACTTCAAAATTTAATACAGCATTCCTTTGGGATACACGTATTTTGTTTTATAAAGACGAAACCGTCGAAATGTAACCTCCGTGGAATGTAATCTCATGTTTACGCTTTGGTGAAGTGCTTTCTTTCACGTCCGCATTTTCTATCAAATATGGCATGCCAAGGTAACATTTTAAATAATTACTGCGGATGGAATAAATAAATTTCAGAACTATGAACAATAACATACATTGAAAATCGTACGACATAAGAAGAAACCAGGTGTGAATTTTGATATTACATTGCACTGTGGTTAAAAAGCTTTTCAATATTTTTTTGATTAAAATAAAAATTACGACGACTTAAGAGGACATGGTGTATACTGTCCGTGACATTCAACCATAACAAATATTTGTTTGCAATGCAAACTGAAATAAAGATGAAACAAAATTATCCGGCACAATGATATAGCTTGGGTGACTTCAAATAAATATCTGATATTCACGCGGGATAGCGTGCATAATTTGTCAGAATGCATATACAAGGAGCAATTGTTTATTTGGTTCCTT
This sequence comes from Mytilus californianus, assembly GCF_021869535.1. NCBI lineage: Eukaryota > Metazoa > Mollusca > Bivalvia > Mytilida > Mytilidae > Mytilus > Mytilus californianus. The sequence continues at coordinate 71,375,292 of NW_026262745.1, forward strand.
TTTGGTGATCTCTTTTAAATTTGGGTGAGACTATGCTACAAGCGACCAACAAAAATGGCTGCTTACTATGAATAAAATATCTATGAGATATCTTTATATTTCTTATTTTTTTTTTTCGGTTTTTGTGGTGGCCCGAGGTTCGTGTTCAATCTGTAGTTACCTGTTTTTATATTTTGTTAGTGCTGTTTTTCTTTTTGTCGCCTCTTTATGTTCATGGTTTTGTATGATTTTATTAGGGCCCTGCTGAATGTCGGACGCCCTATAGTGATCAGTCTGTCCGTCTGTTCGTCCGTCCGTCCGTAACAAATTGTGTCAGCTCTATATCTAGAGAACCGTTATGATTTCAAAGTTTATACTTGACATGTATATTAACCAACACCAGAAGGTGTGTCATAATGTATGTACAACTTCCTAGCTCAAAGGGCAAGGTCAAAAACTTTGATTTTAGTTGACAACCCCATGTCCTATGGTAAAGATCGTGTCCGCTCTTTATCTTGAGAACCGTTATGATTTCAAAGTTTATACATGACATGTATATAAACCAACACTAGAGGGTGTGTCATAATGTATGAACAACTTCCTAGGTCAAAGGTCAAGGTCAAATACTTTGGTTTTAGTTGACAACCCCATGTCCTATGGTAAAGATCGTGTCCGCTCTATATCTTGAGAACCGTTATGATTTCAAAGTTTATACTTGACATGTATATAAACCAACACCAGAGGGTGTGTCATATTTTATGTACAACTTCCTAGGTCAAAGGTCAAGGTCATAAACTTCGGTTTCAGTTGACAACCCCATGTCCAATGATAAAGATACAAAGTTTTTACCACACATTATTCACAGCGGGGCCCACAGAGATGGCTCTCATCTCAATGATATCTAGTTGATCTTATGATTATTTATCCCCCCCTTGGAGACTTTTCTCTCATTTTCAATGACAACACATGCAATGTCTTGTTTCCTTGTTGAAATAAATTCTCTAAATTGCTCTCCGTCATAAATATGTATGAAGTATTTGCCACTGGGCGTTCGTCAAACAACTATCAATCATATCTCCTCTAAAGTTACAGTACATGATGATTTAAACATAATTTAATAAATGGTAAAATATTTCAAAATCTTTTGAGCAGATATGTACGCATCTATTATTTTTTGGGGAAATAGAAAAAAAAAGAATATTGAAAATCAAAGAAACACAATCCATTTTACTACATGAGTTGTTTGTCTCATGATGATGGATGACTGTTTAACGTCCAGCGGCAAGTTAGATGCATATTCCTGACGAGAACATGTTAATTTGCTCACATTGCCTTTATAATCTGGTATCTAGGGTATACAAGACATAATCTGGACATCACACATAGTTAACTCGTGCAATTATATTCTAGGTCTGTTTGATTTCATATTATAGGTTACATCAATATGTTAATAATCGTTTTAACCTGTATAAGAATGAGCTTTTGTAGATCGATTCAGTCAACCAAATGGTTTACCCTTGTTTCACTTCAAATGCTGACATTCTTTTTCTTTTAATAGCTGAGCATGCCTAGTTCATGCGTAACCCATCTCTAGCTAAGGGGTCCAATTGAAGTTCACATGAATACGGATCTAATGAGGTCAAATTATTCACTTGCAAGTGAATATTTCATAAGCGATGTTTCTTTGGTTTTTTTTGACAAAACCACCAAACTGGCTGCTAAAAGCGAATTATTATTTCACTTTCAGTAATGATTGAACAAAAAAAAAATCTTTTTTTCTTCTATATATCATAGCTAATGCCCGTACACGAGAACACGGATCATAAAATAATAAAACTATTTGTTCTTTTAAAACGTAATTGATAGTCACATGCAAAAGTCGGATAAATTTAGCTGAATATAGCTAAATCGCTAAATGAATTCGTCCACAATTGACAACTGAGAATGAGAATCAGTTTTCTGTCAAATTTTTGAGTTTTTTAAACTATAGGCAGTGGCTATTTTGACGTCGTCTTTGATTAAAATATCTGAATTAAAACTAGCAAAAAAAGCATATTTCGATAACAATGTCTACTTTGCGGGCCCAGACTATTTTGTGAATTTGTTATTTTACCGGTTCTTTGTAAAGAGTGAATTTTAATATTTACTTTTGAAAAATACTACGAAAATGTGCATTGTCAACATAAAAGAATCAAATTGGTATTCGACATATAGTTGGATAAGAAAAGTGTCACACTAGTTGAGATACATATAATCGTTTAAAAACATTTATGAGTCCAAGTGAAAATAAGAATTTGAAAAAAGGAATAAAAATAAAAACTATTGGGCATCCATTTGTAGCAATGAAATCATATCAAAACATGTAGTTGAAACACTTCTAAAATCAGTCTAATACTACATGTATGCATAAGAATAGAATATCAGATTTTAAACTATTCTATAAAAAAGATGAAAGATGAAAATCTCATAGCATATAGATTTGATAAAAACGTTATACAGTCTAAAAAAATCAATCACATAGTTTCAAAATAAAAAAAGTTTAAATTAAATTTGCTTTTGAAATAATAGTCAGTTTTGAATTGCACATCTGTAAACAAAATTCGTATTTACTGGCATGCTGGCTTCCGCTTACCGAGAGCTGGCAAAATAGCATATTTTCAATTTTGGCGGCGCCGGCAAAATAGCCACTGCCTTTAAACTATTACTTTGTCTAGTATAAAAGTTCTGGGAAAATATAAAAAGTATTCAATGAACCATCTGAGTAAAATTATATTTATATTATAAAATTGAAATAGAAGCTATCTCAATTTTTACAGGTGACTACACATTTCATGCGCTTTAGGTACAATTACAGAGAGCAGTATGTGGCCAGTGACGTATGAATGGCAGTATTATATGAAACTATTGTTCATTCAAATGTTTAATTCTGAATGTTGATTTGAGAGTTAGCATGTAATCCTCCGGAATGAGATTGATGTTTAAGAGTGCACGTGTGGTTCTGGTGTCTGATGACTTTTGTACAATTATAATGTGTTCTATGATTATTGAAGTACATGTAATGCTATGTACTGTCTAAATACATTGTTTATCTTTATCTGTGATTTCATCTTTTACTTCTTTACTAGAAAAAAAACTTTCTGTGTTTAAGGAATCACGGGTTTTCTTTCCATATACAAATAAGATGATGTGGTGTGATCAACTATCCTCATACATTTTTTACGACTGTACTTCGCTCGCCAAGCTATTTTACAGCTTTCAATCTTCAGATTCCTTCTGCCCAATAGAACTTCAAGACATTCATTGCTTATGTTTTAAAATCCTTTATGACTTTTAATTTAATCAACGCTACAGAATTTTGTTTGTTAACATGGTATCTGCAACTTCTATTTTGTGAATATCAATGCAGAAAACGAGTATTTGGGCCACTTATACAAAATTTAACTGAAGCGCTTATGTGCAGCTTAAACCTTAATATTAGTAAGTTTTTGTTAATAGAGTTGAAAAAACAATATATATGGACGAGTTTTAAGAAATATTTTGTAAAAAAATTCTTGTGGTAAAATGATTATAAAGTTAGTAGAACGTTATTGAAAACAATTTTAACGTTACGCGCAAATGGCTAAAATGTCATTGTACCTTGTCTTTTCTGACGCCCTGGAAAATTATACAAACACAGTTACAAGTCTAATGGTTATCATTTTATGAACTATACTAGTTAGTGATCCTTCTGCAGTAATTTTTTCAATTTCTGAGACAGGGCCGTTTTTAACCCTTCGTGGCCCTACTCCTTTTCCTTTTTTAACGATTTTTTGTTCAAATCTAGATTGAAGATATTTGGCATTGACATGACGACAGATACTGTATTTTTTTAATTTATGATATACTAGTTATTGCTGGAACCACATAATAATATAAAATGTATGATAATTTGAAAAAAAAAGTGTACTCAAAATATAATCTGTTTTTGATATTCAATGACTTAAGAGGAATCAAAAATCGATGTGAAATATGTTCTGGCTTTAAGCATAAGACGTTGTAGTTGCCTTAAAAGATATTATTTGGGGGAATTCTTAAAACAAAACTTTAAATAGTTACCAGTCATATTTTCTTTCATACTTTTAATAGATGATTGCACTGTATTCATGAAAATATGTATGCAAATCAATTACCAATTGTGCTAATTGTACTAGTAAGTGTAATACACAATTTAGTAGCGGAGCATTGCCTGACGACGAAGCAATCTATATTTGTAAGTTTTTTTGTGCAGCTAATACATTTTGAACTTTCATGTTATTTGTTTTTTATCCTGTAAAGAGATAACTAAACGTTTATGGGTATTAACGATGTCACTCTTCGAAAATTTTGTCAGTTGGAATCTTGGTGAAGTTTTGATGTTCTTTTGCAGAACCTCGATATAAAGTTAATGTCAGACAATATTAATATTGTTTGTAGCCTTATGATCCAAGACAAAAACATAAATTCCTGGTAGAGTTCTTCTATCTTATGTTTGAAAAGCGAAATAGGGCTGTCATGGTTGTTGTTAGCAAACAGAAACTTGTTTGTGATTGTTGATCTGAACAAATCAATCAAGAACTTTTGGAAGGTCATACACTAAATATATTCATATAAGATAATATGATAACAAGTATATGTACTTACAAAAATAAGTTTGCACATTCTTAATTTAACAAGTACATCAAAGCATAATTTTCGGTTTTGCAATTTTCTTCAGACTAATATATTTATAGTAAAAAGGTATTTTATAATGCATAGTTTCTGACTATATATGATTTTTGTTGCTCCATATGGTGATATTGTTATGGAAATGAACTTCATAGAATTGTGAAGATGCAGAAAAGAGATGGTAGGTTTTCGCTAGATCGACCAATTCTGATATTTAATGTTAATTTACTCAAAGAGCTACATTGGTTAAGTTTCAAATTTAGGATTTCTAATCACAAATTGATTCTTGCTCATTTAGTTCTTTATAATAAAACATATGCATAACTTAAAGAGCTTTGTGTCCAATTATAAACATACACAGGAAAAACAATCTTCTGGAAGCAATTTAGAGATGTTTTATTGCCTTATTAAATTTGATAACAATATCATTCACATATAGGTCTTCGATACTTTGGAATAAATAACCAAAGTGCAATAGAATTATATTTACATATTTGATGAATAAAAATGTATAGACAACTTAACTGTACATAATTTTAACAACTGTATCATTCCTTTTAAATTTGTGTGTATATTGTGAACAATTTTGTTTTCTTGATCTAGATATTCTACAGACAATCGATTTTCGTGAAAGATGTATAACACGCAATAATGAACAACCAGTACACTGCTCTAATTTCTGTAACCCTTATCAAAAAGGTAAATATAAAACCAATCTAACATATGTTACAAATAGGAGATGTGGTATAACCGCCAATGAAACAAATATTCCCCAGAGTTCAAATGACGAATTTAAAGGCAACTATTATATCTATAAGTACTTATTTAAAAATTGTAAAAATATCCTACCATATAAACGGCTATCAAATACCCTGATAAGAAAACGTGAACTAATCAAACGAAAAAATATTCGGCCTTATTAATACAAAACAATTTTAGAAAATCTTAGTAGACAGAAATGATCCAACGGGACCACCGAGTAACAGAATGCTAATTAGTGAATATCGCATACGTGTAAAGAATGTGGCGAGATTCAACATTTGTGTGAGTGAAATCACCTCCACAACTGCCCCCTAACCTGCGACAGTAGTGTTGCAGCAAATATCAGAAGAAACTGTAAAAATAATTGAAAATGGAATAACTCAGTAAAGTCGATACAACCAAGGTATTTTTGTTTCATTTTTTTATTTGTTTATTTTTGTTTAATTCTGATGAATGCATGTGTGTGAAACGACATTTTTTATATAGAAATAACAGTATCGAAAGTGTTTCTTGAAAACTTTTAGAAATAAGGAAATATCCTACAATGAGAGTTGATCGTAAATTCCTTTTAAAGGAAAGGTAAATAACAAAATAAGTACACAAATGTCGTTTTAAGACTTTCATTCAAAAAAAGTATATCTGTAATTGGAATTTTATTATTTTCTTTACATAGTAAAATATTTATAGTTTGTAATTAATTTCAAAATCAGAATTTAAATATCCCTATACAGGAAGTGTAGGTTTTAAATGTCTTGTATATCACCTAATTATAGCAGAAGTGTTGTGTAAGGTAATTTATTTTATGTTTGCAATATCGATTTTCCATGAACTATAAATAGAAACGAAAGTAGGTATTAGGGAAGTCCCCGTTACCAAGTCAATAAAGGTAGAGTTTACAACCAAAATGGCAGGTAATAACGCATTTTCTTATTTCATTCAATTGGTTTCTATTCCAACAACGGTTCCTTTACAACACAATTTAGCTAAAGGTGGCAATATACAGTTTGGAATAAAACATTACCCTCAGTCTGATAATTTTTACCATTTTCGTTTCCCTTTTTTTATATATAAATTATATATGTGCATATGTATGAAATCAAATTCTTCCAAGGTTTTGTTTTCTATTGGTGAAGACGCCATAGTGCCCGGGGAGAACACCAACCTTCGGAAGGAAAACTGACAATTCTAGTCAACTAGGATTGGAATCGAGCTTACCTACCTCCCTTACCTGGATTCGCACTCATAACCTAAACGTTGACATGCATAGTGGCTTGACTACTTAGACCACTAGCCTTGGTTGGCCCCTGTTATTGATGAAATAATGTATTAGCGGTACAAGTTGATTTTTTTATATTTTCGAAGCTGTCAGGAAATTCTTGTATCAATTAATTTAAATGTTTATCAGAAAAATGTTAAACGTTGATTTCTGTTAAATTGCACTGTTCCATTATTTCTTTAAAAAAGCACATCGGAAACTGATACGATACTGGAGCTGCTAGATCAGAAAAAGTAATGCCATTTGAAAATTTAAAAATGTTAAACATCCTCAGGTGCTTAATACATAGTCGAATACACCTAAATTTCGTAACTTTAACCGTATGTTTATTATTGAAGACCTATCGAACAAAATCTTAACTTTTCCAATCATATATTGACAATTTTTGATCAATAATATAGCATGTGATTTTTCTTTAAAACGCGGAACATATGTGCCAATGTTTATCTCTTTTAAAATCTCAACCGTTTTCCAAACAATCGCTACATAATTGATCGTCCTAATCGTAATGCTGTTTATTGACCATAACAACGATAAAGCACATCATATAAGGACGTTTTGACATCATATAATGAAGCAACTGGACCACTTCAAGTAATGTTACAAGCAAAAAAAAATAATGAAACAACCACATCATACAAAGGTGTGTCCACATAATGTATGGGAAAATGTACATCATATCAGGATATTTGCACATCAAATAAAGGTGTTTGCACATCGTATAATAATAATTGCACCCCATATTAATATAAATGCACATGATAATGCAATGAAAATGGGCATAACAAGACCGTTGTGGCGTAACATATAATTTAATGTTGACGCACATTTGTTAGATCAGGAAATGCAGCCATGAATGTCTTTGTTTAAAACTATATTTAAAAAAAAATTGGGCCAAAAGTTAGGGTATTACAAAAAAGCGCAATTTGTATCAGTATTTGTATCACAAAGGTTTTGTGCCAGATATTTTGAACAAATAATGAATTTTAAGACTTTGCATACACACTAATTTACTTTTTTTAATAGATACAACAACACAAAATGCATCGATAGCTCTGTATCAGTATCTATGTCAGAAGGTTGTTGGAACAGAAAAACATGTAAGAACAATGAGATTGATGAACAATGTTAGAGATAATTTGCAGAGCAACAAGACGTGGACATATATTACCAGTGGAAGTTTCGGAGAAGGACTACTGATGCGAGGTAGTGATTTAGATGTAATGGCAGTAATGAAACAGATTGAGGTCAGGGAAGATACACACATTTATTTAAATGCTGAAAAAATACATTTTACAATGGAACTAGAAGATACTCAGCCAGGTTTCACTAAGTTACGTCTATTGTACAGTAATGACCAGAGTATCTTAATAAACTGTAATAATATCGGTAGTGATTTCTACTTTTCAAATCTTTTATTCAAAAAACAATTTGCACCCGACATCCTTTCGACTATACATGGACCATGTTTAACCGATGAAGATGGATTATTTGACCATGCAAGCTGTGTTCATTGTAGTTCATGGATAAAGCCAGCAACACAATGGGTAACTCGATCAAATAATAATTCGTGGCCGAGAAACGATGTTAAATAGGCCATTGTAAAACACGGGGTTCTCTTTGTACCTGTAGGTGTGAAAGGATCTACACAAGAAGAATTAGAATGGCGTATATCATTTTCCGTTGGAGAAAAACTACTTATCTATTCATTTACACATACACAATTATTATGTTATGCCCTTATGAAAATTCTTCTAAAAGACGTCATCGCTTTAATCACAGATTGTAAAGAATTGTTTTGTTCATATTTCATGAAAACAATTTTGTTTTGGATGTGCGAAGAATTCCCTTCATCAAAATGGAAACCTGAAAACTTGATATTTTGTTTCATGAGATGTTTAAGAAGGCTCATATATTGTGTTGAATACAAAGTTTGTCCGCATTATTTCATTCCCGAGAATAATTTATTTGAGAATAAGATACAAGGACATGCACAGGAAAGACTTCTGAACAATTTGTATATTCTAAACAGTTATGGTTGGAAATGTATCTTATTTTCGGATCAAATCTCTCATTTTAATGTATTGGCATCGGATATAAGCAAGGAGACTAGTTATTCATATGCCAAGTTTGTTGAAAGATTATTAAACTCACATACGTTCAATATCGACATTTTTGGTTCTTTCTTTTGTTTAGTCTTGGAAAAGGTGATATACAAGGTATTATCAAGTAAGAGTTCAAAAATCAAATACCTGTACACATTTTATTTGTCAAGCTTATGCAGCGCAAGTTGGCGATCGCTGCCAGTGGAGGATATGTCCAGTAATAAATCTACTTATAAACGGTTTACTACTAGTATAAGTACTTTGCTTTTTAACACACGTCATGACGCTGTATCTGGATGGCTGATGTTAGCTTCGTTTTTCTACAAAAGAAAACAATACAATACAGCTCTTCACATTTTGCAGTATTCTCTATTAAAATGTTCACCAGAAAAACTCCATCAATTCATGCAGTTTTCAGATATTCATTATGAGCTATTCAATTTACACTTATTTAGTAATATGGCTTGTGTTCAAGTATGCAAATATTTGCTATTAGGTTTCGTGTTCATCAAAAACTTACAACCGGATGAATTACACATGTTAGAAGAATACTTTCTTCCTCCAACAGTATACGCTCATTTCCTTCGTCTTCTATGTTATTATAATTTAAAAAATAGCAGGCAATGCTGGAATTCTCTCTGCGATCTACAGTTGGCTATAGAAGATAACTATTTTATATCTAATCCCGTGTTGAAAAGTACATTTTACAACATCCTGGGTATAGGTGTGCATTTATTAGGTGATATAGAAACAGCGATACAAGCTTTTGTATATTCTATAGAACTATTTCCCGATCAAAAAAATAACAAAGCATTCCAAATATTGTCATTGATACGCTGAATGTGATAATTTTGAGCAGATAATATTATTCCTTTTATGCATTTCTATAAAGTGTATTTCATATTAAATGCCTCAAACAGTCATCTTTCCAGATTAATGTATACTTAGTACCTGTTAGTCTTAATCTTGAATGAATGTTTTAGAAAAAGGACCCATCAGTAATACAGATTGAGGGAAAACCAAGGAAAACTGTTTACCACCTTCCCATAAACATAACTATGAACCGTGAAATTTGAAAAGTTATGATATTTATGCATTCCATTTTTTTTGCTATGCCTACAGATATTGAGATAAAACGATGAGAAATGTTTTTGTGGTAATTCTCCAATTTTCATAAATCCTCCTTATGATTCAGTGTTCTAAAGGATCAGTTCAGTTAATACATTGTCAATGGACCCAACTTTTTAATATTCAGTTTTGAGGACAACATTACTTCCACATGTACATTTCATTGTCATGGTCATAATCATATTGATCGTTGTCTAAGGATATGCCACCACTATATGATATTTAGTTCTATCAATTTGAATTATTTATTTTGAGAATAGGTATAAAGCTTTTAAAATGAAGATAAAATGAAAGCTGTTGTTTATATTTGGTTAGGTACATATATAAAATCAAATGTGTACATCAATAGTTAACAACAATGAAGTTCAATGAATGACAAATAAAACATTGTAAAATTCGAACCAAATGTAAGATAGCCCATGTGCATTCAAGGAAAGCAAAACAACGGTATTTTGACAAAACTAAGCCAACAGCTGCTAAAAACGAATTAATATTTCACTATTTCACTTCCGCTGATGATTCAACAAAACAAAGTTATATTCATTTACATATCTCGTAGCGAAAGTCCCTTTAATATGATATCCATACTTATGTGTATACTATATTTGTTTTGTTCATAAGGTTATATTTGCAACATATGAAAATAAAATTCCGACAATTGAATTTCATTTTAACATGCATCGCTTATATAATTGGTTAAACTGCATGATGTTAGTTTAAAACGTGAATTGTTCATACTTATATAATTGGTTAAACTGCATGATGTTAGTTTAAAACGTGAATTGTTTTTTTGTCTTTATCACGATACTAGTATAAAATTTAGAAAATAGTGTTTTTGTTTGAAAACTAAATAGGGTTGTATTGAGAAACAGTAATTGAGGAAATGGAAATATCTTCTATTAATCATATTTATAAAAGAATTACTTTTATCCAAGACTTGTGATTTAATCAAATAAAGTTGATGTGTTTCACATGGTTTTGGTTTGTGACTAGGTTTGTTTTCATTTTATCCATTTGTGACTTTTAAACAGAGGTATATTACTGTTGTCTTCATTCACCGGCATAGAAAGACAAAAACAAGCTTTTTTTTCTTTCTTTTAATTTTTTTCAATTGTCAAGAACACAAATTCTCAAGTTTTTTTTCTTAGAATCAAAAGCTAAATATTTCTCTATTCTAGATAAGGAGTTGTAGTTTGATTGCCAACTTTCAACCAGAGACCAAGTGATGTAAATGTGTGCAACTATTTGCCACAGTATGGCTTTCAACGAGGAGCAACAGCCATGCTGCATATAAAGCTTCAAAAGGCCCTACATGAAAAGCATATTTTAAATACCTTTCAAATACCTAACATTTTAAACAAATATATGTGGACTAAAAAATCTGAATCGGATGTGATTTTATTGCAGTAGGTTTTTTATTCACATATTTTGATCATTTTGCGGATTTTCTTTGTTGTCGTTCAACAAAATAACAATGAAAGCAGAACAACGATCTCAAACTTAATCGATCACTGCTATGAACAAATGTATGAAACAATGCATGTTAATGAGGATAATATTAGTATATTTGTAAAATGCTCCTCGTATCTGTATCGTGAATTACATTTTAATTATGTAACTGTTTAAAATATCTCAGTAGTATCAAACACACCCAGACAAGTTATTTATAATGAATGATTATCTGGGCTTTTTTGGATGGTACCTACTTTAGCCTTTAGTAGTATTGCTATTTAATATCAGCTCCAGAATCGATTGCCTTTTCTTACACGTTTATTTGTATAACTTTGAAAGTGGTGCTTAAGGTATCTATTTTGGTTGATTAAACACATTTCCTGACTTTGAGACAGTTTATATGTTCGAAAAGATTATAAATAATTATATTCTTTGAAGGAACGATACTTTTCAAGTTGATTTTATTTTTTCACAGTATATCAATGTTGGAAGAGGAATTAGAATGAATCCAAAACATAAAAATACAGTAAATAGTCGAGATGTTCTACAGTTGGTTATATTATAACACCATACACGTTACATACACGTTACAAGTGGCACAACAAATATTCAATCACTCAATATTAAAATCTATTGGCAAATTCTCCTACACCAATATAATCTTTGAAATCATTTTGACTAGCTTTGGGAGTGCAATTCGCACATACAAATATTAAATCACTTTTTTATCGGAGCATTTGAATTTATCCATCGCGCTTAGTTTTATTTATCAAATTAATTAAAGATGTAGCTCTGCAAGTATGTTTAACAAATTCTTGTCTTTCCTGTTTGACTTTTAAGTGATTATCTTTAATTTATTGTCAAGGCGTCACTTCTGATATGATCAGAAATGACAAACTAAATCAGCAAACATTGGATGCTATCAAAACGGGTAAAAATCATGAAAAAAACAAGTCTTAATGAACTGATACCGGTAACGTCTATTAATTTAGATGAGTTATAAATCAAAACTTTTGCACGAATATCCAATTAACAGAATAAAAAAAACAGTGCTACTTTATAAAAAGTATTAAATAACTTACGTATTCTAACAAAATACATCGGTGTTTTTAACATTTTTAACATTGAATTTCATAGTTATATCTCTAAATATTTTCTATCATATTTCTATTTATCTCAAAACTACATAGTTTACATGTTTAAATTTAATCTACAAATCTAAAAACTGTGCGTTTTACCAGTCTATACGTCTTGATATTATCTATGCATTTATGAACATTTAACACCTTAGTAGGTGTATCAAAATCGTATCATACGAAATATGACCAACCAATTCACTGTTCTATACTTACATGTACTAAAAAGATAAATATACCTATGCCAATAATGCCGAGATTAAAATAAGGGATATGGCATGATTACCAATGAAACAAAAAATCAACTCGAGATCACATGACGAAGACAAAAGTAATTATGGGTCACCGTACGACCTTCAACAACGAGACAAACCCATGTCGGATATTCAGCTATAAAAAGTCTCCCATAAGGATAATGTATAGCAAATCAAACGAGAAAACGTACGGGATGATTTATACAAATCACAGGAAAGAACCGACATGAACTTCTGAACTATAAGTTTTTGATTAGAGACAAGTACGTGCCTGACAAGAGTGTCGGGAATTAAACATTGATGAGCGCCAATCCCATAAACCCGGACATTGGTTTTTCAATATAAGAACTACTCTAAAAAATCAGTTGCAAATGTCTTAAATCGGTTAATTGGTAAAACCATGGCATTTTTGTTTTAATTGTTTTATTTGTTTGTGTAAATTATTAGATATCCGATGTTAATGTGTTATTACGACATTGTACAGCAACACCAATACCACATATATTACTTGAAAACGTTTTGAAATATGAAAATACCCTACGACTAAGAAAAGTTAGCACATATTGTTTTAAAGGAACGAAACAAAAAAGAAATAAAATAAACACAATAATTTCGTTAAATCGACTAAATTGAAATTTAATTATTTCTTTAGATAGGTAAATCTTTGGTGTGTAATCTATTTGGAATAACTTTTTTTTTTCACTTCATTCTATTTGTTTCTGTTTCATCAACGATTCCTCAACAACAAACTCAAATATACTCAACCTTTTTCGCGATTAAAACATATGTAACAACAATATCGAAAGTGTTGCTTGAAACGTTTTGAGATAAGAAAGTATCCAATGATGAAGAACCGTTAACAAATTCTTATAAATGAAAGAAATAAGAAGAAAATAAGTACACTATTTTTTTTAAAACGACTTACTAAAAAACAGTTAATCTATAATTGAAATTGCATTATCACTTCGGATGTTTAGATAATAAGTTGTTTGGTAAGTAATCGATTTTAGAATATTTGTGTTAATACCCCAGCACAGGAAAACAGGTTATTAAATGTGTATTTACAAGGTAATTTAGTTTTGCAATGTGCATTTTAACTGAACTATAAATAGAAAAAAGTAGATATTAGGGAAATCAACGTTTTCCATCCAAAATGGCAGGTAATAACGCATTTTCACCTCTTCATTCCATTCGTTTTTATTCCAATCACAGTTCCTTTATAACAGAGCATAGTTTATTCAACAATATTAGTTTATATGCTCAGCATTTTGCAATGACTTTGCTGAATGATAGTTGGTGGTATGCGCGTTAGGATACATATTTTATGCCCATGTACAATATAAAGATGTTGGAATGAAAAAAAAATGTAAGCCGAAAGAAGAGAAAGAAAAGAAAAAAGGTATAACTTATTTCCGAAAATTTCATCCTTTAAAATGAAGTAAGCACAGAATCCCCTCATCGTTCGTTGGACAAGTGTTTGGTCACATCTTTTTAAAACAGACGAAATAAAGTTCTGACAATATTGAGGATTTTGCCAGGTTTAAATAAAATCATTCTGTTACCGTCGTCTCGTGTCACAAAATTGGTATATGCAACATAAAACGAAACGTTATCTGCATATCAAATATTTATGAAATTTTCAGAAGTATATTTGATTTATGAAAGCCCTCTGTTGACTAGACTTTAACCTTAGAAATTGAAAATATGAAACATAAAAAACTACAAAAACATTTAGAATTATTTTCACCTGTATTTAATTTTCTCTTATTAAGAGAGGCTTTAACTTTACCAAAATGGACGTCTTGAATTTTCTTTTTATCGTAATATATCGAAAGAAATGGCTCTCTTTAGGTTCCTTTGTAACACATATCGTTTTTTTAAATACATTTAATGTCTTAACACGATGAATATGTTGTTTTATGGAGCCTTACATTTTCAGTAAAACCTTAGCCGCAAATTACGAAATTTTCAGTAACTAATAACATAAACACTCGATCCAGAATGTTATGTAACCAAACTTTTTATACACTACAAAGCAGAAAAAGCTATTAATCTGAAATGGGCTGTAGTTGTACTGGACTGTGCTGGTTTTCACTTGATATCACTCGACTGCAGTCTGACTTGTACTCAACCTGTTCTTAACCATTTTAAAAAATCTGAATCATACTCGATCCAAGTCTGAATCATATTTGACCAAGTCTGAACCATACTAGACCAATTCTCAACGACTTTCAATCAATTCTTAATCTATTTTTCATATTTGTTCCTATTTAGATTATTATTTTCAGATTAGAGAATGTAGCCATTAATATCTATGCTTAAAAACTATGATATGAAAAATTGGGCCAAAACTCGGTATATTAAAAAAAACATAAGTTTGTATCACTAGTGAAAATGTTTAGTGTTTTCGCCAGATATGATGAACACATTAATATATCTTTAGGCAATGTTTAAGACTTTGCAAAAATTAATTCAATTATTTTTACAGAATCAGCAACACCAAATGTATTAACAGCCCTGTATCATTATCTATGTCAGAACATTGTTGGAACGGAGAGACATGTTAGAACAATCAGAATGATAAATGCTGCCAGAGACAATTTACAGACCAACAATACGTGGGTAATAATTACTAGTGGAAGTTTCGGAGAGAGTCTACAGATGCGAGGTAGTGATATAGATATAATGGTGGTATAGAAACAGATTGAGATCTGTGAAGACACACACATTGATTTCAATGCTGATAAAATACATTTTACAATGGAACTGAAAAATCACAGCCAGGTTTCACTACGCTACGCTTAGTGCACAGTAATGACCAGAGTATTTTAAAAGACTGTAATGAAATCGGTAGTGATTTCTACTTTTGAAATCTTTCTTTTAAAGACAGATTTTCAACCGAAAGGCTTTCGACTATACATCGGCCATGTGTAACCGATGAAGATGGATTATATGACATTGCAATCTGTTTACATTGTAAACTATGGATAACACCAGCACAACAATGGGTAACACTATCAAATAATTCATGGCCGAAATACGATGTAAAACAGACTATTGTAAACCACGGGGTTCTATTTGTATCTACAGGTGTAAAAGGATCTACACAAGAAGAATTAGAATGGCGCATATCATTTTCCGTTGGTGGGAAACTAATTATCTATTCATTTACACATACACAACTATTATGTTATGTACTGATGAAAATTCTTCTAAAAGACGTTATAGCTTTAGACGTAGATTGTAAAGAATTGCTTTGTTCATATTTCATGAAAAAAAATTTGTTTTGGATATGCGAAGAATTGCCTTCATCAGAATGGAATCGTGAAAGCTTGATATCTTGTTACATGAGATGTTTTATGAGGCTCATATATTGTGTAGAATACTCTGTTTGTCCGCATTATTTCATTCCTGAGAATAAGATACAAGGACACGCACGGATAATACTTCTAAATAAGTTGTATATTCTAAAAAGTTGTGGTTGGCAATGTATCTTAATGTCAGACCAAATTTTGAACTTGAATGCAATGGCATCTGATATAAGCAAGGAGGAAAATTATTCATATGCCAAGAGTGTTGAAAGATTATTAAACTCACATACGATTTTTACTGACTATTTAGGTTCTCAATTTGACGTTCGTTTGGAAAAAAATCAAATACCTGTACACATGCTATCTTTCAAAATTTAATTGCTAGAGTAAGCAATTTCTGCCATTGGAGGATATGTCCTATAATAAATCTACTAATAAAGAGTACAAAACTTTTATAATAACTCTTCTTCTTAATACATATCATGACGCTGTATCTGGTTGGCTAAAGTTATCTTCGTTTTTCTACAAAAGAAAACAATAAAATACAGCTCTTTACATTATTCAGTATTCTCTGTTGAAATGTATACCTGAAAAACTTCACCAGTTCATGCAGTTTTCAGATATTCATTATGAGCTGTTAAATTCACATTTATTTAGGAATATGACTTTTGTTCAGTTGTGCAAATTTTTTGTAGTAGGTTTAGTGTTCATCAAAACCTCTAAGTTACAACCGGACGAATTACAAATGGAAAAACAAAACGGTTTTCCTCCCATAGTATATGCTCATTTCCATTGTTTTCTATGCCATTATCATTTAAAAAATAGCAGGCAATGTTTAGATTCCCTTCGGTGACAACTATTTTATAGCTAATCGCGGTTGGAAAGGTATGTCTTACAATATCCTTTGTATAGGTTTTCAATTGTTAGGCGACATAGAATTAGCAAGACAAGCTTTTAAGCATTCTATAGAATTCTTTCCAGACCAAAAGAATAACAGAGCATTCCAACAATTGTCTTTAATATGATGAATGTGATGATTTTCAAGTTAATTAATGTGTAGATAAGTCTATAACTATTATGCTTTTCTATGAAGTGTATTTTTGGTTAAATGCCTTAAACAGTTATATTTCCCTATTAATGTATACTTAGTCTTAGATACATGATTTTTTTGTATTGGTTGTTATTGGCTTTGAACTAGCTGTCAGTAACTGTGAGTACTCTCAGATCTGTACTTGGTGTCCTTTTTATTGTTAGGGATGAGGGATGATAAATACCCTGATACGTTCGGTCTGTGTTTATGTTTGATGTTTGTCTGCTTTGTATCGATTTGATGAGTTAAGCCTTTTTCAACTGATTTTTATGTTGTGCTGTTACACCACTGTCCCAAGTTAGGGGAGGGTTGAACGTTTAAAATGATTTTAACCCGCCACATTCTGTATGTCACTGAACAAAGTCAAGAGCCTGTAGTTCCGTGGTTGTTGTTGGTTCATGTCCTTAATATTTGTTTTCCGTTAATTGTTTTGTTATAAATTAGTTTTGTCAATTGAAATTTTTCATGTCGAAGCCTTATATAGCCGGCTATATGGTATGGTTTATTTTTTATTATTGAAGGCCGTACGGTTGCCTAAAATTGCTTATATCTACTTTATTTTAACTTTGGTGGATAGTTGTCTCATTGGCAATCATACCATATCTCCTTATTTTTAGATTAGTTACTGTAGTTCTTAAAATTTGTAGATTAGAGAAAACAATGATAGGGTCAATAATAAGGAATGTTCAAGATATAAAGACCTATTCACTTTTTTCAAATCAATCACTACAGCAAGATTAACATGAATGTTAGTTATTGGTTTTTGGTCATTTGGAAATGAAGATCATGTTGCCGCTTCTGCTGCTGATGATGATGGTAGTGATTTTGATATAAATCTTAATTATTATTCAACTATCCACTTAAGGTTCATTTAGATATTACGTCATGCCTGATCATAATTTTATTGCATGCCTATTCGGTAAATCAATTTGTTTGCAATGTTCTCTCTCCTACCCGTAGAGGTATATCGTAATTTCTGCTTCTTGCTATGTCTTGACTAGTTTTAAAGCAAGCATATACGAATAAACTCTAAAAAGTTGTAACTACATTAAGGAATAAATAAATACGGCCGTCAATATCTGATGTCTGCTCTCTGTCAGCATTGCCATTGGTAGTGTGAATATATAATCCATAGAAGAAAATGATACGTTTATTAAACTTCTAGAACAGCCGATATTTTTCCATGCATGCACAATATTTATAATCAGTTCTTTGATTTACATACGGAGCAAAGCTACTAAAAAACCATTCTTATATTTTTGTACGGACCAACCGGTATTATCTTAAATTCTACAATGTAAATAAAAGCGAGGCTTACAGCTATCTGCGCTGCTTCTTACCTCTTAACTACGACCCTTACCCATAAAATATACGGCGAGGGCATACATCTAAATGCGCTGCTTCTTGACTCTAGGAACCCCGGGATCCTGCTTCTTGACTCTAGGAACCCCGGCATCCTTACTGTAAGCCATATGTAAACACAGCAAAGTCAGACGAACTTGACGTTGCACTGGTATTTATTCTAAATTACCGGAAGTAAACATTTTAAACAAGAAGAAAAAAATAACGTCAATCGCTGACAGAAAACATAGGACGCTTATAATAATAAACTATTGTGACTAAACCAATCTAGACATGTCAATTCTTACAGTTAAAAACTCATAGGTGTACACGTTTGGGTTCACGCTTAGAATATTGACCCAATGGTATATTTGACGTTATCGATACAGCTAAAAACTTAAAGTAAAACGTACGTTAATTTTTTATTAAAATATACTTCAAACTAAGAATATCACTTCTGATAACTTATACAAAATCTCAGAGTGCAATAGTAACAATATTTTATTACTTGGGAATCACCAGTGCACACATTCACAACAAGGTATAAAACAACACAACCTGATTGTGGAATGGAAGAATTATATTTTAGGGAATTAGGATGCTCTTTTATGTATCCTTCTTTGATCAATGTATATAAACACTGTGATTGTGATTACAGAATCTTTTAACATATTTTCAGAAGCCGAGGTACAAATCAGGTGTAGAAAATATGAAATAATTTTACATACAGTTAAAATCAAGTTTTTCAGTTATTCAGTGCGTTAAAAAGAGCCGAACGAACTAGTGGCCTAAGGTTTATAAAGTAAAAGCGCATAGTCATTTTAAAATTCTAAATACTTATCATTATTCCAATTGCCCAGGAAATACTACCGTTCAACATTACCTGATATAATAATGTTGTACACTATATTAATTAAGCAATTTTTTTATTGCTTTGTAAGGCAAATTAATACAACGTTGATTTAGGGCAACTAGAATAAGAACAGCCCTTTAATATCACCCCTGGGGCTTAAAAAAGCATGATTCGGCAAATTATGCCTGATCTGTACGTAATTATGTCCACATTTGTCTTGAAAGTAGACCTTTATAATTTTAATGCAAATTGCAATAGATTTTTTATTACAAATGTTCTATTTAACTTATCGATGTGTCTGACATATTTGCAACCACTGGAATTTGAAACGCGACATTTTTTTTTCCGTTTATATCCTATTTTTAATGAAATAAATAGTGTATAATATTTTGTTCCCACAAGTATAGCTATACAAAATTTCTTCAGGTTTATTTGTATTTCTGTGGTAACATGACAGCAGTTTGCTAAGCAGACAAAATGAGAAAAAAAAACGTATTAATCTTTAGATACTAGTAGTTTTATTCTGATATCAAGCTGTGATCATCAAGATAATAACATTGTCTTATTAAATCTATTTGTTTGTAGAACAATTTGATATTATAATTAAATGTTATTCTTTATGTATTATCGGCAATCAGCATAAAGGATACGCAATTCAAATGGTTGTGTAAAGTTATGGAACACATAGGAAAAGGACATGAAAAATATTACAGATATACCTCTGGAACAATAGAAATAATAGAAATAGCAAATGCACAATCTTGATGGAAAAGTTTGGAACCAGGACTCTTATGAGATTTATTTTGCTTGTACTTATATTGATTATCTTTATACCTGTTAATAGCAGAGGTATATAGTATTCAAGGTGTCCTTATGTGTGCCATTCCTCACATACCTTTTATCAATGAATCCTCGTAAGCAACATCTATCAGTCACGTCAGTGGCCTTCAACGATACTATCACCAAAACCACACAAAGTGAGCTGAGGCCAAACTCAAAATATATGTTGTTTGCTACTCCCTTACCTATAGATAAAGAAAATGTGAGGGAAGGTATGAAAATATTTTGAAAAAAGGGCAGCCTGAACAATACATACACTAAGTTGCTAAATTGTATATTTGTGTTTGGTAATTTTGTAGATGTCAATTAGCATCTTTTTCATCATTTTTCCTATCTGGACACTGTTTCAGCTAATGAAAAACAGTGTTAGGGTTCTTCTTCGTTTTGGTCAGACATATCAATAATAACCTTGACACAGGGCGTAAACGGTTTGTAAAATAATTTTCCTTTCTTCATCCACTTTGAAACTGGTAACCTCCCAGAAAGATACCGAAAGTCACGAACATGATAAACACCAACTGTATGTTTGTACCTGTCTTAAGCCAAGAGCATTAAAAACGAAATTGTGGTATAAAATCAGGCTGTTGGTTTTCTTTTTGAAATTTGTTCACAATTTGTTATCATGAGTCTTTTAAAGCTAACAATACGGTTTGGGAACGAGGGGCGAAAGATACTAGAGGGACATTCAAACTCATAAATCGAAAATAAACTGACAACGCCATGGCTAAAAAAGAAAAAGACAAACAGAAAAATAATAGTACACAAAACACAACATAGAAAACTAAAGACTAAACACGAACCCCACAAACAAATGGGGGTGATCTCAGGTTCTCTGGAAGGGAAAGCAGGTCCTGTGCGACATGTGGCACATGTCGTGTTGCTTATGTTATTACAAACCCGGTATATAGTCTAAATCGGTAGGTCACATTCATTTTTCATTGTTGCAGACCGTACGGTGACATGGAAATGATTATAACACTGATTAAATTCGTTTATACAAGGCGCCTTTCTGGATTCATCCCCATCATGTTCTTCAGGAATTCTCAAACTTGTTAAAGGTCAAAAGTTGTTGTTGATCTTGACCTTGACCTAGATTCTTTTTATTAGATTTTGTCAAAATTGTAACGAATAGACCCATACAGTAGACAGAAAAAAACTTTCAGAATGAATATTGCTTTTATTTTGTAATAAAGAGAAATGGCAGAGGTCAAGGTCATGTCAAAAGCGCGTAGCAACGACTCTTTCTTGATATAAGTGTACCTAACAAATATGCATATTTTAGTTCAGATAAATGTGAACTATGGTATAAATCCTTATTGAAATATAAGGGATCAGAATTGTCACCATAGAAATTATCATCCATTCTCATATAGATTGAAAATACCTAGCAACCATCAATGTTTTAGTACCTTGGGTCAAAATTCCGAAATTTTTAAACTGAACTTGTAATACTGATTTCCAATTAGAATTTCGAATTCCTTTAAAGGACAGAAATAGTGTTTTTTAAATTCATTCACATAATGTTTTACTCAATAAGTCATCATCATGAACAATGAAGAAGGAAGTTATTGTGACTCAGAAAAATGTTTTCATATTGAGACTGATACTGTGGACTCATTATTTACCAATTTACGTGATTTTCCTGGGTACATGTGAACCACGGATTTTAATGTTTAAGAGTTACAAAGTTTTTGAAAGGCTTGCATGAACACTTTACAAAATATTATCGACTACGCAGCTTTCCTCAATTCATGAAAATTGGCACGAACGAGAATCAATCCACAATAGTTCGTGTAGTAATAAAACTTTTGTAGAGACACTATCAACTTAGCAATAAAAAAACTCTTGATTTTGAAGCGCCTTGTAAATATCAACCCTCTCAAAGGGGTAAATTCGGAGGGAACAATGGCACTGGTGTATAGTCTCAACTTTGATTTCCATACTTCATATGCAAGTACTGCTTGAATGTTGCTAATAAAATAATTAAAGTTCAAACGGGAAAACGTAAATGCAAAGAAATGTTCTTAAAATGTCCGTTTGTAAGTTTAAGTCAAAAGAGGAAATATACCTAACTGTACATCTTTGCTTTAGGTATCCTTTATTACAAGTTGGATAGATCTGATCAAATAAAATGAAGCTTTGATATATTCCCTTTAACATGTTTAAAGAAATAATCTTTGTGGTGGAATGTAAATTGAGAGCGCAAATCTTGTTTCTTTTCAATATATTTTTTAGTACAACTGTAAAATCAATTTCATGGGAATTAAGGAACAAATGCCACAAAAGTGGTATTGGGGTAGCTCGTTACATGAGCAAGATATAGTAGATTCGATCCCCAATCGGGCAAAATAAGAAATCGAATTCGTAACTACTGCTGATCCTTCTGAACAAGGCTATGCATGTATGTGTTTTTGGTGCCTTTTACATCAGTATGAGGCGGCACGTTCGAAATCTGTTTCATGTCGGTTTCGTATGGATCAGAGAATATTTTTATGATCTCAC
The DNA here is from genome assembly GCF_021869535.1 of Mytilus californianus. Lineage (NCBI taxonomy): Eukaryota > Metazoa > Mollusca > Bivalvia > Mytilida > Mytilidae > Mytilus > Mytilus californianus. The sequence continues at coordinate 71,398,004 of NW_026262745.1, forward strand.
TGTCGTTATGAATATGCATTTAATACATCCAGCTGAACGTGAAGAGGCAATCGATAAAGTAAGGAAGAAGGCGGCTGGTTTTGGGGCTACTAATTGTGAGAAATCACTTTAAAAATTAGACCAGCTCCAAGAAATCCTATATAAAGCTGCCTTAACAGTTTTTATTCTTTCTGACTTTCTGATAAATCTACATGGTTTTTGCTCATTTTGCTGTTTACAAGGATGTATGGTTTCGTATACGTTCTATTATTCTGTTATATTTTGAGACGTCTTCGGGCTATGTTTTAATAGTCTTTGCAACGGTTATTCCGCTAGGTAGCAGGTTTGTCATATGTTTTTCTCCTACAGTATTGAGATAGGAGTCCAGGTTTTATGAAGATTGGAACGTGAAAATATTTGATAATTATATTAATCACATGGACTTGGGATTACCTCACCTATTCCCTGAGTTAAGTGTTCAGCTTAAATTATTTCATCGTCTAGTGTCTTTCCTTTTTAAAATTTTTCTTCGGTTTTATTCGCCTCCTTGGTAAAATGACCAATAACATATCCTGTTTCCCTTTTTGTGTTTTCAATGATATCATTTTGTATTTCAAAAGGTTATAATTTCTACATTTCAACATTTTTCTTGTATTTGAATTTAATTGTTAGAAGTGGTCTTTAATTTTGTTCACTTTGCTTGGTTCAGTGTCTAACGTCATGCTGGTTTCGGACTGTTGATGAGGTAGTGTCTAACGTCATGCTGGTCTCGGACTGTTTATGAGGTCTCTACACTACATTCGGTGAACGTGTACTGATTAATACACGCTTTATTGAGTATATGTAATTGGCTTTCAACTACCTTTTAGTAACTGTGAGTACTTCTACTTCGGTGTTTTTTTATATGTTGTGCTGTTATAGCACAATTCCAGGTTAGGCGGAAGGTTGCGTGATTATAGATGTATAGATATGTTTATCTCCGCCACATTTTTTATGTGACTCTTATAAGTCAAAAGCATGTAGTTCATTGGTTGTCGTTGTTTAATGTCTGCTATATATGTTCTTCGTAATTTGTTTTTTAATTTGGCCGTCCGTTTTCTTGTTTAAATTTTTTTTCCACATTTTTTATGTCGGTCCGTATATAGCAGAAAATACGGTTGCCTTTAATTGCTTACATGCACTTCATTTGAACTTTGGTATATATTTGTCTTAATGGCAATCATACACATCTTTTTTTAATACCACATCGCCTTATTTTATTATTATTTCATCTTCTGGAGAGTTACCAATCGTATTGAGTACTTTTGGATTAGAAAGTGTTATTTTCCTTTGCATGTATATAATTGTTAGAAAAGTTAAGTATCTGCAGTATAGTCTTTCATTGTACTTGAATCAGTTTATGTTATATTAAGAAACCTAGATAATTCTTTCTATGACAAAAGTATCATTGCAGTTTAGCCGCTGTATCTAGGTGTACCCCCAAGTTTATCCCTGCTAATCGAATCGAGCAAAGTAGATTCGGTACGATGGACCATGATTTTCAATATCATGGTTGCAATTAAAATAACATTTGAGTTCTTTAAAAAATGAAAGAAAGTTAATGGTTTGTATACATACATCAATGAGACAGAAAATTATTAAAGACAATATACTGGTGACTGGTGTTATTTGTCAAAGTCTTGTTCCATAGCATGTAGTGCTCATATGATTTTATCGATAGATGGTTGTTGCTTATAAGGGCTATTGAACCAAGAGTTCCAAGTGGTGAAGTTGAAATCATCTCATCGAAAATTTTATGAACGCCATAACGAGTTGGTTGACTGTTATGGAATATTTGTTTCATAAATAACGACGGATATGTGCCATTTGTGGTTACTGCAATCCTTTTCCTCAAATATGACTTACCGAATTAGACTTATCACTGATTATGTATTAACATGTATTAACATGATTATGTATTAACATGACCTTAGCTACAGGTGGAGCCGGATCTGATAACCCTTCCGGTGCACCTGAGATAATTCCAGTTTTTGTAAGGTTCCGTGTTGCTCCATCTTTAATTTCCTTTGTTGTGTTTTGTACTGCTTTTTGTGCATTTGTCGTTTTTTGTCATGGCACTGTCAGTTTAGTTTTGACTTCTGGTTTTGAATTTCATTTTGGTACCTTCCGCTTTTCTAGTTGTTAATCGCTCCATTCTAAACCAGGCTTGAATAAATTTAACATAGACTAGAATAATTTTGACATCACCACCGAATTCTTAAATAGACAAAAAACACGCAGAAATGACTTAAACCAACCACAAGTACTACAGATGCAGTAGTTTCTTTAATCTGAACTCCTCAATATCGGCATAAAATACAAAATACATATACAAGTAAATAGAATGCTACATCATACAGGATAAAAAGAAATTAGCAACCTTATCACAATATGGTATGTGGAAAATGAATGTACGGTTATTGATCATCTGTTGAAGCGTTCACAAAGTGCAGTTTTCTGCCATTGTATTTTTTATCTTCAGAGACGGTGCGTATTGATTGATGACATTTTCATTTGCCAACTTCGTAGGCATTTGTTAAGAAAAACACACACATTACCTCGTATTCATTTCTAGCAAAACGGGATCCGAAGGGTCCCATGCGAGCTTATGCGATCACTTGGCGTCCGTTGTCGTCCGTCTTCTGTCGTCGTAAACTATTTCAAATATCTTCTCCTCTGAACATACAGCGACCAAGTACCTTCAATCTTTAACTGAATTTTCCTTACGGTATCAATTTTATGAACTGTATTCAAAATTTTGATCCATTAACAAACATGGCCGCCATGGCTAAAAAATGGTTGCTGCCACTAAATTAGCAAGTTTGAGGAAATTTTGTAGTGTTTGGTCATTATCTTGGATATTATTATAGGTAGAGATAAACTGTAAACAGTAATAATGTTCAGCAAACGAAGATCTACAAAGAAATTGCTATGACCAAAATTGTTAATTGATCCCTAAAGAAGTTATTGTTCTTTAAGGACAATTTACTCAATTTGTTCATCATGTTTGCTAACATTTAAAAATATTCTCTTACGAAACTACATGGCCTCATATTTCGAACTTTAACTGAATGTTCCTTAAGCAGTTAAGGTATCTAGTTTATAAATTGTATCCGAAGTTTTGATCCATCAACAAACATGGTCGCCATGGCTAAAAATAGAACATGCCGTTTTTGGCTAATATCTTAAAAACAAAAGCATTTAGAGTAAATCTGACATTGGGTAAAAATGTTTAATAAGTTAAGATCTAGCAGCCCGATAATTTTAAGACGAACCGAACAACCCATTGTTGGGTTATTGCCACTCAATTTGTAATTTTAAGGAAATTTTGCAGATTTTGATTATAATCCTAAATATTATAGAAGATAAAGATAAACTGTAAACAGCAAAAATGTTCAGCAAATTAGGATCGACAAAGCAATTAATATGACCAAAATTGTAAATTGACCCCTTTTAGGGACTTTCGATTGAATTTTCCTCGGAGTTCAGTATTTTTGTGATTTTACTTTATAGGAGATATTGCCTTTTAACGACAGTTTTTCACAATTTGTTCATCATGTTTACAAACATTTAAAACTCTTCTCCTCTGAAACTACTGGGGCTAATACTTCTAAAAGTTTACTGCATGTTTCTTAAGGTAACTGGTTTATAAATAATATCCGAAGTTTTGATCCATCAACAGACATGGCCACTATGGCTTAACATAGATTATAGGTGTCAAATGTACATTTTGGCTTTTATCTCAAAAAAGTATAAACGGCAAAAATGATCCACAAAGTAAGATCAGCAAATAACTCAAATGCATGAAACTGAAATTAAATGTGAGCGATATAAGACTCTAATGAACCTCTTGTTTTTAAACGCTGTGTTTTTCTAGCTTGTGTAATGTTTATGATTTACATTGATAAATTTAGTTAAAAATTAAATGGTTAACTTGGTTTTTTGATATCGTTGGAAACAAAAACACGTTAAGGAATTTTAAGTTTCTTTGTGCTGTTCAGACATTTGACTAGATCAATCCAGTTGTCTTCGATCATTTTTCAGGAAATTCAGTATTTAATGTTTTGTACGGGTCAAAAAAAACTACCGAATTTATGGAATAAATTTGAGATCAATGGAAATGGGTAATGTGTCAAAGAGTCAACAACTCGACCAAAGGTTAGAAAACAGCCAAAGATCACCAAATGGTCTAAAATACAGCGAGAAGATCCCGCAAACGGAGGTGGGCTTCAACTGACCCTTAAACAAAAATGAGTACTAGTTCAGTGAAAAATGACAGAAATCTAAAATCCGAAACATATAAATAAACTAAAATGAAAAACAACGACAAGACTTGCAAAGGACAAAGGCTCCTCACTTGGGATATGCGCAAACATGCTGCAGGGTTAAACATTTTTTGTGAAATCTCAACCCTCCCCTGTACCTCAAGCCAATGTAGAAAAAACACTGCAATACGCACAGCAAATGCTTTTCACACACCAATAGGCTGCAAGCGGATGATTTAACAATACTGGATTGTCTGCATTATATATGTCTGAAAATGACACTGTTTCTTCATGGTTGGCGTTTGTTGATGGCTCCCATAATTGTTTTCCGTTCAGTGTTGTATTATGAATCAGCCGGTTGGTTTTATCTCAGAATACTTTATAGCATACAACAGATTTTTGGTTTTGCTCATTGTAAAAAACCGTTCGGTGTCCTTGGAATTCTTTATTTTTTGTCCTTTCTTGAGTTGACGGTTTTTCTCATGAGCATTGATACAACGTCTCCTTATTTTCATATTATTCAAATTGGTTAAGATTCAAATGGTTGCAAAATAACAGTTTCATATTGGTATCCATTTACCAGCGACTGACGACAGATCATGACAAACTGTCTGATATGAAGCTCACCTTGCTCTAGCTGCAAAATTAACAGCATATACACAAAGGATTTTCAATTGTTTATGTATTATAATAGCTAAAGTAAACATCTAAGAAATCTAAAGACGATGATTTGAGTATCATTACTTTAATTCTCGATAGATAAAAATCTGTTAATTATATTGTGATCAATTATATGAAATAGCTTTAAAATTTCGTTTATATTTTATGTGACACAACAGTGATAGGAATTAATTTAAATAGTGGAAATAAGATCAATAATGCGTTCACATTGGTTTCAGACGTAACAGCAGAACATAAAAACGAGTCATAAAACAAATAATTAGCTTTTTTTGGTACTATTAATGCCTTGTTAAGCTATAAATACACGCGAATTACAAAAATTGTAAGCAAATTATAAAAAAAACAAGAAATAAAAAAAAAATATAGGTAAGGAAATAAAACATTCCTTCACCTTGGCTTAATGGGATATGAAGATTTGTTCTCTCCGAAAGTAAAATGTCTTGGGTGAACAAATCTTCGTATCTCCAAAACAAATATTAAAAAATTATTTAGTATTCAAGTGAAAGATAACATAAATTAATTGGATATTTCTTATGTATTTCCAGGTCAATCAAACATGTTTGAATTGTATGACTTATTATGTACTTGTATTTATTAAAAACACTATTAAATCTTAAATGATAAAAAACCAGGGGGGGGGGGGGGGGTTGGGGGGGGGGGGGGGGGGGGTACACAGAGATAGGAAAAAATATATTGTATATCTGTTGTTCAGCTTCTGGAAAATATTTCATTATCAATTAGCACCCCTCTAGTAGGTCCCATATTCCATTTGCAGCGGTTTGACAGTTTGGTCCACGTACATAATATTCGAAATTAATCATTGCTGCTCTCATGCAACGGTTCACAGTATAACGGCAGTTGGGATATATGGTTCTTGCAAGTGTCCATCTGTAAAAGAAACAACATATTATTTCAATCTGTAAGCTATTTCATTCAATACAAATTAACACATGTTCATTTGGAATATATTAGTTAATAAATTTAGAAGTGTTCTTCGTCAGTTCCTTAGTGTAAAAAATGGTTTCAGTAAAAAAAAAACATCAAAATTGAACATGTGTAAAACCAGCATTCAGTATATATTTATGATCGTTCCTGATGAAGGTAAATCCAGAAAAACTATTTATTGTTGTCTTTAATTTATAGCAATGGGTTGATACCGCTGCTGGTGGACGATCAATCCCCGATGGTATCATCCGATCAGTAGTCAGTGCATCAGTAGTAACATGATTTATAAAATATTGTCAGTTATGAATACAGAAATTATTGATAAACTGAAGTTTCAACTCCCTATAGATAAGTTTACTATATGTATATTTGATTATTATTTAAGGTCTTTTTTGGTAATATAGATCTTCAACAGTTTCGCTTGTTATAGATCATTGGCTTTCAAATGTTTGGTGTTTAACGTTTGTGATGACGGCTAATCAAGAAAACCACTTCAGACGCATAAAACTTATAAAGTGTGGTTTCATTTTTATAGGCATATATTCATGACAAATATGAAGTTTATATTTACTATACATCCAGTTTTATATTCTTAAATTAAAATGTATGCCTCTTTACTATAGAAAATAGTCAAGGTGAAACTATATTTGGTGATATCTACTATCATTTATCATGTTTAAATGACATAATTTTACAATATGGGACGGTTCTATGTAGCTTACCTTGAACTCATAGAATCGGCATCTGTTATGACAGTATCAGAAGAATCACCGTAATCTTCGCCTTTGTGTATCAGCCATTTATTCTTTCCTTCCACGTAACGGTCGATTGTCACTACAACCCCTGCGTGATGTAAATGATAATCGTGTCTCTTTTTCCTTCTACTAGACCACCAACTCCCTGACGATGATGACGAGCTGCTCAAAGGTCTACAATAAGAAATTCGAATACACAGCGTTTGAAAATATCATTAGTTGTGCAAATTCAGCTAAAGGAAAAGCAAATCAATGTCTCGAATTGTCCTTTTTTTGATTATTTTTCTGACGATATTTCAATGTCATCCGAATATTGTTTAAAAAAAAGCACACAAACTATGCCTTTAGTTGTTTTCATCTTTTTTTCCTTAGCATTAGACCGATATCTGAGTTTCTGTTTGAGCCAACACAGGGGAGAAAAAGAAAAGAAAACCCACACACGAGAGGTCTGTAATCTCTGATCATAATTCTTTTTTAAACGGAATGTAATTTGCAGTTTGATTTTAAATGAGTAACTAGATTGGATTTAACAAAAAATCAAGGTCGAATAATCACAGCACAACTCAGAACGCATACTAAATAAAATCAAAACATGTTTAAGTGGGTAGCTAATATAAAACTATGTATCAAAACGGACAACTATGGGCGCCTCGTCACGTTGATTAGTTTTTCGTCGGTATCTAGAGTTGTTAAACTTGCTAACATGTGGAAAACATAGAATCATTGATATTATCTTGAACATATAATTGTAATGCTACTTTATCATATTCTTACATGTACATTCAAACCTGCAAATAAAGGTCACACTCTATACCAGAGAAAACTGCCCTTTCAAAACGGAAAAGTGTTATTGATTTATGCTTAAAGCCACTTTCAGCGCTCAGACTCAGACTATTTCGAAAAGAAAACCTGTATTCGACAGAAAAACAGACAATTCTATTAAATTCAGATTGTTGTCGAATGCCCCTACCACGTTGTTGGGTTCAAACTTACAACCCGTTTACAGACTAGTGAGACAACATAAATCACGCGCCCAACATGGTGTTCTGTGCTAGGAAATTTAAAAATGATTACAATAACATAACATAACATTCTTTTCAAAATAAATGAATTAAAAACGATGAGACCAATATTATTTTAGATTTATTCTTTCCTTGTTAACTACATTTTTGGATATGGTAAAGGTAGAAATATGTGATGTGTGGTGTTGACATTTGACTGGTCAAATGTAGATTAACAAAACTACCTACAATAATCAAAGGGATTGCACAAGGGTCATAAGCTTCTCCGCTTTGACATATGTATGTTCAAGATCAAGTGACATAACTAGTTTTATTCTTCTCCCATTGTTTTCGAGATATCTCCTTTATTGTTTTAACGATTTTGTTCATTTCCGTAATTAGTTCATTCACAATCATACTTATTGCTGTGTTATACGAACATTTACTGTTGTTGGTTGATTTCATTTATTCTGAAAAGTCTTTTTTTGACTACTTTTTATTCGGTTTAGTATTTACTTGCATTTTAAGTTGATTGTTGGATGTTAAGCAACCATAAATCAATCAATAAGTTAATTGTTCATGATTTTTCAAGGATTTAATAGTTTTCCTTTAGATTTAATGGCTTATTCAATAATTACAAACCTTGTATAATATTCTCCTTTTATCACCCTTGCATTAAACAGTGTCTCTAGGCATCTTCGATCAGAACAATCTACACAGAAAACTATTTGGATAGATATCAGACAATTAATCAGCAGCACAAATTTCAGCATTTCCGATTCCTGCTAGTTTTACCATAACAAATAAGTCGTTATGGTAATACAAAATGATGTATTATTTTATCTACCGAATTTTATAAACTACTTATATGATAACCATCGTCGCCATGGATTATTGTATTGTTATTATATGAATTACGCTTTTTTTTCTTAGTATTATCAAGGTTAATTTTTAAAACAAGATACTAGTTCTAAATTTGTCATAATAATCAACATTTTATCTGCAGACGTACCAGTTATTGACATAGTTTACAGTGCACATATTAAGTATGCATGTTTCTTGATAAATCGTAGTCGTATGTTCAAACCAGAAATAAAGAAATAAAAAAAAATATTTCCCTAGCTGTTCCCCACACCGAGTTGAATTGAGTTGAATTCTACCGTCTTGAAACGTTTACCAATCTAGAAAACTTTTGTTCCCTAATGACACATTGCACCGACTTATGTGTTTTCTTTTTTTTAATAATTGGTTCCTCTAAGTCAGTTATTGGTATTTATCATATATGAAATTGGGGTTTCAATTTATGATTGATTTTGCTCATACCAAGTTTTTTTTTAATTTCTGTCATTTGTGTGACTTCAGCTTAGTTTTTATATGTAAATATTTTAAAAAAATTTCAGATGTTACTTTTTAATTAATAACTGAATAAATACATGTCGTTTCGTTGTTTACTTCCGACTGCGGCCGCCATTTTCAAAGTATTGCTAACCATTGCCAAAATGCGAACTTTTCAATCACATTTTGAAGCAAAAAGTGTGTTACCTAAACTGATTTGGTTTTTGATTTCATTTGAACGAATGTGTTGTCGATCTATTAAGGGGCTGGAAGGTTATTATTAACAATAAAGAAGATGAGAAAATTCATTGTCTAAGAAGGTCCAATTGCAAGATTCTGTTAACATTTTGGATATAGTTTCTAAAACAGTTCGTAAAAACCATTCTCATGGGCGTATAATAAATCACAATCAAAGAAAATTTCATACCAACAATACAAATATTTCTGACCTAATTTCTATTTCAAAAAACAAAGGTAGACATTATCTATTAACCAAGCTCTGTTCTTTACTTGTTAATAAATTACATCAAATTTAAGAGAATTGCATCACAATTCCATATTGAATTCCTAGTATTAAATCGTCAGAACTATAATTGCATTTTGTTATTCTAAACTGTTTCCCCTTTGTATGTCAATAAAGGTTTTGAAAACATTGCCGGTATTTTTTAATGATCATTTTGTTAAAGAACAAATTCCTGTGTTTAATTACAGCGAAGTTTGTAAAGATGTAAATATCAGTGACAATACACCTAAGTCATAAAATTGAAGTAAATCCGAATACATTTATGGCCCCAGTTCTCATATTATAAAAGGAGACCTTAACATCGTTCGTGACCGAGAGTTAAAATCATTCCTCAGTAAAGGACCCAAATATCGTCCCCTGTCAATTATTAATTGGAATGAGTGTCGTAACATCATCCACGACTCACTCCGTACTTACTGCTTTCGATGGATAAAACGAGAAAAAGCTGACAAGAAATCTTAAGATTTTTTTTAATTCAGTAATAAACATAGTTGATATACGTATGCAACATTTAAAAAAAAACATTTTACTACTAACAACAACATAATAGCCCTATTTCTCGTATCAAATATAAGATAAAAGAAATCGTCAAGGAATTTGTGTTTGCCCGGCTGATAAGGCTGCTAATAATATCATTATTGTTTGACGTAAATTTTACATTGAGGTTCTGCAAAAGAAAATCACCAATTCACCAGCATTCCAACTGACTCCATTTTCCGAAAATGACATCTGTAACAAACATAAACTTTTAGCTACCTCTTTACAAGCAGAACCAAATGCAATGAACGTTTCAACAGTGTACTGGCTTCCGAAGCTGCACAAAACTCCTTACAAATATAGATTTATTTCGTCTTCAAGCCATTGTTCCAATACTTAACTACCTATTCTACTTACTTGTACATTTGGTACAATAAAAAACCTGGTAATAAGTTGTTCAAATAAAGTCTTTGAAAAAAAGTGGACTTAATTACTTTTGGACTGTCAAAAATTCGTTGGAAGAACTTGATAAATTGCATGCTTATATTGGTGATTTCGAATCTGTTCAAAATTTTGATTTTTCTACCCTATATATCACTTTGTCTCATAATCTTATTAAGAATATAATAATATTTAGAATGCGAAAATATATGTTCAAACTCTTTTAGGCTATTTTTAGTAACAACAAACAAAAGAACTTTGTAAATTGGACTTGCTTTGATAGTATAACTGCCTTTGAATTTTTAATAGATAACAATTTTGTTCACTCCACAGATTCCGTATATCGTCAAGTTATCGGAATTCCAATCGGACTAACTGTGCACCACTTATTGCGGACCTGTTTCTGTATTGTTATGGGTTACAATTTATGACTAAAATCAACAAAGACCCATCGAAACAACATCTGATTCAAAAATTTAATAACACTTTTAGATATTTGGATGATATATTGGCTCTCAATAATGACGACTTTAGTATGTACACTAAAGATATGTATCTTGCCGAACTGACTTTAAATAAAGCTAATAATAACAATGAACACTGCCCTTTCCTGGATCTTGATATCTATATCGTTAACGGGAAGCTTAATACCAAAATGTATGATAAAAGAGATGTTCCGTTTTAAGATGGTGACGTTCCCTTGTCACCATCTAATGGTGTTTATGTATCTCAACTTGTTCGAATCGCTCGTGAATGTAACAACATATTTGATTTTGACGAAAGAAATCTCTGTATAACTGAAACATTATTACATCAGGGTTTTTGATATCACAAACTAGTCAAAACATTTACTAAATTTTATCATCGGTACAAAGACATCATTCGTAAATATTAATCAACATGCAGACATCTTATACGTTCAGGTATTTCACATCCAATCTTATATGGTAATATTCTTTACAAAGCACAAAAATGTCGGCAATCACCTCAAAAGCTAACCAAACCTTTAAACAGACTTTTTCAGAGGGGGTTTAGTTACGACACTGTTGTTAGGTCATTAAGAATGGAATATGTTGGTATTAATATTGATTCACTCATAGGGTCTCTGCATCGGAAATAAAAATATTTATTCTAAAATCAGTTGTTGGCATGATACTGGTTATGTTTTTCTCATCTATTTTATTATGGTATAATACTAAACTCCTAACGGGAGGGATTGTGCGTGATTTAATCTTTATCAGTTTAATTGAGGTCTGGAGCTGGCATGTCAGTAATTGCTAGTAGGCCTTTGTTAATTTATGTATCATTGTCATTTTGCTTAGTTTCTTTTGTTACTTATTCTGACATCGGACTCAGACTTCTTTTAAACTCAGCTAGACTGAGCGTATTGCTGTTTGTTTCTTTATTCTAAATTGGCTAGAGGTATAGGGGTTTGAGATCCCACAAAATTGTTTAAACCCGCTGCACTTACTTAAGTCAGGAGCCTCTGGCCTTTGTTAGTCTTGTATGTTTTTTAATATTAGTTAATTTATATCTTTTGGAGTTTAGTATGACGTCCATTTTCACTTAACTAGTACACATTTTTATTTAGGGGCTATCTGAGGCACACCTCCGGATTCGTAATTTGCTTCCTGCGTTGAAGACCTATTGGTGGCTGTTATCTGCTCTTTGGTCGGGTTGTTGTCTCTTTGACATATTCCCCATTTCCATTCTCAATTTTATCATCATAGATACCTGGCTTACATTCTAGAATACGCCAGACTTGCGTTTCGTCTACTATAGACTCACCACTAACGTTCGAATCAAAAAAGTTTTAAAGGCCAAATTGGGTACCAAGTAAATGATCTGTGTTGTTTACATTTGAAAAAGTAATATTCACTGCCATTTTTTCAAAACAATATTTAGAAATAAAACAACATATTTATCAGATCAAACTTTTATTGAAAGATAAAGACAATCAACAAATATACATTTCTGTTTCCTTGTTCGTTTATTTGGTCTCTTGTTACATTTAACGAAAATCTTTGGGAATGGAGTGGGGAGGTTAAGATAACTGTCTTTAATTTTAGAAATTTGCTTCATTCCAGGTATATCTTATTAGGGCACGGTTCGGACTTTTTTTACTGTATATTTAACTGCTCATCTTATTTTGATAACATTAACGGTCCTGTTTTATAGCATCAGATGCGCATTTTGACAGTTAATGCAACATTTGAAAGTCCTTTCTATGTATTGATTTCTAAACTACTAAAAACACCGTAAATAGTCGTTTCATCTCGTCGTCTTGTTAGTGTTGTAAATTAGTAATTCTATTCTTTTCTCTTGTTCCCATCATTGCAATTAAAAAGACTTATTGTTCATGTTTTAAACAAAGTAATTACCTTTTATTATTTTTGGAGTGTAAAAACCTCCTTGCGTGTTGAAAAAAAATGATTGCTTTTGATTGTCATTATAACTCGAACACAAATATGACTTTTCTTCTCTGTACACTACACGCCCGGAGAATCTTACCTAATAATAGTTTTGTTTTATACACTTAATTCGGCATATGAAAATTCTGAGTGCAAATTGATTTGCTGTACCTCATATAAAGCCTTATTTAGTAATTAAAAAGTACATATGCCAACGATATGTATAATTCACAGCTTGTAAAAAAAGAGGCAAAAGATACCGAAAGGACTTTCAAACTCGTAAGTCAAAAATACACTGACAACACCATGCATGGGGGTGATATCAGGTGCTCCAGAAGGGTGAGCAGACTCGTCGTGTTGCTCATATAAGTACAAACCCGGTAATAAGTCTTATTCGGTAATTTACATTTGGGGGAAGGGAGACGGGATTGTAGTTACGACAATTGGAACAAAGCCGCTATCATTTGTGAAACGGATATTCCATAACGGTCAACCTACTCGTGATAGCGACCGCAAAATTTGAGTGACGTTTTCGATTTCAATGTACATAATATGTGTATAGCAACATATTTTCTACTTAATTTGTTCATTGATAAAAAGCTTAGGAAGGAAGTTTGGCTGTACCTGTTGAAACCTTATTACAAAACAAGATATTACATCCTTATTTTGATGGGGATGGTGTTAAAGAGTCTGTCACTCTAGATAAGATCAATGTAAATTTTTGATCCTTTGAATATAAAAATTCTGAAAGATTGTCATTGTTACACTGTTGTAAGATCTTTGCCTATTGTCTTCACCGCTATATTGTATTAGAATTGATTTAAACAAAATTAAAAATGCAGCTTTTGAACACTCTTGGTCCTTCATTCTGTCATATTTTTGGATTGAGAAGCTCATGCTTTTCTCCGACTGGTCATGACGTCTTATCGCTTAACCCATTGGATATTGCCAGATAAATATAGATATAAGAAGATGTGGTATGAGTGCCAATGAGACAACTCTCCATCCAAGTCAAAATTTATAAAGGTAAACCATTATAGGTCACAGTACGGTCTTCAACACGGAGCCTTGGCTCACACCGAACAGTAAGCTATAAAGGGCCCCAAAAATTACTAGTGTAAAACCATTCAAACGGGAAAACCAACGGTCTAATCTATATAAAAAACGAGAAACGAGAAACACTTATGAACCACATCAACAAACGACAACTACTGAACATCAGATTCCTGACTTAGGACAGGTGCAATCAAATGCAGCGGGTTTAAACGTTTTAATGGTACCAAACCTTCACCCTTTTTTTGAAACAATAGTGTAACATCACAACATAGAAAGACACACTATAAAATATCAACTGAAATAGCTTAACTCAATCAAAGGACATATTAACACCTTTGAACATTCACTGAACAAATGAATTTGACCTATGATACAATGTAAATACAAAATAAATAAACTAAGGGAAGAATAATAAAAGTAACATGTTATATTGGTATGAAATGTTAAACAATTAAAGCAAAACAATATGCTCGAACAAAAATATCAGCCATTTGCAATAACTTTAAACACAGGTAAATGAAAATAATTTTGTTGTTAGGTATACGTGTACAGTTCCAATAGAGAAAGGAAATATTTTTACAAAATAAATAATTTTGATGTTCATAGTACGAAGTGAAAATTTATAGTAATACCAAACACTTATCAAAGCTGGTATATAGACCTATCTGTATGTTGCTGCTAGTACCTTTAGATTGTTAATTTGTGGGTTTATGTTTTTGTCTGGCGTGTTAAGTCATAAGATACATATGCCATTCCAGTGCCATCGTATGCCATTCCCATTACTGCATATATCATTCTATAATGAAGCATAATCCATACTTCATTTGTTTAATTTCAGTTAACGATTTAGGAAAAACAAACAAAAATATTTCAAATGGAAACCTAACGTTTTGTCGTCGTCTCATCATTTTGTGATATAATGTTTTTACGTGGTACAGATAATATGTATCACAAATTATTGAATTACGCGAACTGTTCCTTCACCTGATCTTTGTACAGTGTATGCTTTTTTCTATTATTTTTCGCTTATGCACAGTGCCGCTTGAGTAAAGTCGTTGCAACTACAGCATGTATCAATATCCTAAAACAAAAACAATTAAGGCTAGGAATCTACGATTGGAAGCTGTTTGTGTTCATGTCTATGGATGGATTAATAGTATTTGTTGTAGCTACTTTCTTTGAATGAATGGGTTCTTATGGTATCTAGTAAGTAAATTGATATATATCTTTTTTGCAAATTCCAATCAATACTGACCATGTCTACAAAGCAAAACAAATCTGACCATTTAAATAATATTTTAATGTTCGAAATCATGCGCAAGCCTTTTTTTTTTTTATTAAAATCAAATATTATAACATACAGCAATATGTGGTATTATCACTATTTTACGAAATTTTCCTTTCATCTTACTGACTGATAATTTCCTTTCTCAGCACAGTAGAGGGATATGAAAAATTATACGCTAGAAACTAAGGGTGCATGTGCCCGTTGTCATTGAAATTAACAACGTCGTCATAGGTAAAATAGCGATAAACAGATTATCATTGGTCATCTCAACTCGATTGCTTTTCTCACTTTCGCCGTACCGGCTCAAACGAGAAAAACAGTCTCGTTGAGATGATCAACGATAATCTATAATTATTGCCTTTGAAATAACTCTCCACCAAAGACCAAAAATGACATTCAAAATATTGGAGACTTTGTATTAACTTTGCCTAGATCGACATACTGGTATATATTTTCAGTAAACAAATAAAACATCGTCTTTAAAACAACCAAAAACACCAAACAATCATACCAAGGAACACCATTCTCAACTTCTAAACGTAACATCCTGTATCAGGTAAAACCAAGGAGAGTGATTTCCACATGATCTGATTGATGCGCAGTAATTATCATTGATGCTGAAATTTCAAAATATATAAACCATATCCGACAACTTCACTGTAAACTAAGCATGTTATCTTGCGTCGCTTAAAATCAGCCTTAATAAAATAGAAATGTTACTGGTACTGAAACTGAGGTTATCTCAGCTCGTATACTTAGCTCGAATCTAGTATCCAGCACGTGGGTCTTGTCTAATGAGAAAGAAAAATATTTACAAATATACAAAACTCCAAGGTAAATTAAAAAAGGGAAAACTTCATAAAAAAAAACATAACAAACGGTCGACTATATCAACCAATGGAACGAAAAGAAAACAACTTCATATTTAATTGATATTAAGTTGTACTGAATTCATGATGTGAACTTGATAAAAGGAAAGCACAACGACAAAAATAGACCAGAAGACATCTATGGTGATTTAACGAGTACGTGTTTTGTAAGAGTAGCAGATAATATACAAATCTTAGCAGGCATTTAAATATATTTATTCTCGTCGTGGTCGTTGTGGCACTACTCCTACTATTACAACTGCTGCTACTTCTACTACTACTACTAATAATAATAATAATAACAAAAATAATAATAATAATAATAATTATAATGATAATAATGAATCATGATAAGTTAATTATTTAAAAGGGTAAATGAATTACAACTTGTTTAATATTCATAGATGCCCTTAACACAAGTACATATAACAGGACACAGTCAACAGCAAAATATATACATATATAAACGCATTCATCGATTAAAATAGCTTCAACATGATAAACAGTTCATACTCTAACCAAACAAAGTAATATTATTATGCATGTATAATGTTATTTTATATGTCTTGCATAATATTTCAAAGAAAATGATTGAAACAATGTTTATAAATAAATCTCAATTTCGATATTTCTTAAAATTGTGAACGATAGATCAAACCATACCTTGATTGCTGAGAAATGAAAAAAAATCTAAAATAATTAGTATTCGGTTTTGATAAAAAAAAATGTCATTATTAGAGGCCGATCGTAAATTGTAGTGTTGAACGGGATTAAGATCTTGAAACTACCGACACGCACGCGTACACTAGTCTGGCATAATACTATGAAACGAAACCAACATTGTAAGTAGTCAAGAGTAAACGTAGTTCAATGGCATAAAGTAATTTTATGACACAATAACAAACAATGGAAACTGAAAAGTTTAATAAGGAAATAATTCATGCCGAGACGTTGACGGAGAAACGAGTTTCATGCATGATTCGTGTTTCTGATCAACCCCATAAGGTTTGCTTTTCCCTCTGAACAAGAAACTTATGACATCATCTTTTGTTAATATGTTTTGTGTCGTTCGGGACACACTTGAGTTTATTATGGAGTTTGATCTGAAATACATTTTCTTCCTATAATTACACACGGAAAAAATGTAATTACAAAACTACCGGACGCCAAGGTAAATATAGAAAGGGGGTCCATAACAACTGACAAAACCAAAACCAAAACCTCGACCTCGTCAACCAACGGAACAATTATTTTTTTTTTTGCTTTCAATCTCCATTTCCTGATTTAAAAATATCGATTTCATTGCAGCGCTATTGCTTTGATACTGTTTGAATAATTCACATCATGTCATAGTGTAACGAAACGATTTTTTTTTCAATTTCAGCTGCGGATTGAAAGAAGGAAAAGGATTATTGTGGAACTTCTTATTGATCTTCGTGCCGCTTGCTATAGTTCTCGTCGTTATGACTGTTTTATCCTTCATGATCTGGTACAAAGTTTATACTACAGGCAAAAAACTAAATAAAACGTTAGGAGAGCATAGTAATGCCACAAAGCGAATAATCGTCGCAACTACAAATATGTCATTTCTTATAATTGTCTTCATTCTGCGATTTTCAGTTTCAGCAGTTCATGCATTTTGGACATTTATCGACGAACCACCAAAAATATTGCTAGAGATTATAGCTTGTGCTACTTCTGCTGTGGAATTTTCAACGGAGTGATTTATCTGACGATTCGGCGGGAACATTTATAATCTTCATAATATATTTCCAAGGCTAATTAGATATTGTCGCCGAGCAGCCAACACCTTGAAATCGGCTCATCAGGTGTAGCACAATTTGTTTTATATAACCATGTCATCAATAAAACCTATTATCAACTGACGACAAAACAATCAAATTGCAAAATGTTTTTTAAAAAGAAACTTTTCTGAACTAAGAACTATGAAGATTTTACCATTTGATTTTTTTAAAACTGAACTGTTTTCTGTTGTGGACAGGACTATTTATAGACTTCACAAAGCCTGGGTGCAATTCTTCATAAAGTTATATAACTGTACAAAATATGAAAGAAAAGAAACCCAGTTCTAGTTATACTGTTTCAACATCGCTGTCTGCTTGCCAGAATTTAAATCTATCTAAATATGTTATAAGTTTTAAGTTTTAATCTGTTAGATAAGAATAAGGAATACAAAATTGTAAATAAGAGCAGCCAAATGTTTTAATACAAATGCAACAGGAAAGGAACTTAAAATGTATGTACAGTACTACTGAAAAGCAGCTACTAAAAATCACAGTTAAAACAAAGGAATTACAAATTGTCTGCCTATTTTCGGTGTTGTAACTCTAGTCCTGACAATATCTAATTAGTCAAACATCGTTACATATGCATTGCTGAAGAGTCAAGAACACTTATGGTCCTACATCATGTCGATACTTATATTTTGCACTTGGTGAACCATACCACATATTCTTATTTGATAATAAGTTGTAACCCATCTTCTGTTTTAACATATACCTAGCCGTTGTAATTCAGTTTCACGTTTCTCCAGGTAGGATCATTTTGTTTCTGCATCATTACTTTCAATGTACATCCCTTCTGATTAGTCTTACAATAATCAGTCATTTTCAGGGATTATCTGTTTTACTCGAACTACTCATTGTTATGAACGTATGCAACTTATGTGATGAAATTTTTATTACGGGTATGTTACATTGAAAACTTTTGATACAGGATATGTCTCGACTGTATGTTTATTTTATAGTTGAAATTAAAATAGAAATGCTTTCACATGTAAATAATGCAGCATATTTGAAGTCAATGAACCATATGATTAAAGGTACAAAGCCAAACAATTTCAGTGGAAATAAGATATGTCAATGCTGATACATCTGCATACCAATATCATAAACTAGTCATAAGTGGTTTCCATTAAACAAACATAATCACAAACTGTAACAGGTAAACTAGACAAATGTTCAAAGTCATTAGACAATGACTGAGAGGACTGGGCCAAACAATCTCATGGAAATGAGGAGTATTTTTGCCTATACAACTGCGAACCAAATATCATCGACTAAACATAAGTGGTTTTCACCTTAAATTGGCCTAATCACAAGTTTAACAGGTAAACTATGCAAAATTGTTCAAGTCAATAGACTATGACTGAGGGGTCAGGGCCAAATAATCTCCATTAGAATGAAATGTACCAACGCATATACAACTGCATACAAAATATCATTGACTTATCATAAGTGTTTCTTTTTAAACAATCCTAATCACAAACTTCAACACATGGCTAACGCAGACGCCGAAAAACAGTCGACCTAATTCTTGCTATTTCACTCAAATTAGGTGAGACAAAAACTAACAAGTGCAAAGTTGTAAAAGATGGAAAAACAAAAACTTCTTCCTCACCTTTTGACCTTGATACTTCCTTCCACAATATGTTACTTATCTTTATCTTTTGGTCTGCTGTTTATAAAATATCTTATATTTTCAAGCAAAATCTTTTGTAAAAATGATATATTGTACGATATTATTTTGTATTGTTTCCTTGTCATGAATATGTTTAAAATGTTGAATATCTAGAAAGATCCACTAACCTATATTAATTCAACTTCGTACTTGGTTTCGTCTTTCACCTTTTTGTATTCGAGCGTCACTGATGAGTATTGTGTAGACGCGTACATAAATATTGATAAATTACTGAGAGAATTCCTCCTTTCTGGCGTCTGGCGCAAATATAAAATTTCAATCCTGGTATCTATGATGAGTTTATTTTCGATATAAATTTTGTTTTGAATTGATACATTCACTTACCTTATATTTATTCTGCTGAGAGAACCCCACAAATATACATATATGATAATATACTACTGTGAGAACCCCTCCGTTCGATAGATTTTTTTTTTTTTTTGATACAATCACTTACCCGATATTTATTCTGCTGAGAGAACCCAACAAAAAGATGCATTAACGAATATCATTGTACTTAGAGACCCCTATAAATGAAAAACCCAAGATACATTATACTACTGCGAGAACTCCCAAAATGATACACAAACACATATTAAGCCCATCGCCCTCCTTCCCCAAAAAATAATTTAAAAATGTATAATACTTTTTGTTTCAATTTTCCAGTTCTTACCTTTTCAAAGAAATTGTAATAGGAAGCATGACCACCACTTTTTACTCTTAAACAATCTACAAAGTATAAGAAAAGTTTTGCCACGGTAATTTAAAACATACATGCTTTAAGTATGGCCATCCGAATAGTTGTAGACATTATACTAATTATTGGTATGAAGACAAGGTCGTATGAAAACAAAAACCAGAAGAGGACAAGGTAATATTAGAACAGCAAACAGACAAAGGCAATGTAGTATGGGAACACGAAACATTAGAGAAATAGGTTATATGTATCATAAAGAAAAAAGCAAGATGAAAATATTTGTTTAGCTACAATGTACTTTAAAAGTGTGAAAAATATATAAAAACAAAAACTGTATCAAGCAAAAAGAATCATTTAACAAAGTAAACAGGGCATAATTTTAACAAAACCCCGTCCCATGTGTAAGACCTTTCTTTGGTGTATTGAATAAAATGGCTTCAATTTTTTTATGTCTGTTTGTATCGCAAATGCTAGTTAAATGTAGACATTGATATAACACAGAGATATTGTGATAAATATAACAAAGATTTGAATTACCTTTCGTTAGGAAACGATTGCTTGTTGTCGCAAAGTTTTGAAGGAAGTGTGCAGTAAGAGCTTTATTTTGTCTCAAGTTTTTAATGGATTTCTTGCATGCAATGTATATTTCAAACTCTTAAATATAAATTAAAGAAAACTAAGCAATTTTGTCATTTTTTTTAACAAAAAATTACTCTTATCATTTATAAAATTTAATATCAAAACCATGTTTAATAATGGTAATTGATGAAAAACATTTACATTTGCACATAATTAACAACTATTTCAAGCATAATTTTATATTATACTTTAACACTTTCGTTTGAAGCTAAATACCCCATATAATGAAAATGAACGTCTTCCTGAAATAATAGCAAACACTTTCTCGTGTGATTGTAACAATTAAATATAAAATTGCAAATTCAAAATTGCTGATGTTTTACTACTTTAAAAGTTTTATTACAAATGAAACTTTTACCAAACTTTTCATTTAGGAATTTAGGAATAGGGATTATAAATACTTAAAGATAAATATGTTTTGTGTTTAATTATTATTCATATAATCACAGTGTAGTCCACATTCAGTGATTGAACTATAAATGTGATGTTTTTATTATCATTTAAAGGGATGATTTAGAATTTGAAAGTAGAATGTGTAAGGTGGAGATACGCCAATAATAAAAACAAACAATCCAACAACACAATAAAATCAAAGTGATTGCAAGCATGGAAGCGAAAAGATTTCAATCATTTTGTAATGAGAACTTACAATTGTATTTTACATGTTCAATTGAGTAATGAAACAATTTAGGCAATATTTTTAATTAGGAGTTATCTTCCTTTGTCTAACACCAGGTTTAATCCACCATTTTGTTACATAAATGCCTGTACCAAGTCAGAAATATGACGTTTATTTTCCATTCGTTTGATGTGTTTGAACCTTTTGATGTTGCCATTTGATAAGGGTCTTTCCGTTTAGAATTTTAGAGTTAGGTATTTTTCATATTTCACCTCTGTGATCTACCGAATTAGACTTACTACCGGGTTTGTACTAACATGAGTAACACGACGGGTACCACATGTGCAGCAGAATCTGCTTACCCTTCCGGAGGACCTGAGTTCACCCCCAGTTTTTGGTGGGGTTCGTGTTGTTCAGTCTTCAGTTTTCTATGTTGTGTTTTGTGTACTGTTGTTTGTCTGTTGGTCTTTTTCTTTTTTAGCCATGGCTTGTCAGTTTATTTTTGACTTATGAGTTTGAATGTTCCTTTGTTTTCTTTCGTCTCTCTTTTACCTTTTGTCAATAATTGTAGCTTAACCTATTGTTGTAATTTTCAATAAAATAGTTTTCCTGATATATATAGGTATACATATCTTCATCATTTTGTACCTTGAATATATAATATCTGACTACTAGTATTCATCATTTTTAAATTGCTTGATGTGGATAAGATCATAATCTTCAGCTCAACCTCGTATGTTGTTAGTGCTCTTTCAAGCTATCAAGTCAGTGACAATAGGGAATTTCGTTGCATTTCATGTAATTAAAAAAAACAGGATATAATATTATATATTATATGATTTTAACTACAATAATGTCCCTTTATTGATTGATTGATTGTTGGTTGCTTAACGTCCTCCCTTTATTGAAGCGATAAACTAACATTACTTCGCATTATCTGTTTCGAAAGTTGGAATTACGTTAAAGACGATTTCTGCTACTAGTATATCACTCTAATAAATGGAAAAAAGGATTGTTTCTGTCTTAATCCTATAAAGAGTTTTAAAGATGGAAAATTGTACAGAAAATCAACAATTGGGAACAACACACGATTACTTTCATATCAATTCAATGTTTTAGCAGACTGTAGAGGAGAGGCGAAAGATACCAAAGGGACATTCAAACTCATAAGTCGAAAATAAACTGACAACGCCATGGCTAAAAAAGAAAAAGACAAACAGACAAACAACAGTACATAAAAAAACATAGTTTATTGAAACATAGTATCGTCTGGTTTGTTTCTTCAAGATGTGACCACCGTTCTGAAAGGAAATAACTCTATATAGGTATATAATCAGGAGAAGGGTTAGAGTTAGAATCAGGATAAGGTTAAGGTAATAGTCAATGTTAAGGTTAGGGTTATAGTCAGAACAAGTGTTAGAGCTATAGTAAGTGCTAGCGTTAGGGTTGTAGTCAGGGTGAGGGTTAGGATTATTATTTGTTTCGAATGTTTAACTACGTAAACGACTATTTCTGGAACTATTTCAATCAAATAAATGGAAGAAAAGATTGTTTTAAAACTTTTTAGAATATTTTCATGATTTTTAAAAGAAGGAAAATTGAACAGAAAATCCCTAATTGACAAAAACACACGATTACTATGAAATCAATTAAATGTTTTAACAAACTGTAGTTTGCATTATAACTGAGTTAAAGTTACAAAGGTCGTTAAGTTATGCCCAGAAGCATTTTTCATTGAAACTTGGTAAAGTCCTGTTTATTTATTCAAAGAATGACATATCGTTCTGAAAGGAAATAACTCCATATTCAAATTATAGCAAATCATGGTGTTAAAATTGTTAATTTCGAGTGAATTGCAACCAAAATATATCATGAAATAACAGAACAGGAAGAGGAAACGAATGTTATATTCTTGAACAATTATACGTTTTGAACTTAATTTAATGTAAACTTTTCTTGTCCTATTTTCAACACTGCCGGATTTTTAAGCAGATTGACACTTTAAACAAATCTGATGAGTCAAATCCTTTTCAAATGACTTTTTTTACAGTTAATTCTTATGTTGTGTCGTTACACTACTCTCCCAGGCCAAGGAGTGTGTTGAACGCCCACAAACATGATCAACGACAACTTCATTCTAAATATACCTGTCTTTTCTACATAAAGAAATGCCTGTACCAAATCTGGAGTATGACAGTTTTTTCATTCGTTAGATGTGTTTGAACTTTTGATTTTGCCATTTTATAAAGGACTTTCCGTTTTGAATTTCCCTTGGAGTTCGGTATTTTTGTTATTTTACTTTTTTTTGTATTGCTGCAGTATCATTATTTTGGAATGGTTTCATATTTTGTAATCCTTGGGCAATTTCAAGCTTACAATACTTTTTTGGACTTGCTCATTGTTATAGGTCGTACGATGACTGTTAAATGAAAATAACACTATATTGATTGAGGGCGTCGAAGCGCTTTCTGGGTTTATATTTATCATGTTCTTTAGGTACCCTCAAACTTGTTAATGATTACATCTTTGTACTTTGAATGAGAGTTGTCTCATGATCGTGATCGAGTAACTATTATGACTATAATTTGAACTTCTCGCAGATGTATATACGTCCTCAAATATATATCATATATAATCAAAAATAGGATTGGTGGGTAACAGGTATACGTTCTGAACTTAAACTAATGTAAACTTTTTTGTCATGTTTCACCACTGCCAGATTCTTAATCAGATTGACACAAATATGTGTCGTTAATATACAAATCAGTCATCAAAGATGTGTAATGTAAGGAAAGTTCATGAACGTCATACATGATTAAGGTTGTACACCTCTGAGGAGCCAAAAAATTTCTAGAATTAAACTTTTTTTCTTAACCTGATTTTTGGGTTTGTATGACTGAAAAAAATAATTGCTGAAGAAAAAATCATATGGTGGTGCACTTCTTTTTTTGCTACGGCCCTTTGAAAATACCCAATTTTGATGATTTTCCCATTTTTCACCAACTTTTACCCATTTTTGAGCTATTTTTGTGAAAAAAATCACAGTTCCACAATTAAACTTTTTTTCATACTTTCAATAAAGATGAAGTGGACCAATCTGAATAAATTGAACTTAAAAAACTATAGGTAGGTGTTACTATAAGAAAGTTTTATCATATTTTGATGCTTTTTCGTGTCAAATTTACCATGCTGTCAATTTTGTAAATTTGTGATTTTTCTCTGTTTTAAGAACAAAATGCATATTATTCCAACTTCTTTGTTATAAATGATTGAAAAAATACAAATCTAAGAAATTTAAAAAGAAAAAAGTGATATGGGATGTACATGTTTCTGGAAAAATCATTTCTTGTACCCCTCACCCATTTTCTCAAAATTTTGGCTAAAAAGACTGACTTCATTTGAAAAAGTTATTTCTCAAAAACTACTTATTTTAAATACACAATTTTTTCACAGAGTTAAGTTTGATTATGATATTTATTAAATTCATTGCTTACTTCCACTTTTATCACATGTTTTGGAAATAATTCCTGAACGAGATTTCAACGAGACTGAAACGTTAGAAGAATACATCCTTAAGGAAAGAACTATTTCATTATTGTTTATATCTATATCTTGAAGATCATGCCGAGTATTATATATCCATATATATAATGTTATTAAGGTAGCAGCATCGTACAATTGTTTAATAAATCAGTAATCAAAGGTATTGAAAAAAAATTAATAATCGGAGACTTGTTGTATATCATACAATTATTTTCTTTCATAAGGTAAATAAAATCAGCATAGATACCCGGCTTATATTTTATACGCCAGACGCGCGTTTCGATTACAAAAGACTTTTCAGTGACGCTCGAACAAAAAGAGATAAAAAGGCCAAATTGAGAACGAAGTAAATGAGTTGCATTTTGAAAAACTAATATAAAGGTAAAGATCCATTAGATGTCAACCACCTCAAAAACCGAAGATAAATTCCGGTTCTCTAAAATGGTAAGCAATTCTTGTTCCTCTAATAGCACCCGACGACGTATTGCTTATAGCAAGTTAAAAGTCGGCTCTAAGTAGTCTTCTGTAATTTTACTATGGAGGAAACTAATGCGGGATTTTAACCAAACCATGATAGCGTACACAATTTTCAAAATGGATGAGCTAATTTTTAACAATTGTAAATACTTGTTTCAATGCTCTTTACCAAGGAAATCATCATAGAAAACGTGAGCCCTGGAATATCGTATCGATTGGAAGACTTGTAATGCTTCATATGCAGGTGTCATGGGTTTAACAGCAACATATGTAAAACATTGTTTCTGATTACATTTTTGGTTTTTGTTTATTGCGGTTTCTTAAATATTACTAATCGATTTAACGAGGTTAATATACTGCAATACGTCTATTTGATATTTTTTGTATTATAAGAGATGTAATTTGGTCACGTGATTTTATACTATAAACAAATAGGTTTTCAAATATAAGATCAGTTCGTTTGAGATCAGAACAGGCTACGATTTTGGTTTAAGCTTTCCGATCCCGTATACTAGTGTAGATGTTAACATTTAAAAAAAAAAGTCAATACTAAATTTAAGATATCGAAAAGGTACTTCTGCGGAAAAATGATCATGGCATATTTCAACAGTAGCGTAACTAACTCGGTTTCGACTGAAATGGAAAGCGTGACAACTATGGCATCTCTAAACATTACATCAAGAAATGGCAAACAGTTCACTAAAGGAATATATGTAATGCCCTTTGGTGTATACCTATCTTACATTATTACGTCATCTAGCATATGCATATGTTTGTTAGTACTGATCTTCTCGTTTAGGAAAAACAAACAAAATTATTTTAAATGGAGAATTTCGCAACGTTTTGTCGCTGTCTCATCATTTTGCGATGTTATGTTTTACGGGGTACAGATGGTATGTATCACAAATGTAGGAATTACGCGAATTGTTCCCTCACCTGATCTTTGTACAGTGTATGCCTTTTTCCTACTTCTTTTTGCTTATGCACAGTGTCGCTTTAGTATAGTCGTTGCAACCACAGCATGTATCGGTATTCTGAAACAAAAACATAGAAAAGCTAGGAATCTACGATTGGAAGCTGTTCATGTTCATGTTTTTTGATATAATATTAAAATTAGGTATTGCTGCTTTCTTCAAGGGAATGGATTTTAATGGTATCTAGCAGGCATGGGGTATTGCAAATTTGTAATTGTAATGCATGGTAATGGTAATGCATTACATTTTTGCAAGTAATTGCATGTAATGTGTAATGCAGCAATTTTTGCATTACATGTAATTGTAATTTAATGTATTACTTTATCAAAAAGTTGTGTAATTTCATGCATTACATTGCATTACGCGGCATAACATTTTTCTCATACTATATATCTTTAACAGATTGTTGGAGATTTGACTAACGCAGAATTTTAGATTTCTTGATAAACTAAGAAAATAATCATTTGAATATTGATTTTCTATTTATTTTTTACAGTTTACATAAATCACTTGAAGGAATTTGGAGATTAAACCTTGTCCCAGGTAGAGCTTGAAAAAATATTGGTATGAATTCTAGAATGACCAAATTAGAATTCTAAACGAATAACACAACACTGTATATCAGATTGAGTTCTTTTTTTATTTCATTTCCTTTGATTTCATACATTTTTCTGCATAAAAAGATTAATATTTGAAAAGCATTACAACTGTAAAAGTGTTCCATTGTTGTCAAAAGATCAATGAATACCCTGTCATGATTAAATAACAGATAATTGAACATTGACACAAAACCCTAATTAGTTTGTTTTACAATCTATCTTTTCACCATTTTTGGTCATAAATTAAGCTCTTTGTTTATTCTATAATTAGGAAAGGAATTCTCATTAAATATTGTGATTGAAATCAAAAGAAACAAATGTATATTTATAAAAGTAAAGTTAACATTTAGTTATTAAAATAAGTATTAAACTTCATCTCCGTAATTTATTTTTAGAGAAAACACAGAGATGTATACCTTGAAACCTACAATGTACATGAAGGGTGAAACCTTCTAAACCCTTGTGATGTTAAAATGTAATAGTCGCATTTAATAGACTTTTTACATGTATACTTAAATTCAATACACAGTTACTGTAATGTTGTCATTTTAGTGTTATTATTAACATTGTCATTAAAACGGGAGGTTTGGCTAGCCACAAAACCAGGTTCAACCCACCATTTTTTCTTAAAACGTCCTGTACCAAGTCAGGAAAATGGTTCTTGTTATCTTATAGTACGTTTCTGTGTGTGTTGCATTTTAGTGTTTCTGTTGTGTCTTTGTTCTCCTTTTATATTTGATGTGTTTCCCTCAGTTTTAGTTTGTAACCCGGATTTGTTTTTTCTCAATCGATTTATGAATTTCGAACAGCGGTATACTACTGTTGCCTTCATTTACTGCATATGCTAGAATCATTTGTGACTTCCTGTTGTTTTTAAAATTGTTTGATTCTTCTTTTCAATTAATAATAAAATATACAAATGTAATGTGTAATTCAATGCATTACTTTGCAACAGTAATTCTAATCTAGCATTACTTTGAAAAATGCATGTAATTGTAATTGTAATTTAATGCATGGTTTTGTCAAAGTAATTGTAATATAATGCATTATATTGCAATGTAATTCGCCCCATGCCTGGTATCTAGTAAGTAAATTTAATATATCTTTTTATTTAAGTTCATGATTAAGTCTGACCATGTCTAGAAAGCCAACCAAATCTGACCATTTAAATAGAATTTGATTTTTTGAAATTACATTTGTACACATAAGCTTGTTTAAAAACATTTATTATGAAAGTAGCAAGATGTGGTATGATTGCCTATGAAACAACTCTTCACCAGAGACCAAATAGTGACTTTCAAAATATCGGAGACTGCATTAAGTTTACCTAGACTGAAACACTTGTGTATATGTTCAATAAACAAATAAAACATAGTCTAGAAAACAACCAAAGATACCACACAAACGTACCACACTATACAAATCGCAACTTCTAAAAGTTATGCAATCAAGGAGAGCGATAAAGTGCTTGATGCGCAGTTATCATCATTGATGTTGAAAACTAAAAAATATAAACCATACCCGACGCATCACTGTAAACTAAGCATATTAAATTGCTTCTTTAAATAAGCTATAACAGAACAGAAATGTTACTGGTACTGAAACTCAGGTTGCCATTTTTTGTTATTGCAGAGGCTTCGACCAAACGCAATGGTTAGGAACAAAAAATCATTAAGCATTAATCGTCTGCCTCCTCTCCTCTACATCAAAATTGCCTATTTGCTCCTTTTGATCCAGTTTCATCAATCTGCAATATAATTTATATTCTGAAATTATTTGGATAATGAGATTATTGATTTATTTTACATTTATTCTACCAATGTGTCCATTTAAATCACAAGTGTCCTATAACAACATTTTTTTATATAATTCAAAATATAACCTGTCGCTTTGGATCGACATTAGGACCTGATATATGATACTATATATCATCAATTAGAAGATACAAGTTTGATCTTTGTTTTAATGGTATAAATATGATATAAAAATGTTATTCTCACTTGTAATAGATATGCAGATAAATTTCTTTTTAAGTACCGGAAGTTTCTGACATTAGTCAGTTCATTTATACTTTGCATATTTCTTTGTAAGATCAATGATTGATTCGATATGTCTTTAAAATGAGAAATAAATCTTCTATAAAATTTGCTATTCCAGTAAAGCTTCCCATTTATTTCTCTGATAGTTGAAGACGGTTTTAGATATTTAATTACTTTAACTTAATCTTTGAATGCGATTAAAAAGAGTCACTAAACTTGAAATCATTCAGCGAGAGGATATCTTTTATATAACTGAACGTGTAAGGATGATGTCAAGAGTCGATAGTCTTGTGTGATGATGTAGAGAGGTTAAAAAGATTCATTTGTTGTTTTCCATTCGTTTGATGTGTTTGGGCTTTTGATTTTGCCATTCTATGAAGGACTTTCAGTTTAGAATTTTCCTTCGAGTTCGGTATTTTTGTTATTTTACTTTTTTCAGACATTTTTTTATTGTCATATCAAAGTTTGAATAACATTCGAAATAACTACAAAACCTTACAATGTCAATTTTAGGTGATTGATTTTGTTGACAGGTTTTTCATGTAGAACATTGTTTCTTAAATATTACTCATCGATTTGATAAAGTTAATATACTGGAATACGTTTATTTGATTTTCTATATATTATAAAATATGTAATTTGGTCACGTGATTTTATATTATAAACAAATAGGTATTCAAATATAAGATCAGTTCGTTTGAAATCAGAACAGGCTACGAATCTGGTTTAAGCTTTGCGATCCCGTATACAAGTGTATATGTTAACTTTTCTTTTAAAAAAGTTGATACTAAGTTTAAGATATCAAAAGGTATTTCTGCAGAAAAATTATCATGCCATATTTCAACAGTAGCGCAACTAGCTCGTTTGCAACTGAAATGGAAAGCGTGACAACTATGGCATTTCTAAACATTACATCAAGAAATGGCAATCAGCGCACTGATGGAATATATGTTATACCCTTCGGTGTATACCTTTCTTACATTATTACGCCAACTAGCATTTGCATATGTTTTTTAGTACTGATCTTCTCGTTTAGGAAAAACAAACAAAAATATTTTAAATGGAAAATTTCTCAACGTTTTGTCGCCGTCTCATCATTTTGTGATATTATGTTTTACGGGGTGCAGATGGTATGTATCACAAATGTAGGAATTACGCGAACTGTTTCTTCACCTTATTTTTGTACAGTGTATGCCTTTTTCCTTCTTCTTTTTGCTTATGCACAGTGCCGCTTGAGTATAGTCGTTGCAACTACAGCATGTATCAGTATTCTGAAACAAAAACAAGTAAAGCTAGGAATCTACGATTGGAAGCTGTTCGTGTTCATGTTTTTTGATACATCAATAGTATTAGGTACTGCTGCTTTCTTTAAGGGAATGGATTTTAATGGTATCTTGTAAGTTATTGTTATGTATATCTTTTTTTTAATTCACGATTAAGACTGGCAATGTCAAGAAAGCAAACCAAATCTGACCATTTAAATAGAATTTGATTTTTAAAATAACATGTGTACACATACGCTTGTTTAAATACATTTATTATGAAAGTTGCATGATTGCCTATGAAACAACTCTTCACCAGAGACCGTACCAAACTATACAAATTTCAACTTCTAAAAGTTATAGCCTTTATCAGTTGCAATCAAGGAGAGTGATAAAGTGCTTGATGCGCAGTTTTCATGATTGATGTTGAAAACTTCTAAATATAAACCATACCCGACGCATCACTGTAAACTGAGCATATTAACTTGCTTCTTCAAATTAGCTATATCATAATAGAAATGTTACTGGTACTGAAACTGAGATTAGCTCAATTCAGATACCTAGCCCTAGTCTAGTATCACGTTACTTTTTTCATGTGAAAAAAAAAGTACTAACAAAATACAGAACTCCAAGGTACATTAAACAAGAGGCTCTCAAGAGCCTGAATCGCTCACCTCTTATTTTTTTTGCTTAAATCTTTCATCAATGATTATTTTTGCTTTTTACCCATATGTTCCATTTTAGCCATAGTGTCTGTGTTTCTTGACGTACAAGGAAATGAAATACAAAATTTATACTAGATTCATTTAAGAAGATTTTTAAAGTTAAAAAACATAAAACAACTTGTGTAAAATTGTCCTTAAAGGGCAATTACTCCTGAAGGGGTCAATTGACAATTTTGGTCATATAAAACTTTTTTTGAAATCTTACTTTGCTGAACATTTTTGCTGTTTACAGTTTATCTTTATCTTCAATACTATTCAAGATAATAACCAAAAACTGCAAAATTTCCTTAAAACAACCAAATTAGTGGCAGCAACCCAACAATGGGTTGTTCGGTGTGTCTGAAAATTTCAGGGCTGATAGATCTTGACCTTTAAAACATTTTAACCAATGTCAGATTTGCTCTAAATGCTTTAGTTTCTGAGATATAAGCCGAAAACTGCATTTGACCCCTATGTTCTATTTTTAGCCATGGCGGCCATGTTTGTCGATGGATTAAAACTTCGGATACAGTTTATAAACTAAATATCCTAAGGAACATTCAGATGAAGTTTGAAGGTATTTGGCACTGCAGTTTCAGAGGAGAAGATTTTTAAATGTTAGCAAACTTGATGAACAAATTGTGTAAAATTGTCTTTAAAGGGCAATAACTCCTTAAGGGGTCAATTGACAATTTTGGTCATATAAACTTTTTTGTAGATCTTACTTTGCTGAACATTATTGCTGTTAACAGTTTATATCTATCTATAATAATATTCAAGATAATAACAAAAAACTGCAAAATTTCCTTAAAACTACCAATTTAGTGGAAGCAACCCAACAATGAGTTGTTCGATTCGTCTGAAGATTTCAGGGCTGATAGATCTTGACCAATTGAACAATTTTACTCCATGTCAGATTTGCTCTAAAAGCTTTAGTTTTTGAGATATAAGCAAAAAACTACATTTGACCCCTATGATCTATGTTTAGCCATGGCGGCCATGTTTGTCGATGGATCAAAACTTCGGATACAATTTATAAACTAGATACCCTAAGGATCATTTAGTTAAAGTTTGAAGGTATTTGGCCCAGTAGTTTCAGAGGAGAAGATTTTTGAAATATTTTACGACGACAGACGACGACGACAGACGACGGACGACGACGGACGCCAAGTGATGGCATAAGCTCACATAGCCTGTGAGCTAAAAAGGGGAAGATCCATTAGAACAAACAGAATCAAACGCTCGACTATATCAACCAATGGAACGAATGGAAAACAACTTCGTATCTAAATGTGATATTAAATTTTACTGAATTTCTGACTGTGAAATTGATAAAGGTATAGGACTACGACACAAAAAAACCAGAAGACAAGTCATCTTAACATCATCATTGTCGTCGTCGTGATTATAATAAGAAGATTCATAATAATAATAATAATAATGATACGTTATTTGCTGAAAGAGGTACCTCAATTAGAACTTGTATAATATATATTGATGCGCTTAAACAAATGCATGCGTACAGGACACAGTCAACAGAAAAATATGTAAATATGAACGCATATAAACGCGTTCATCAATCAAAATAGCTACAACATGATAACGAGTTCTTACACCAACTAAAAATAGTAATGTTATGATATACTGATATTTTTATGTCATACATAATATTTCCAAGAATATGATTGTAACAATGTCTTAAAATAAATCTAAAAGAGACGCGAAAGATACCAAAGAGACATTAATCTCATAAGTCGAAAATAAACGGACAACGCCATAGCTAAAAAAGAAAATTGTTAACAGACAAACAACAGTACACAAAACACAACATAGAAAACTAAAGACTGAGCAACACGAACCCCACCAAAAACTGGGGGTGATCTCAGGTGCACCGATAGGGTAAGCAGAACCAACGAAATGTTTTATATTGTGAGTGGTAAATCAGACCATATCTTGATTACAGAGTACTGAAACAATTTCTTAAAATAATTAAAAACAAATTGTTCAGAGAACAATTGAAGGTCTTTCCACAAAAAAACAGGTATTTTAATATGAAAAAATAGTAAAATTCGTTTTAAAATGTCATTTCCAGCTTCAAATATTAGCTTATTGTACGCTGATTCCAAAAATATATGGTTTCTATACAATATTTTTTAAATAAGGGAGATAATTTGTTACTTCCGGTTTGAAAAATGTTACTTCCGGTATTATTCAAACGTTTAATTGACACTGATACCAAAAATATCTGGTTCTATAAACTTTTATATTAATTAAGTACAAAAAAAAGCTACTTCCGGTTTACACAAGGTCACTTCCGGTTGGCTTTTCTAAGGTTAAATGGCTTGAAACCTAATGCAAAAAGTCCCATGGATTTATCATGTATACATATGAGGTAAAAGCAAAGGTCAAAATCTAGAATGTCAATTTTACCTATGACCTTGAGCTCAATTTCAAGGTCATCAACCAAGGACCTAAAATCAAAAGACCCTAGGACTTAATTATATTTGGTTCATGAGTTATATCACCATATGCATATTTTTAATTAAAAGAGGGGAGAAAACTTTAATTTGATGTAAGGGTACCCTTTATACCGATATGTATGTGTTACGACATGTCGCAACTAACAATTAAGTAAAAATATGTTGTCGATATCTTATATCGTGTTTGAAAAGGGGTGAAAATAAGCCAAAATCCAAATTTAAAAATGACCATGACCT
The DNA here is from genome assembly GCF_021869535.1 of Mytilus californianus. NCBI lineage: Eukaryota > Metazoa > Mollusca > Bivalvia > Mytilida > Mytilidae > Mytilus > Mytilus californianus. The sequence goes on from NW_026262745.1 coordinate 71,431,819, forward strand.
TTGACCTTGACCCTATTTTCTTTTTCTTGGACCAAGGACCTCAAATCAAAAGACCCTAGGTCCCTATCACTTATGGTTTATCAATTACAATTACATTTTACTTATTTTAAATACAGAAGGGGAAATAACTCTCATATGAAGTTTCTGAAACGCTTCGGTCAAAATTGTTCTTCAGATCCTGAGGATATAACGAACAAATTGGAGACATAAATTTGTCATAATCCTTTACGGTTGCGAAGGATATGTGTACACAAGAAAAACAGTGTTTGGGGAGATAACTCTTACAATAAAAAGTATTCGGCTAAACAGGGTCAGTTTCAAAATCGCAATAACTGTTCGATATCATACACAAAAAATCTAAGCGACATCTTGCGAAACAAAAAAGCACCGTCAGAAAAAAGTGGCAGAAGAAGAAAAAAATAATAATCAGAAGAAAAACAATAGGTCTTTTCAAAGAAAAGTGGAAAGACCTAATTAGTATTCGGTTTTGTTAAAAAGATGTCATTATAAGAGGACAATCGTAAATTGAGGTGTTGAACAGAATTAAGATATTTAAACTACCAACACGCACACGTGCACACACTAGTCTGACGTAATACTGTGGATTCATTTATTTTCGTGGGTATCAATTTTCGTGGATAGAGAAAAAAAGATGTTTTGTGGTATACGTAAATTCGTTGATCGCTGATTACAAAAAAAAAAATTCAGATACGTAATTCGTGGATTTCTTTTTGATTTAGGAGATCATATAACCTCCTTGGTTTGATCAATAATGAAACAAACAAAAAAGAAGGAATTCATTCATTGAAAAGGTTTTGAATTTTCAAAATCCTCGCTTGGTCATTCTAGGTTAAAGTGTTCATTGAAAACTTCTATTGCAATAATGGACAGAGACAACGAATTATTTGTTTGTTTTACAATTTATTAATTCTTGTCGGAATTTTATAAGGCATTCAATGATTGAAAGCTCATTTCCCTAATCACGATATAATAAACAGTCATATAAGTAAAAGGTATGAAAATAAATGTTCCTGCCATAAACAATATTACCTACGGGCAATATCCCCGTACTTAATCCTATTTATTTTTAATCACCAGTAAACCAAACTATGACACGGTAATTAACAACTTGCAGTTATTTCCCATGAACAGTTTTAATCAATTTTAAAAAGTAAATTATCTCTGATATTCGATATATTTATTATTGATTTAATCAAAATACTTGTATCTTCTTTCAATAAAAACAGGTGTTATGTTACAATGTTGATCGCTAGTCAACACTATACTTGAACTGCATAACATAACCGGAAATAAACATCCTTCTCCATACACATTTCCCGGGATTATTCTTCGTTGAATTCGTGGTTCGCTGTGACCCACGAAACCCACGAAAATTGGTATACCACGAATAAAAATGAATCCACAGTACTATGAACCGAAATCGACATTGCAAGTAGTACACGGTAAACGTACTTCACTGGCATCAAGCAATTTTTTACACAATGACAACTGACCTTCACCATAAATTTTGCTTTCCCTCCGAACAAGAAACCAACAACTACATCTATTGTTAATATGTTTTGCGTCGTTCGGGGCACACACATGAGTTCAATATAGTGCTTCACCTAAATTACATTTTCCTATAATTACAGAGTCGTACACATGGAAAAATTGTAATAACAAAACCATCGAACGCTAAGATAAATATAGAAAGGGGAAGTCCATAACAACTGACATAACAAAATCATCAACTACATCAACCAACGGATCAATTAATTTTTTAAATTAAAGTTGCCATCAGTCTCAATTTCCTTATTTAAAAATATTCATTTCTTTGCAGTTATTTTGCTTTGATACTGTTTAAATAATTTGCAACATGTCACTATGTCACGAAATGATTTTTTTTCTATTCCAGCTGCGGACTGAAAGAAGGAAAAGGAGTATTGTGGAACTTTTTAATGATCTTCATGCCGCTTGCTATAATTCTAGTCGTTATGACTGTATTGTATTTCCTGATCTGGTACAAAATTTATACTACAGTCAACAAACTAAAGAAAACGTTAGGAGAACAAATCATTGCCACAAAGAGGATTATCGTCGCCACTACAAATATGTCATTCTTTGTAATTGTCTTTATTCTGCAATTTTCAGTCCCAGCTGTTCATGCATTTTGGACATTTATCGACGAACCACCAAAAATATTGGTCGAGGTCATTGCTTGTGCTACTTCAGCCGCTGGAATTTTCAACGGAGTGATTTATCTGACAATTCGCCGGGAACATTTATAGTCTTCAAATATATTTTCTTTGGTAATTCGCCTCTTAAGAATATAAAGGACTATGTCATTGGATAATTTTCCATTGTTTAGTAAGGTTTAAACCAATCACAAGGTTTTGGTGTACGTTTTTGAAAATATTACCCAGAATGCACTAGATTCTGAAACGGCGAATTTAATTATTGCCATTTAGCAGTCAATACCCTAGAAATCTGTATAATAGTTTTTTTGCATAATTTAGTTGTTCGTTTATGTCATTAATTAAACCAATTATCAACTGACGACGGAATTAAAGTAAATTCCAAAGATATGTATTGTAAGGAAACTTAATTAAAAAATAATGGACTAAGAACTATGAAAACTTCACGTACCGTTTTCGATTTTACAACTAAACTGCTTTGTCTATTGTGGACAGTTCTATTTAGAACTTCTTCATTTATAATTTTTGTTGAAATCCAACAAAGTTTAATTTTGGACCCTTTTAATGTGGACAATTTGTAGACGTGCCCAAAAATTGAAAATCTTAATATATGATTAGATTCGGCATATCAAAGAACCCCAATAATTCAATTTTTGATGAAACCAAACAAAGTATAATTTTAGACCCTTTGAACCTCAATGTGGACCAATTTAAAAACGGGGCCAACAATACAAAATGTGCATACATAGTTAGATTCAGCATATTAAAGAATCCCAAGAATTCAAGATATTGAATTAGTTAATCCTCATTTTAATATGTCAAGAAATAAGCAATTTATACAAAGTATTACAAAGTATTGTTATAAGCCGCTTTTTCTAAAAGGTTAGGACCACAAATCAATCCCAACCTTTCTATTTTGGTATTGAACCTTGTGGTACAATGTCATAGAGATCCATACACTTATACACAAGATATTGTCCTGAAACAAGCAAAATGCTTGATTTTGGCCCCTAATTCCTAAATACGATGATAACCCCCAAAATTAATCCTAACCTTTCTTTTGTGGTATGGAACCTTGTAGTACAATTTTATAGAGATCCATACACTTATACTCAAATAATTGTCTAGAAACCAAATGTTTTCGGACGACGACGACGACGACAACGTCATACCATTATACGATCGCAAATCTACACAAATAAATGATTTTGGCAATTAATGTATTGAATGCTTTTGAGAATTTGTTATTTCATGACTATCAATATTAATTATGTACAGAAAATGTATTATTATTATAAAATGTTCTTTACATGCTTAAGTTATAGATAGTAGATAGATATAAGAAGATGTAGTATGAGTGCCAATGAGACAACTCTCCATCCAAGTCAAAATTTATAAAAGTACACCATTATAGGTCAAAGTACGGTCTTTAACACGGAGCCTTGGCTCACACCGAACAGCAAGCTATAAATGGCCCCAAAAATTACTAGTGTAAAACCATTCAAACGGGAAAATCAACGGTCTAATCTATATATAAAAAACGAGAAACGAGAAACACTATTTACCACATCAACAAACGACAACTACTGAACATCAGATTCCTGACTTAGGACAGGTGCAAACAATTGCAGCGGGTTTAAACGTTTTAATGGTACCAAACCTTCACCCTTATCTAAAACAATAGTGTAACATCACAACATAGAAAGACACACTATAAAATATCAATTGAAATGGCTTAACTCAATCAAAAGACATATTAACACCAGTGAACATACATTTAACAAATAATTTGATTTATGATACAATGTAAATACAAAATAAATAAACTAAGGGAAGAATAATTAAAGTTACATGTTATACCGCTGTAAAATTTTAAACAATTTAAGAAAAACAATATGCTTGAACAAAAATATCAGCCATTTGCAATTACTTTAAACACAGGTAAATGAAAATAATTTTGTTGTTAGGTATACGTGTACAGTTCAAATGGAGAAAGGAAATATTTTTACAAAATAAATAATTTTGATGTTCATAGCACGAAGAAGTGAAAATTTATAGTAATACCAAACACTTATCAAAGCTGGTATATAGACCAGGTATAACCCTGAATAAGTAAACATTTAATAACAAAAAAGCATTACAATTAGTATCAACAGGTCAAAAAAACAAGAAAGTACGATTTGAGAGTACTCGCAGTTAAAATACAATTAATAATAAAAAATAAAGTGCACATTTTAAAGTTTTTCTTGTTTTATAACACACCGAGGGGTGTCGGAATTGTTCAAATGAAAGACCGATTATAGGGAGACCTTTCTTTAGGAAATCCTATCATCCAAAGAAAGGTGTGTTTTATGACAAGAACATTTTTCAAATACTGTCAATTCAAAAATTATTGCGAGGTTTTTGTTATTGCGAATAATGCGACCGGGTGAGTATCGCAATAATAAGAATTCGCATTCTTAATTCGATACATATCTGTATGGAGATTTTCCTGAAATCTCAATAATCAATCTTGCATTTTTTCCCATTTTTCAAAAATCGCAATTATAAATGCAGGCAATAGCTTCTGAATTAACAGTATCCATTATCTGACTGATACTGTTAAAAAGATTTGCAGGAAATTGTATCCCATTTTAACAATTACATCAAAATGGGATACTTTTGTCTTCTGCTTTTTGGAATAACGACGCCCAACAACTCAGTTATCAAGTGAAATAAATCTCCTTAATCTAGATATAAACGTTAGTAATCACTGTCCAGTTGAATCAAAATTTTACAGTAATTGCACGAAGCAAGAAACAAAGCAATTGTTTCGACATTTGAAAAATGCAACCACTTGGTAAGTATTTATTATATCAACTTTATAAAAGACAGTGTCATTTTTTTTTTCTGGTTTCATGACATTTTTAAGATTATATTACAATGTTGACTGCTGTACCCCAATTTTTGAAGTTTTTACCTATTATGTCTGTTTGTTTAGCTCACACATTGTTGTCAATATAATGGAATTCTATGCGACGGTCATACAAGTGAGAGGTTTAGCTGGCTTTAAAACCAGGTTTAATCCACCATTTTCTACATAAGAAAATACCTGTACCAAGTCAGGAATATAACAGTTGTTATCCATTCGTTAGATGTGTTTGAGCTTTTGATTTTGCAATTTTATAAAGGACTTTCCGTTTTGAATTTCCCTTGGAGTTCGGTATTTTTGTTATTTTACTTTAAAACCGAGGAAAAGCCAATTATTTTTTTCAACAATTTAAAAGAAACTCATTAAAAAATAATTGTTTTCGCACTTTTTGCCTGACAATACATTTTTGCTTTAAAATATGAGATCAGTAGAGAATACTACACAATTTTATCTCACATAATGTGTTCTTTATTGAAGCGATAAATCAACAGTACTTCACATTCCTTGTATCGAAAGTTAAATTTGCGTTACAGACGTTTTCTGGTGCTAGTATTTCAATCTAATAAATGGAGAATGGATTGTTTCTGTATAATAGAATAACAAAGGATATGGGGGTATCCATCTATGACACAAAATCAGTACACACACAGCATAAAACACACAAAAAGCAAAGGAACAGCCCTTTTATTGCTGTTCTTCATCTCAAAGTCACAGTGAGGCCTTCAACACGGAGCAAAAAAAAAAAACCCTCACCTCACTGCAACTTTAAGACGGCCCCTAGAACCGGCTTAAGCGGAATTATTTGCAAAAATAATTTTGATAGACTAAACCCGATAAAGAATAGAAAATTGAACAGAAAACCCTCAATTGGCAACAACCATATCAAATGAATGAAATGTTTTAACAAAGTGTAGTTTGTAATCGGGAGTAAATAATGACCTTACACAGGCCATAATGGCATGTCTTGAAGCACATTTCATTGAAAAAAGAATGACCTATCGTTCTGAATTGAAATAACTCCATGTAGGTATATAAAGCCTTGTTATGAAAAGGTTAAATGCATCTTATTTGATAAATATTTTCATCATACTTTATTTCTAGTTGGTGTGTTTGTGCTTCTTATTTTATTTTATTTTTTGCACAACTGATCAGTCCTGAGGTGTCAACAGAAACTTCTCTATTGCTTTAAGAAAAAAAAAACACTATATAACCGGTAGAACCAGCTATATACTAAGTGTTTACCTAGTCATTATTATCATCTAAATGAAAAAAAAACATGTTGTTTGAGTGCAAATGAGACAACGCTCCACCAGAGATCAAAATAACAATGAACAAAACCAATACATCACCGCAACCTATACAAGGTCCCGAAATGACAAATGTAAAACAATACAAACTATGAGAACTGACGATCCTAGTCGATTAGGATTGGAGTCGAACGCACCTGTCACGTGCGGAATTGAAACTCATAAATGAACCTCAATGTTGACAGGCTATTAATACAGTCGCTGGACTACATAAGCCACTGGCTAACCTATGCCACGGACTTGGAAATAAGAAGTTGATATAATGTACATGTATAACTGCTGTAATCGTGCTGTATATTGTCAGTTCTTCAATACAATTCTTTAATCAGAGATCTTAAGTTTCCTTTTCTGTTTTGCTTTCACCATTATTATTCCTTTTTTTCTACATTTTTGGGAAAGAAAAACAATTGTCGAAAAGAGGAATATATATATAGCAACTATACAGCTTGCAATTGTGATCCAGATATTCCATTAAATCATAATGAACTCCGCAAGACTTTCAACAAAATGATTTCAACTTAACCATTTAGAAATACTGGTTTAACAGCTTCCCTATCAAATATATAACATATATCAAGGCAGTCACGATAGGTAATGCAACCCCTTGGATATTGTATCACCTTGGAGAAGACATATGTAGGTTTTGCTGGAATGTTGTTACATAGAAATGGAATTTTTTCAATGTGATATTGCAAACAACTCTGTTTTCATAAAATTTAGTTTTCACCTATATGCTGTGTAGTTGCCATATATATTCCTCTTTCAGACAAAATTTCTTTATTTTCCAATAATAAATGTATAAAAAGAAATAATAATGAAGTAAGCAAAACGAAAAAATCCTTTTGTTCATCAATATGTAGCCAAGATTGACATATTTGTTTTTAAATAAATGTAAAAACCTTTTTAAGCATTTCTCTTGGCAACTAATGAAAATAAGACAACATACATAGAGGTCCTATATCAATGTCTAGATATAAATCAAGAAGACGGAAATTTCAGTATCCTTTATTTCGTTGCAAACTATTGGTTACACTGTTTTAACTAGTGAACTTTTCTTATGATACAGGTACTAAAATCAATAATTTGTTTACGTCAGTAACCACACTGATTAGAAGATATTTCGAAACTACAATCGTATGTCACATTTATATATAACGTATCTGTCACAATGCTAACGTCATTTGAAATATACATGAACATGTATATTATCTTGTTTTCATTAGTTGCCAAGGGGAATGCATAATTAGTTTGTTAAACTTATATAAAAAAAATGTGTTAGTCTTTGCTGCATATTGCGTATGCGACTGTCAAGTGAGATGTTTAGCTAGCTATAAAACCAGGTTTAATCCACCATTTTCTACGTAAGGAAATGCCTGTACTAAGTCAGGGATATGACATGAAGTTGTTTTCAACTCGTTTGATGTGTTTGAGCTTTTAATTTTGCCATTTGATAAGGGACTTTCCGTTTTAAAATTTGGAGGTTGATATTTTTGTTATTTTACTTTTGATAAACAATTAGATAAGTTCTACAGCACTTTCCATATACCAATATTCGAAGTGTTTTTCACAGTCCATAGGATGGACATGATCCCAACCTTATGGTCCTCAACAATCTATGAAGCATTGGAAAAATCTTGTCATGGCAATATAAAACATATATGGGTTAGAGCTCGCAATCTGAACAGTTGTAGATATATTTATATAAGTTATGGTATGAAGACTTGGTTGCATGAGAACAAGAACACGGAGGTGACAAAGTTGTATGAGAACATGAACAAGGAGAGAACAAAGTTGTATGAGAACACGAACACTGAGAGGACAAAGTTGTATGGGGACAAGAACGCGGAGCGCACGAAGTTGTACGAGAACACGAAAAAGGAGAGGACAAAGTTGTATGAGAACACGAACAAGGAGAGGATAAAGTTGTATGGGGACAAGAACAAGGAGAGAACAAAGTTTTATGAGAACACGAACAAGGAGAGGACAAAGTTGTATGAGAACACGAACAAGGAGAGGACAAAGTTGTATGAGAACACGAACAAGGAGAGGACAAAGTTGTATGAGAACACGAACAAGGAGAGGACAAAGTTGTATGAGAATAAGAACATGGAGAGGACAGTCGTATGAGAACAAGAACAATGAGAGGACAAAGTTGTATGAGAACACGAACAAGGAGAGGATAAAGTTGAATGAGAACAAGAACCAGAAGAAGACAATGTTGTACGAGAACAGAGAACAAGAACCAGCAGTAGAAAAAAGAAATACTACTAAAATTATAGGGAGTAAAAAGTGCATCCTTTTTCCATAATGCAATAAATGTTACATTTTGTTTGTTAAAGCTCAATCTGTATGTCAAATCTTTCTTTGGTGTACAAAAGTATTGTTTAAATAACTTTATTTTGTCTGTTTCTATCACAAATGCAAGTAAAATGCAGATATATCACAAAGGCAAGTAAAATGCAGATATATTACAAATGCAAGTAAAATGCAGATATATCACACATGTAAGTAAAATGCCGATATTCATATCACACAAAGATTTAGTGAACAATATAACAAAGATTTCAATCACCTCACATTATGAAAGGTTTTATATAGTGTTGCTAAGTTTTGTAGAAGTTATTGAAAGGAAAGGTAAGTTTCCTAAAGGGAGAGGGTGCAGTAAGGAATTTATTTGGCCAAATTTTTGAATGGTTTTTTAAATGTCATGTATATTTTATACTCGATCATGAATATAATTTAAAAAATCTATACAAGTTTGTAATTTTTAGAAGACAAATTTAATCTATTGTCATCTTTCAAGTTTAATATGAAAAACTTGTTTGATAATGGCAATTGATGAAAAACATTATAGTCTGCACATACTTAACAATTATTTTAGGTATAATTTCATATAATCTTCAATCGATTTGAAGCTAAATACAGCATCTAATGAACATGACCTTCTTCCTTACAAAAAAGCAAACACTCTATACTGTGCATGTTGTGGTAGTAACAAGAAGTGTAGTTTACATTAAATGATAGAACTTTAAACGTTATGTTTTAATTATCTTTTAAATTGATAATTTAGAATTTGAAGAAAGTGTAAAGTGCAGTTACGCAAATAATAAGAAAAAAGCAATCCAACAACACAATAAAATCAAAGTGATTGTAAGCATGGAAGGGTAAAGGTTGCTTTCATTTTGCAATGTGATCTTACAATAAACATTGTATTGTATATGTTGAATTGAGTAATGAGACAATTTAGGCAATATTTTGAATTAGGAGTTATCTTCCATTGTCAATAATTGTAGCTCAATTTTTTTTCTCTTAAAGAGAGATTCAAACACCATGCACAATGTATGAAGTTTCCAATAAAATAGTTTCCTTGATAGGTATATATGGTTATACATATCTTCATCATTTTGTAACATGAATATATAATATCTTCTAAGATATCATTTAGAAATTGCTTGACATGAATAATATCAGAATGTTCACCTCAATCCCTTATGTTGTAAGTGCTCTATCAAGCTATCAAGCCAGTACCAATAGGGTATTCGGTGGCCTTTCGAGCAATCTTTACACAAAATAAAAGAAGAATGTGTCTTAGGATACGAATGCCCCCACTCAAGCTTCAAACAATCCAAAATAGGACAGATGGATTGAAAGATGGAAGGACGGAAAGACGGAGAGTCAAGGGTGACACTTCATGCTCCAGTCGCCTACGACAGGGGTATAAAAAAATAAACATCTTGAAGTCAATTCACATGCTTCAACAATAAACCTTTATCAACAACATATTTCAAGCTTTCAATTGAGTTTTTTTTTCACTGTGTCTATCTAATTTATATCTGAATACGGGGTGTATTATTAAATAGAAAAGTTGTTATTCCAGTGAAACATTTATTTTCAATTCATTCCAGCATGAATGAGGACAGTTTTTCATAGTCTGTTTGAACCTAAAATGCTAAAAATAATAATAATCATAATAATAATGCATTTTCAGATTTTTCCTCCAATATATATTCTATTTAAATTTATTATGCCATCAAGAAAATTTGAAACATAAAATGCAAAACAAATGATAAAATACAGATCTTGAGCTTAACTCATAAATATGTAACACTATAATTAGAACTATAACCAAAAAAATCTATCACTATGTGTAATGGAGAAAAGTTTAGGATAGCAAATGTTGAAAATACTTCATAGTGTGAAATTGTTAAAAAGGAAAGTAATTGTAAAATATCAATTAACATAAAAAAACAAATCTGTAAAAATCAGTTTGTGTTTTCAATGAAAACCCTGATTTATGTAAAAATAAAGTACCTGTATGCATGTACTGTGGTTTCATTTAACTTATTGGATGGAGAAAAATTGAATCTTTATTGATATTCAGTTTTATGGATTTGCCAAACTCTGCATCAAAGCCTTAGAAAATTCATAATCTGAATTTATCCTTTATATTTACAACTTATTTCATGAAAATTGGTAACCAACATTAAATATTGTATCCACAATATATGATTTCTTTATTCATTGGATAATAAAAGCATGTAAAGACAAACATGTAAATGTTGAAAAAGTTAAACAAGAGGCTCCTAAGGGCCTGCATCATTCACCTGTTAAAAATATATCTTGTATTGCTGATTAATTTAAACTATCTATATAGTTTTGGGATTAGACACGATCTTGAAACATTATGACTCCTATAAGAAGTCATTTCATGGTTTTGGTCATTTCGCTTGTTGTAGATCTTGTATTGCTGTTCATTTTTGCTGTTTACAGTTTCTACCTAATTATTGTAGTTTTTGATATCATGGGCAAAAACTTGATAATTAGTAATAAAAATTGTCAATTGAGGGAAAATTACTCCTATAAGAAGTTGTTCTATGGTTTCATTTATTTTAACATATTTGTAGATCATGTTTTGCTGATCATTTCTACTGTTTACAGCTATCATTGATTTATAAGTTATAGATAAAAGGCCAAAAACTATAAAATAAGTAAAATAAGTAAAACATTTGTCCTTTAAAGACAGCAACTCCTTACAAAGTTTTCCTAAGATTTCAATGAAAATTGCATTTTGTAGATCTTGTATTTCTGTTAATTTTTCCATTTACAATTTCTTCCTTACTATTATAATTTTGGAGATAATTCTCAAAAACAAGTAAATAAGTCGAAAATTTACATTCAAAGGCAAAAATCCTATGAAGAGTTAAAATTTTGGTTCAAAGAAAAATGAGTACCGGCAAGAAGATATTTACCTTCGGAGCCTGTTCCCCAGGTCAGATTTTCTCGATCTTTATAGGGGCCTCAGAAGCAGAGTGGCCTAAGTAATCGAACTATTGTATCACTAGCCTATCAAAACTGAGGTTGTGAGTTCCGATCCAGCATGTGGCAGGTGCGCTAGACTCCAATCTTAATTGACTAGGATTGTCAGTTTTCCTACCAAAGGTCTGTGGTTCTCACTGGGCACTATGGTTTCCTCCTACAATATAAACTGACCGCCACGAAATAGCACAATAGTGCTGAAAATGATGTTCAACACCAATCAATCAATCAATCTATTTCATGGTTTTCAGGATATAAGACGATTAACACAATATACCATTATTTTCTATGTTTAGGCATGTTGGTTGACTTACAGGTATAAAAAATATAAACCATATACCAAATATCATCAGGATCATTTAGCCAAAGTCTGACTGAAATTGGTCCAGTGGTAAAGGAGAAGATTTAAGGTTTTGGTTAAATGTTTACAAAGATGGACTATGACAAACAGCAAGTGATGGCAAAGCTCACATGGGATATAGGTCCATGTGGGCTAAAAATTTACAAAATACATTACCTGATACCAATTATCCAAAACATCATATTACTCATTATAACAATGTTTAGCTAAACTGCTATTCAATAACAAACTGTCCTAAATATGATTATCTTAAAAAAAATCACAAGAATGCATGATTGCCATGCTAAGCATACTCAAACTCATATATAAAAGTGATGGAAAACAGGAAGTATATGTCTGATAGATCTAAAAAGCCTTCATACAAGAAAAGTCATCACTGTCAAGCTACTGGCCACATAAGAACTTATTCTTTTCAATATATTCAATAGAACCTCAGAAAAATGGGACTAAATAATTTGTTGGAGGGATTGACAGACAGAGAGACCGACAAGGTGATTGCAATATAGCCCCACTCCAAGAGTAGAGTAAAATAGTTATACATTTAATAATAGCTTATTTAATAAAAATAAAGCAAACGAGGGCAGTTTGTTAAAAAAAAAATCTGTAAAGGGTTCTACAGAACCCTGTGTCTTACCTGCGATTGCTGCTGTCATTGTAAAAGTGTAACAATGTTGACTAAAAAAGTGAGTCCTTTTATCAGTAAAATAAAGAATTTAAAAAAAAAATCCTAATTTTTCTTTAGATGCTATTTCTTGGTCTTGACGACTAGCTTCTGTCCAAGTTTCAAAACAATCAATGAAGGTTTACAAATTTATCATATCAACAAAATTTAATCAAAGAATGTCTGTAAATGTTAACTGTACAAAACTAAAAAGTCAATTTATCAGAAAAATATGTAAATGAAAAAAATATATTTTCAAAAGTTTGCTTCAGACATTACCTCTTCATCATAAAAAAGCTTCTGCCAAAGTTTCATAAAATTCTATGAAGGTTTGACAAAGTAATTGATGTATAAAAAACTTTAACCGCAGACTGTATTTACTTGTTAACTGTAAAAAAACCAAGTCCATTTATCAGTAAAATATGGGAAAATGAAATGAAATATTTTTAAAATTTTGCTCTTAAACAAATTTCTGTCCAAATTTCATAAAATTCCATGAAGGTTTGACAAAGTTATTGATGTCTAAAATACTTTAACCACAAACTGAACCTAAATGTTGATGCCTCCACCTACGACATGACAGAATCTAGGATTGCTAAGTCTCGCACTTTATGTCGCAGGTTCGACAAAAATGAAACAAACCATTTATCAAATACTTAAATAACAAAAAAATTACAACTCTATTCTACATTCATGGTGTATTGAAAATTAAAGGAATAGGTGCTTAAATTGTAAGCAGAGTAAACCACATTCACTCAAGTGACAAAAAATTTCATGCACAGTGGGCAAATATGAAAATTCAAAGTATCGTCAAAAGGAAGTGACTAACTGGCAGATCTGAATATATCATTTAAGCCGCATAACTCATCATCAATATCATAAAGTTCCAAACTAGATATCAAATCGTCTAATTACAGATTGATGAATAGTGGTATTACAGTATACCAATAATTCAGTGAGTTGTTGTAACAAATATTCATTTTATAAGATTACAGATTAGATGAAAATCACAAATCCTATATAAAAAGGCATATCTAGAGGCTCTAAAGAGCCTGTGTCGCTCACCTTGGTCTATGTGCATATTCAACAAAGGACATTCTCCAAAATTGTAGACGAGAACAGAATTCATGACAAAAATCTCTGTTTTGTTGATCTTGTATAGTTGATCATTTAGGCTGTTTAGTTTCACTCTATCTTCTTTAGTTTTCGCTCAAAACACAAAAGGGTAAAAAAAATCCTCATTTAAGGGCAATCACTCCTATAAAGAGTGACAGTCTACTAACTATATCGGCACAATTTGACTTGTTAGTAGATCTTGCCTTCGCTAATTTAAGTTTCTATCTATCTATTCAAATTTTTACGATATTAGGTAAAAATTGTCATCAAAGGTCAATAACTCTAATAAGGAGTCGACTGACGATTTCGACCATGAAGACATAACTGTAGAACTTGACTTGCTGATTCTTTTTGCAGTTTAAAGTTTCTCTCTATCCATTCTAGTTTTCAAGATAACAGGCAAAAATGAAAGAAAAAAAATGGTAAAATTTGTCATTTAAGACCAATAACTCCTACAAAAAATTGTCTGACAGTTTTGACGTATATGAGCAACTGGTAAAGCTCAATATTCTGAAATTTTTTGCCCCTTTCAGGTTTTCAAAATAATAGAAAAAACTTGCATTTTACCCCTTTTTTAAGCCATGTCGTACATCTTGGTTGGCAGGCAGGGTCATCGGACACATTTTTTAAATTAGATACCCCAATAATGATTGTGGCCAAGTTTGGTTAAATTTGGCCCAGTAGTTTAAGAGGAGGTGATTTTTGTAAAAGTAATTAACGGACGATGATGACGGACCCCAAGTGATGAGAAAAGCTCACGTGGTCCATTGGGCCAGGTGAGCTAAAAAGGAGACAGATCAATAGTACCCGAGTGGAATAATCCTGCTGGGTTGTAAAACAACTACCATGTAAATTCAGAAATTATTGCAATGTTTTTATTATTGCGAAAAATGCGACAGGGTTAAAATCGCAATAATTTAAACTCGCATTTTGAAATTTTTTATATGAATTAAACAGGATTTTTCTCAATATCGCAAAAATTAAAATCGCAGTTTAGTCTAAAATGACAAAATCGCAATAATTTCTGAATTTACAGTACCATGTAAATAAAAACCTGTTTATAACCTGCATTAGTAGATTTGCTTTTAAACTGCACAACTTGAATGGCATTACAAGAAATGTACAGCATATAAACTTGAGCAATGGGTCAACAAGGTAGATGAAGATAACTTTTCCTCTAAGTAGCATTTGTCATGTGACTCCTACAAGGGATGTGTGAGATAATCTTAAGAAAAAACAATAAATTGAAAAAGAATTTCAGATAGAATCCAGAACTTATATGGCACACACAGAAGGCAAAATTATCACAACTGTCACATGACAATTGCTTATGTAGTAGAACTGAGTATAAAGTGAAAATTGGGGGAAAAATAATTTTTGGTATGTGTATGTATTGAATGCCACACACCTGCTTTATGTTTCTATAACAAGCCTCTTTTGCTCTGTTTTTCATTGAATCTCTATATTTCCTGATAATCTATCCTATCCCATATCCAGTACTACAGATCTCTAAGGTTAATTTTTCAAGATTTTCAATGACTTTTTCTACATCGACTTTTTCTGATACTCTAAAAATGTATGATCCAAATTCAAATAAGTTGTTAGGAATTCAGGAAAGTTTCGTTTTGTAACAATTTCCTCAAACATTCTAGCTGCAGTTAACAGTCTATCTTTGTCCTGATTGGTTGAAAATTGTTCAGCATTCTGTGCTGACCAAAATCTTTCTCCAATCACTTCCTGTACAATGTTGTGTACCATTTTCATGGTAACAACAGCTCCTGTATCTTCCAATGTGGCCTTGTGCCTTATCCATTGCCAAACCTATAAAATCAAAATATAGACGATTTAAATTTATACTGAATGACATATAATTAATAAGATAAAGTAGCCCATTTTTTAGCTATATACCACTAAGAGTTTTATCAAATAAGATTTGCTCTATCAAATGGATGTGTAAGGATATATTTGCTATATATTATCTCTTAGAAATTTGCATACATTCAATGAACAAGGACCAAGCCAAAAATAAATCTTCTTTCCCCTTGTGCCTGACTTTCACCCTGACACAATTATTTCAATGAACAATTACTTTAATGGTATAGACCTGACAAAAGTGACTATGGTCAAGACCATATATGTTGAATTGTAAGCTGTTGCTCATTCATGATACCCCTGCTATACCTTTTTATGATTAGGTAGTTGATCAGTGGTGAATTTGAAAACACATCACACAGTAAACCTTAATAATATGAAGCTAGGTTCCAAATTTCAGGAAGCTCTTATCCATAGTTCTTAGAAAAATGCGACCAAAATTTCAAACATGGAAATCATGTGTAAATGAAAATAAGTATTCAGTTAATATAAAAGTGATAAGTGATGAATGTTAAAAATATAAAATATAATAATAAAGTAAAGCAGATTTGAAAGAATTTTGTTCCCCAAATTCAGGACGTTTCTGTTTGTAGTTCCTGAAAAAAAGGCAGCAAAAATTTCATGCTCTGCAATTATTTGTACGAATTTAGGCCAAGTAAATTTAATTAGTAGATTTTCATCCAAATTTTTGAAAAAAATGGGGTGGGTGGGAGGATTTTATTTTTTATTTTTTATTAGATATGAAACGCTCTTGTGACGTGTTCTTCATATATGCAAGTGTAATAATAAGGTTCTATCATGTATATACATGTATAACGAATCAAACATACAAAGAAATGCAAAAACCAAAATTTGAAACAGGATGTTATTAATGAAACGAAATTATCGACAGTTACCGGTAACGAAAATGAACAAAATCCGGAAATCGTAAATTTTTCAAAATAAAAAAAATTGGGGCGGAACGATTTCAGAGGGGCGGGCGGGAATGAAAATCTATCAATTAATTTTAATTGGCCTTATAAGTATTGTGTAAACAGTGAATTTGGTGGAAGATGAATACCAAAACAAATGGCAATTAGATTGCCACCAAATTTCAGGAAGCTTTGATATGGAGTCTTGAGGCCAATGTGACAGACAAGGATTAAATCTAGAATACATAACATTAATATATGCTCTTCCCATTAATCAAACCATGTCAGTGGTTGTTACTTGTTTTATCTTTAAAAGATTTTTTAAAATCAAAATGCAGTGAAGATGAAGTCTGTTGAATATATTGACAATTGTTTTAGTCTCGTAGACAAATCAAATCTTTAACTATTACATAGACACCTGTCTATTACTGAAGAATGTATGTTGATCTCGATATGTCTTCTGCTTTTTAATGTTTGGTTTGCAGTCTCATTAACATTTACTTCATTTAGCTTTCATATAACCTGAAAACTTGATATTCGTCTAAGAGCTTTCACATTACCTGAAAACTTGATATTTGTCTAAGAGCTTTCATATTACCTGAGATCTTGATATTCCTCTAAGAGCTTTTATATTACCTAAGATCTTATTATTAGTCTAAGAGATTTCATATTACCTGAGATCTTGATATAAGTCTTAAAGGTTTCATATTACCCGAAATCTTGATATTTGTCTAAGAGCTTTCATATTACCTGAGATCTTGATATTTGTCTAAGAGCTTTCCTATTACCTGACATCTTGATATTTGTTTAAGAGGTTTCATATTACCTGAAATATTGATATTTGTCTAAGAGCTTTCGTATTACCTGAGATCTTGATATTTGTCTAAGAGGTTTCATATTACCTGTGATCTTGATATTTCAGCAGTTGCAGAATCTTCAACAGCACCTTTAAGATAATAATGACCTTGACCTGTTAAATATAAAATTATTAAAGTAACAGACTTCAAGCAACAAGTTTTTCTATAAAGTTGTGAACACTGAGATTGCCCCTTAATTACATGAAAAGCCACTATAATGCATGTAGTACAGTATTGTGAGAGAAAATGCATTTCAGAATTCCAATTTTCATGGTTGATGAAAAATATATAGGTTTAAAAGAGCTGTTAAATTTCTATATTCAGATTTTGAACAGAACAAACTGAGAGAAAAATCTACAAACTTTGGGTCTTTGGAATCAACCATCTTCTTCAACTGTAAAGCCAAAAAAATATTCTCCAAACATAAAATCTCTTTTAGTAATGTGCTATACTGGAAATTTACTAAAAGAGAGGCGAACGATACCAAAGGGGGACATTCAAACTCGTAAGTCAAAACAAACTGACAACGCCATAGAAAACTTAAGGATGTTCGCTACTCTGTTTCAAAATAACAAGATTTTTAAAAGACTGTTATAAATTAAAAGCATATGAATAAAGGAACTAGAAAAGCAGTGTGCTTGTTTTCAAGATATAAGCCATTGAATATTTGGCGGGAAATAATTCTCTCTAGATTTTTCATACATTTAACATTACCACCTTTTTTATTTCAAAAACTATGAAAAAATAACAAGGATTTTATAAGATTTTCATATATGGCTTTTTAAACTATATGGAATAAAAATATGAAAAGAAAAATATTGGTAAGTGGGCAAAATTTTTTAATGACACTACATGGATAAAACCAGAGGATTCCGAATATCTGGCAAAAAATCAAAATCAAGAGGAGCGAACATCCTTAAGACTGAGCAACAGGAACCCCACCAAAACTGGGGGTGATCTCAGGAGCTCCAGAAGGGTAAACAGATCTAAATTCAACCAGTAATTCTTTCTGGAAATAAATAAATTATCAGATTCTTCCTTAACTGAACCAATTATCTTTAGTTTCAATCAAAGTTGGCAATTGCAATTTGCAGATTACTTTTTATTCATGGGATACCATTTTCTTGGATTTCCTGGGAAAAGGTGATCTACAAGTTTAAATGTTCAACAAAGTGCACATTTTCTATAGGTTTATATGCAGATTTTGGTAAAATCAAAAATCAAATCCCCCACAAATTTACATTTTTTCCTCAAGCCATGCAAAATTGAAAAAATCCAAAAGAAATGATTCCACAGTAATCAAAGTACTTGTGACCACTGAGGTGCAAAAATTGCTTTCATTTTGCAGTGTGTACTTCAAATTAAACTAAAACATTGCATTGCCATTGAATAAAGAAATAGAAGACAATATTTTGAAATGAAGTTATCTTCCTTTGTCAATAAATATGTTCTGCAATTTCCAATCAAATAGTTCACTTGACAAGTTATTTGTAACTAGAACTAATCAACATTTTTGAACAGCAGTGTCACTAGTGGAGTAAGAACCCCAAACCCCACCTGAACATCTGAGTTCATTCAGTTTTTGGTCTACTGTGGATTCTTTTTATTCCTTGGATACCAATTTTCGTGGGTTTCATGGGTACAGTGAACAAAAAATTCAAATGTTCAACGAATTACACATTTTCAATAAGCTTTGCATGAACAGATTGGCAAAACCACAAATCAAATATCCACAAAAATGCAAGTTTTCCTCAATCCCCAAAAATCATACCCACAAAAATAAATTAATCCACAGTATTGATGAAATATAAAAAAAAAATAGGTGTATCAATTCATGACACAAAATCACTATGCATTATTTATAGCACCAAAAGCATAAGAAGACTTCCTCATGGAGCAAAGATTTATAAGTTTGATAATGATTGACACATACCTCTCAACCATGCCTCAATGAAGAGAATACCAACTGTAATGTTGTGCCTTAAACCTTGTTGTGTAACTCCTCCCTGTTAAAAAAAAACAAAAAAACTAGCATAATTCATAATTGTTTTTCTTTTTTTTTAAATTCGTAAGGGTTCAGCGGAACCCAGTGTCTCGCCAACTTTTTCTGTTAATCGAAGGCTCAACAAAAATGAGGAAGTAAATCAATAAAAATATTCCTCTTGATACTATCTTTTGATTGTAAGAAGGTTCTGTCCAAGTTTGGTTAACTGGAAGAAAACAAAATTTCCTTCTAGATACTAGCATTTGATCATAAACAAGCTCCTGTCCAAGTTTGGTACAAATCCAAAATAGTATAAGAAAGTTATTAAAATTTTAAAAACTTTAACCACAGAGTGAATGTGTTGTTTCCTGGCAGAAAATCTAAGTCCATTTAAAAGTAAAATACAGAAAAAATGGATTTATTTTTTTACAAAATGTTCTTCTAGATACTAGCTTTTGATCATAAACAAGCTCCTGTCCAAGTTTGGTACAAATCCAAAATAGTATAAGAAAGTTATTAAAATTTTAAAAACTTTAACCACAGAGTGAATGTGTTGTTTCCTGGCAGAAAATCTAAGTCCATTTAAAAGTAAAATACAGAAAAAATGGATTTATTTTTTTACAAAATGTTCTTCTAGATACTAGCTTTTGATCATAAACAAGCTTCTGTCCAAGTTTGGTACAAATCCAAAATAGTATAAGAAAGTTATAAAAATTTTAAAAACTTTAACCACAGAGTGAATGTGTTGTTTCCTGGCAGAAAAACTAAGTCCATTTAAAAGTAAAATAAGGGCTATTCCATTAAAAAGGAGGTACTAGGGTCGGAAGGCAATTTTTAAGTACCCCCACGACCAAGACGAATGTACCATGTATCTTAACACCAACCAACAGGAAGTCGTTTCATAATAATACAAGAACCAACTGGAATATATCTAACTTATTTTATTCTAATTTACCACTACCAAAGGAATTGTTATTTAAACATTATAGTTGCTGGACAATTTAGAGGGGGTGGACAGGGTCAAGGAGCTACAATGTTTGGTTATTACTATGATATAAAGGGCTATTTGTATCTCTTTTTATTTATTTTGTTTAATCCATACCCGAGTATACAATTAAAGTAATAGTTCAAATTCAAAGCTGTTTAAATGTATCATATCTATTTGCATTATTATATTAGCTCCGTAAAAATAAAGTAAGAAACTTCCAGATTTTTACTGGCCGTTCAAAATTGAGAAGAAATGACCTCTTGGAATTGTAGATATATGTATACTCTATAAAAACATCTACATGTAATATCAACATTTATTAATGATACAGAAAATTACTGTCACATTTCATTGGATTTTGACATGAAAATTTGTGAACTAAAAGTTATTTTGAGTTTCTGTATAAAATATTTCATGCTTTTTCTTTCTTTTCCATATATCTTTTGGTTTTCAATTCTAGTGTTTATATTTCATCATCATAGATGTATTTTGTCACCTGCCTGGAATTATTATTTTTTCTATTGTATTTGATCGGCAAACCCGGAATTACCCTTATCCGACCCCGGAATCTGATAAGGTATTGTAATCGTCTTCATTTCCGGTTTATGGCATCCATTGTTTTTCAATGTTGTTTTTGTCAGTCAGATATGATTTTACTCGTATTTACACATTACTTGTTGCAAATTTTCAGTATAAAGCTAGCGGTTGAACAAACTGAGCATCGCTGTCATGAATAATAAAGATAAAAATAAATTTTGAGATCGTTTTGAAGTTTTGGTCCCAAATTCATGAAATTGAAAATTGGGAAAAACGTAGGGTATTTGCCATTGCCAATAGGAATGGGTCCGGTATTTGGACCCTGTGGAATGCTAGAAAAATCCCTGGAGGGGTGTATCATCTCAATAGTAATATGGCTTTAAATTGACCATACTGATGGTTAAAAAGTTAAAAGGTCGTCAAAGTTAATTTTTATTTTCTTTCAAATCGAAGGTCCGTTGGGCCTAGCTAGTAACCAAACGAAAGTCCGATTGCAATAGTGGAAGGTCGCGGATCTCGGACCACCGCTAATTTGAACATCCGAATATTATTTTCAATAGAATTTGACATCGTTCGCCATGTACTTGACATTAAAGGGAAGTAACTCTTGCACTTCCGGAACTGGTACCATAGGTAGAATACAACGTTGCGCCTGTTGCTGTGTAAGTCGCGGGAACAGTTATGTTTTCCAAAATATCACGATAAGAGCAGGAGACAAAAACAATCGGTTATATAAGTCCCTGCAAAAACAAATAATAATAAAAAACGGAAAATAACACATTGAAACCGACAGTCACGAAAAATGACTGTCAAAGAAGACCAACAACCAACAATACTTAGTTTCTCTAAACACCAAGGGCCACTGGCCATACACGCTTCAACACATCAACAACCAACGGAATTTTTTATAATTGCCGTCCAGCCCTGGTACATTCTTTTTAATGGAATAGCCCTAAGGAAAAAATGGATTTATTTTTTACAAAATTTACTTCTGGATAATATCTTATGATCATAAACAAGCTTCTGTCCAAGTTTGGTACAAACCCAGGATAGTTTAAGAAAGTTATTAAAATTTTAAAAACTTTAACCACAGAGTGAATGTAATATTTCCCGGCAGAAAAACTAAGTCCATTTATAAGTAAAATACGGAAAAAATGGAATTTTATTTTTACAAAATTAACTTCTGGATACTATCTTATGATCATAAACAAGCTTCTGTCCAAGTTTGGTAGAAATCCAGGATAGTTTAAGAAAGTTATTAAAATTTCAAAAACTTTAACCACAGAGTGAATATTTGTGGACGCCGCCGCCGACGATGCCGACGGAATGTAGGATAGCTATGTCTCGCTTTTTCGACTAAAGTCGAAGGCTCGACAAAAATGAATTATAGCATTCTCAAAATTTTGTGCTACTTTTATTATCTCCCTTTGATTGTGAGATTCATAAGATTTGTAGCCTGGCAACCTGGTCCAAACATCTGTTCCCTTCGGTAAGGCCAGGCGTAATACAGTCCACATGAGCAATTTTTAGACCTGAACAGGACTGAATTACTGTGAATTCAGAAATTATTGCGAGGTTTTTATTAATGTGAATAATGCGACTGGGTGAGTATCGCAATAATAAGAACTCCCATTCTGATATCTGATAAATATATCTGTATGCAGGTTTTCCTGAAATTGCAATAATTTATCTGGCATTTTTGACCATTTTAAAAAATCTCAATAATAAAAGGACGAAATAATTTCTGAATTTACAGTACTCTGTATGCTCATTCGTCTCTTGTGAAGAGTTGTCTCATTTAATAGCAATCATACCATATCTTCTTATTTTTATATTAGGATTAAAATTGATCATAAGTTATACTGAAACGTTAATGACTTGCAAGTCATTTTACTCTTGAGATTTTATGTTAAAAGAGCAGCTTGATCCTAGGCTAATGATTTATTAAAAAGAAGAGTACAAAATACTTACTGTGGGCATTTTAAGTAAATCTTTAGCTGTGAGATTCACATCAAGTCTTTTAATTTGATGCTGATTTGTTGTTGATGACATTTTCTTAAACAACTAGAAAAAAAAGTCAAGTACAAATTTATTAACAAACATAGAATAAAAGTAATTATAGGAAAAATAGAACAAGGTTCGAGATTTCACAATCCCCAACCATGGAGAAAAAAAAAACATTATGAAAAAAAAAAGATTTTTCCTTGAATCTTGATTTTTGTAGTTAAAGATCTTCAACAATGACCTCATACCTTGCAGAAAAATAAAAATGATTGATAGATGATTGCTAAAGATGCTAAAATTCTTGACAGCACAAAAATGGCTAAAGATATTTCATATGTGAATTTCTATTTTTATGAAACATAACTTCACAATAATTCCTGAATAGATATAACAAAGACAACAAAATAATAGGTCATTTGTCAACTAAAAAAAGCCTTTACCAAGCATAATTTTGTCTTCTTGCCATCGGACTGGGGATGCTGATATTTCACTTCTAAAGCACTCCACCTAGTGGTTTGTTAAAAGCTTTAATTCTGACACTAGTGTGGATAGAGATTGTGCCCTAATGTTAATGAAGTTATAAGCATACAGTGACAATAAACACTAATTGTAAATGTCAAATCAACTGGGTTTTTCTGTCATACTTAAAATAAAATATAGCCTTAATAATTATGCCAAGTTATTATCTCCCCTTAAACAGGTGGATATGCTCAAATAGGTTCAAAACATATATCAACATTTAACAACGTGATCCAATTTGTGTTTATTTTATCTCCGTATTATTTCATTTATTGCTGAAAAGTCATTGAAGTTATGCTGACAAGTCATTGAAGGTATGATGAAAAGTCATTGAAGTTATGCTGACAAGTCATTGAAGGTATGATGAAAAGTCATTGAAGTTATGCTGAAAAGTTATTGGAGTTATGATGAAAAGTCATTGAAGCTATGATGAAAAGTTATTGAAGTTATGCTGAAAAGTCATTGAAGTTATGATGAAAAGTCATTGAAGTTATGATGAAAAGTCATTGAAGTTATGATGAAAAGTTATTGAAGTTATCCTGAAAAGTTATCGAAGTTAGCAGTAAATTCCTGTCAGAAAAACATTTGGGAACTTTGTCAATGTCTTCCTTTATAGACTGGTTCCCTGTCCTTTATCAGTTTGTCTCAGAAATATGTAAAATGTATGTTGCAAGAGAGATAACCATCCTATCTTTATAAATTTTTTACAACCACTATAATATAAACCAAATTGTATACAAAGAGGTGCGAGGAGTATATTAAAGAGACAGCAACCTACCAACACAAATACTAAAAGAAATTTTAAAGAAATTAAAAGTAATGCTTTATAAAAACTTCTTTCACACTTCAGTTTTCCATATCCTTTAAAAAGTAGGTTAAAATATTTTAAATATTGATATGCTCTCAAGGTATCATTTAAATGTAATTAAACACGAACCTGCTGCATTGGTTGTAATAACCTCAGATCATAGACCATAAAACCATCTACACCAGCTTGTATCTCTTTAACTTTACCTCTGAAATGTAATCAGTTTAGTTATGGTCATACATGTTACTGTAGATTCATTTATTTTCTTTGGTACCAATTTTTGTGGATTGAAGAAAAAAATTGAATTTATGAATATTTGATTTCATGGTTTTGCTAAAGAGTAGACAAGCCTATAGAAAAGTTGTACTTTGTTGAAAATTGGTATCCACCGAATAATAATGAATCCACAGTATTGTCTTTTCAATGTCAAAGGTAAATTGTCCAGAGTTTAAAAGACAACACTGTAAATACAAAATTTTTGTGTGCATTTATAATTGTTATTGGTGGACAACGGACAACAATTGTTGGGATTTTAGAAATATTGAAATCAAATAATGCTATTAAAATTTAATATGCAAGCTTTTATATTTGCATAACCTATCGTATCCCATAATAATTTTTCACTATAAAAAAACTTTCTGAATTTACAGTAACTTGTAATTTTTACAGGAAAAATAAGCATAATAAAATAATCATTAAAGAAGGGAAATTGAAGATAGTTTTTCTCTGCAATGGAGAATTATATTCAGTGCAGATTTTTCAAATTATTAAAATATATCTAAAGACTTGAAACCAATGTTACATAGATTTTGCTGGAACAGGATCACGGTCTATTATTTAGAGTGCTAAGAAGAAACATTTCTATGCCATTTGATCTCTGGTGGACTGATGGTGGAAATTTGTCTCATTGGCAATTATAACACATCTTATTATTTTTATAATAGTTCGAGGGCAATGTTCACAAATTCTTCATAAATTAACCACATACAACTTGTTAATTTGTCAGCACTAGACTTTAGCAAAAGTTGTTTTCATAACAATTTTCATGTATTTAAGCCTTGTATAATTCCGAACTAAGGTGTTTAGTCTTGCTTGTACAACATGTTTAAATTTGGGAAGCCAAAACAAAAACGACAAAAACAAACAGTTTTCCTTTCAACATGGAGGCTTAAGGGAAACAACTCCAAATCAATTTCAGCTGCTATCAATCAATACACATGTTTGTACTGAGGATTCATCTGTTTTCATTGATACACATTTTTTCATGAATTTGGTTAAATATACCTGCCATGAAAATACTATTTATATATTTACATCCCAACTTCTTTATTTTAACAGTGATGATCTGAGTCGGATCACCCCTACCAGATCACCCAACCTTGAGTTTCTTTGTTCTGCATGCTTTCTTTTGTTCTGTAACATTTTGGTGGGAATGTCGAAAACACAATAAAACTTAAAAATATCTATATTGAATAAAGACTAACTTTCAAAATTTTTAATAGAAAAAATCCACCAAATTTCCAGTGTCTATGCGGGGAAACAAACTCAAGACCGTAAGCATATGAAGCCACGATTCATACCCCTACACCAGTACGTTTGGATACAGACTCTCTGTTAATTTAACATATTTAAACATTGTTTCCTGGGCTCATAAAGATATATACTATATAGTAATATATAAAGTATATCATAATAATTGTGTGGCATTCTGAAATAGATGTTATGAATCGTAAATGCTTTTCATATAGTCTAAAAGAGCTGGAATGTAAAATAGTTATCCCACTCGGACTTGGTGTGTCAGTGTAAGAGCACCCTCCGGCCATCGGGGTGATCTTACACTGACACACTGCGCCCTCATGGGATAACTATTACAGAATACATTTTGCTTATAACATGTTCTCATCGCAATAATATAGGTAGGGATTAAATTTTAAAAATCCATTGAAAAGTTATCACCTTAGTCATGGTCTACTGACTTTACATCATAATTTACCTGTGAAAAATACAGGTACCTGTATTATCTTAAGGATTTTCGTGATTGAAAAGAAAAAAATATTTTCGTAGATTTCTGATTCTTTGATTTTGCCAAATTCTGCATTACATCCTATAGAAAATTTGCACTTTGTTGAACATTAAAATTCATGGATTACCTATACCTGCAGAAAAAATTGTATACCACGAATAATAATGAATCCACAGCAACCAACACATTGATACCTACCCTTTAACTTTATCAATAATTTGTTGAAATACAGTACCACTGGTATTACCATTAGGTAGAATTGGTGCTGCCATCCCACCTGTAGCATGTGCACCATGACTATGACATATTTTCACAACTAAATCCATGTAACTCTTCAGAAAGTGGCGATCCATGGACACATATTTATTTCTGTCTGGTAGGACAAATTCTTTTCTGTGACCTTAAATGATAGAATAAATATGCAGCAAGTTATTTTTCAGATCCTTTTTGGTCATATAGCTCCTCAACTGTTCTGGTTCTCATACATCATTGGCTTTCAAATTTTTCGGTTATGAGGGTTCCAGATGAAGGTAAATCTAGAAAAGTGCTTCAGACGCATGAAATGTATAAAGTTTTGTTTTCATTTTTTAATAGATTAAATCTAAGGTCAAGGTCGCAAATGCTTTGATGATGATAATAAATTGGTGTATAGAGTTCACTTGCACATATCACATATAAAATAAGGAGATGTGCTATGATTGCCAATAAGACAACTATACATCAGAGACCAAATGATGTAGATGTTAGCAACTATAGGTCACTATACAGTCTTCAACAATGAGCAAATGCCTGATATGACAAAATGTAAAACTATTCAAACGAGAAAACCAACAACCATGTAACATTTTAATAGATTACCTTTATTAGGTCAAGGGTCACAGATGCTTTGATAATGATTATGATGATGACAGATTGGTGTTTAAAGTCCAGTAGCAAATATCACATGCACATCAGGATGAGAACATGTTAATGTGATATGAGCATGAACTAAGCTATGCACTTGACGAACCAGATCTTTAATGAACTAGTGCAAAATCAAGTCAACAATCAAAATCGCTATTTCTTGTGATCATGTTGTCATCTCCCTACAAATGAAGGCATTTTAAACATTTAAAGATTCAAACTTATTTAAAACTTTTTGAGTTGTACATGTATTTCTCTGTTTGATATTTGTTAATTAGATACTCCGAGATTTGATTAAATTTGGCTTCAATAGGCCCAACAGTTTCAAAGAAAAAACTTTTGTAAAAGTCAACTTACGATGACGCCAGAGGCCAAGTGATGAGAATAGGCCCTTTTGGCCAGGCGAGTTAAACAGTATCAGATCAGACAGCTTTTAGTAGATTGTATAACAAAATTTCTGGCACCAAGAAATGTCACTTAGCGTAAGTATAAAGTAAAATAACAAAAATGCCGAGTACTTTTCTTCAACATATGTTAGGATAAGGGCAGATGATTATTTTTTTATCCCTAAAGGTCAGGGAGTTTCCATCAGCTTGGTAAAAGCTGGTGTAAGCCAAGAACTGTAACTGCATCATATTCCATACAACAATGTACAATTCACCGTTCATGAACCAAAAGGACAGTAGTTTTTTTTTAATTTTTTGTACTAAAATGAAATTAAATCTACATCATTGGTTTGATACCAACTATTTAGGACATTATTATCCAATCATACATTTTAAAATGAAAATAAATCTACATCATTGGTTTGATACCAACTATTTAGGACATTATTATCCAATCATACATTTTAAAATGAAAATAGATCTACATCATTGGTTTGATACCAACTATTTAGGACATTGTTATCCAATCATACATTTGGGTGCACATATTTTGAAAATATTAACCAGAATGCATTAGATTTAAAAGTATTTGTTTCTGAATAACTCCATACCAAGTCAGACCATACCTCTTCATAAAAGTTTTCTATCTTGTCCTTTAAAATTTTCAATGAATTGAAAAATGTTGCAAAAAATTTATTGTTTTTTTCTGAAAAATGAAAGACAGATATTATTCTGATAGAGACTATGTCAGACAATAAAACAAGAATGTGTCCATAGTACACGGATGCCCCACTCTCACTATCATTTTGTATGTTCAGTGGACCGTGAAACTGGGGTCAAAACTCTAATTTGGCATTACAATTAGAAAGATCATATCATAGGGAACATGTGTGCTAAGTTTCAAGTTGATTGCACTTCAACTTCATCAAAACTACCTTGACTAAAAACTTTAACCTGAAGCGGGACAGACGGACGAAAGGACGAAAGAACGAACGGATGCACAGACTGAAAAACATAATGCCCCTAGGTGGGGCATTAAAATGGAAAAAAAAATTAGAAGGAAATTTTTATCCAAGTTATCTGCTGAGTAGTCAATGCTTTCAGTACTGACATGATTTATAATGCCAGTTGATAACTTAAGAAAATTGATCTTATCATCCATGCCATCAGCTCAGTAGTCAGTGCTTCAGTACTGATGAGATTTGTAATGTACAAAAGTTGCCAGTAGATAAATAATGAAATTATTTAGAAACTAAGGTCCATCATGCAAATGTGACCTTAGATTGAATTTGGCTTCTTGTTTTATGTTCCTTTTGATCATATAGCTTTTCAATTGTTTCGGTTCTTATACATCCTTGGCTTTCAAATATTCGGCTTTGAGCGTTCCAGTAATGCCGACTTTGCGAGATCCTTATGGGTAGTCAAGGTTGTTAAAAATCACCTAGTAGTATTATTTTTTGAGTGGTTGGGTTCTAAAAACAGGGGTAGATCCAGCCATTTTTAAAAGGGGGGGTTCCAACCATATGTCCACATTCAAAAGCATTGATCGTCGAAAAAAGGGGATCCTGGATCTGCCTTTGAAAAAAAGTGCTTCCCATATGTTTAATTCTTGAAAAGCCCTTAGCAAAATTCAACACAAAAGGAGTGATCTCACTAATTTTTAATATCTACAAACATCAAATGTCAACTAAACATGTAAAGGATGGTGAAACTGTGAAATTAATAATGTCAACAACGAACAAAACACACCCTATATTTAACATCATGCCATGGCAACCAAAGTGAAATACTCAAAGTCTATCACCTAACATACAGAATTAGCAATATTAAAATAAAATCACTGTCCTTTGGTCTGCTGGTCATTGTTTTTTTCTGTGCAGAAAGTTCAAACAAATATCAAAAAACAAAGGTACAATATCCTACGATCGAAGAAAAGTAGGGTTTTTTTGGTAAAAATATCTTTATCTATTACAGCCTTGATTAAAAATCTATAGTGTATCAACTTTCTTCCAGTTGTAATTATGTTCCATATTCAAAAGCATAAAACTGTCTCTAATAATTTCATTAAATTTTTCATTCTCGGCATGTAATTGGAATTTATTTTTATGAAATCATGTGACGTCAGCACAAAGGTTAATCATAACACCATCACTCAAGATATAGTTATTTCTAATCAATTTTGTCGGGCCATGCTTCTATTTATTTAAATATAGAATTCCTAAACTTAAGTGTTATTAACAGCAAACTGAAAGTTTATCTTTCTTCAAATTTATTTTTTAGCAGCTGTTATATTCCACAATGTCACAGAAAAAGTAAAAATGCCACGTCCTGTCTGTTTTTGTTTTATGCTTTGAATTGATCTGATGAGTTAAGCCTTTTTCAACTGATTTTTATAGTTTTTTCTTATGATGTGCTGTTACACCACTGTCCCAGGTTAAGAGAGAGTTGTAGAGCTCACAAACATGTTTAACCCCGCCACATTCTTTATGTGCCTGTTCCAAGTCAGGAGCCTGTAGTTCAGTGGTTGTCGTTGGTTTATGTCTGTCATATTTGTTTTTCGTAAATTTATATAAATATGCTGTTATTTTTTTCAATTGAATTGTTTCATATTTTTCATGTCAGGGCCTTTTATAGCCAACTATACGGTATGGGTTTTTCTCATTGTTGAAAGATTATATCCACTTCTTTTGAACTTGGGTGGATAGTTGTCTCTTGGCAATCATACCACATCTCCTTATTTTTATATGGTCATTTAAATCAAACTTGACAATTAATAAGGTTTCAATTTTTATTTTTAAAAATGAAATGAAAATCTTTCTTATTTGTCATCGTGAAATTTTTTATAATTTTGATTGTCAAGCTTTTTTTCATCTAACAAATATTATCTTACCAAATTTATAGATAAGTGAAGTAAATTAGTCCCATATCCCATAATTCAATTCAGCTAAACTAATTTATCTAAAAAAATTAAAAAAAGAATGTGTATGAGGACACGAATGCCCCTCCTCAAGCTTCAAACAAACGAAAATGGGACGGACAAACGGATGGAAAGACAGAAGGACGGATGGTCAAGGGTAACATTTAATGCCCCTTTGCCTACAGCGGGGGCATAAAAAGTATTTACTTACCAAATTTATTGATAAATGAAGCAGAATAGTCCCATATACCACAATTCAGTCCAGCAGAATGGTCCTTCAATTCATACAAAATCTCTTCCATTTCAAATGATGCAAGAATATTCTCTATCAATACACAGGCTTTTATACAACCATGTGGCAAATCTAACTGAAGATATTAAAGTAAAAAGAGATGTAAGATACATTTAATTGAGATTGTAACCCAACAACACAATAAACAATAACATTTACAGATTTAATTAAACAAAATGTGAAGTACACATCAATGATACAGCAACCCAAATAAATATATATAAAATAAATACAGAATGTGTCCATGGGACACAAATGATGCCCCCGCTTGCATATAACGTTATAAAGGGGCATAACTTGAGAACGGTAAAAGTGACGCCACCCGAATTCAAAACTTGATCTGTGTTTTGTGGTAATAAGCGTTGTGTATAAGTTTCATAACATTTGGTTGAGGCAAACTAAAGTTAGTGAACGGAAACTAATTTTGGGACTACGTACGGATGTACAGATGGATGGACGGACAAGGGTAACACTTAATGCCCCTCTGGTGTCGGCGGGGGCAAAAAAAGAAAGACAGTTGAATGTCTTAGTTTTGTTTATTTGTTGGTATTTAACTCTACATTTAGCAACCTTTGCTATATCATGGCAGCCATTTTTTGTTTGTGGAGGAAGCTGGAGTGCCCAGAGAGAACAACAACCTTTAGCAAGAACACTGGCAATTCTATTCAATTATGATTGGTGTAAAACTCACTACTTTTAAGCACTGATCACCTACCATTTTTGATCTGAATTTATCAAAACCATGTTTACTCTGTTAACCTTCTTGATTTTACCCCAGTAAGGAAAGGACATAATATTTTTCGCATGTGAAAAAAGTTTCTGACAATTTATCACCCCTATAATTCTTTGACTGAATGGTGATTAAAGCCACTTTCATCACTATTAGCAATTTCATGGCAGTCAGTTTTTATTGGTGGAGTAAGCGTGAGTGCCTGGAGAGAACCACTGACCTTTGGTAGGAAAACTGACAATCCTAGTCAATTAAGATTATAGTTGAAAGCACCTGCCACATGCGAGATTTGAACTCACAACCTCAAGTGTTGACAGGGTAGTGATACAGTAGTTGAAATACAAAGACCCCTCATCCAACAAGGTCCCCTATATAGTTCTTTGACCAGAAACCCAAAACACACTTTTTTTACCTTATTTCAAATACCAAACATACCTTCCTTTCTGTATAATCAAATATCTTGTTCCACAGTTTGGCTTCATTACTTCCTTCTATC
Source organism: Mytilus californianus (assembly GCF_021869535.1). NCBI lineage: Eukaryota > Metazoa > Mollusca > Bivalvia > Mytilida > Mytilidae > Mytilus > Mytilus californianus. The sequence continues at coordinate 71,463,913 of NW_026262745.1, forward strand.
TGTAAATGTAACAGACTATGATTACAACAAGAATACACATAGTATAAATATACCATCAAACCTTTAACCAATTAAAGATCATTGAGACTATAAATTAAGTATGTGCAAACAAAATTGGCAATCCTTTGCATTCATCCTTTAAAACGGACATTCAATACCTTTTCTTTCAGAACATATATCAACTCATTTAAATGAATTGGGGCAACTCAAAAGTCATGTAGTGCTTACCTTGGAAAGGTAAAAGAATGGCCCACTTTCCTTATCTAGGAGAATTCTGGCATTGTGATACATCAAAAGTCCAAAATCAAACAATGGACCTGGAACCTCTTTACCATTTACCTGAAAACATTTAAATCTGTGAGAATGATAAAAAATCCACTTTATTAATACAGCAAATGACTAATTCCATAGTAATTGTTAAGGCCAAAAATATATATAAACTTGTTTCCTGTCTACTGGATGAAAAAATAGGGTAGGTGGATGTGTAAAATGAGTTTATTTTCTATAATATTTTTACATAGGCTATAAAGGGAAATATTCTAGGCTTTAATGATGCTTATCAAAATCTTTCTGGCCTCTAATGGTGCTTAACCAAAAACGTCCATAAAATGTGTTAGGCTAGGCCAGGAAATTTAGGGTGAACATGAGTAGGGAGGCACGAAACACAACAATATTTTTGTGACCTAAGCTTCTTAATTTGAATTTCATCAACAGCTTTAATAAAAAAAGGCTTTTCTAAGGTGGCTTTAAAAATCAAGAGACCTAAAGTTGGAGAGACAAAAACATAAACAGTGGATAGCAGAATAAAACCAAAAGAGTCTGTACAGAAACTTGACCTCATTCTTGTGTATAATTAGTCATTAGGGCTATTCCATTAAAATGTATACATGTGGGAGAGTAGGAAGCTTAAGGGACTTTCAAAATATCCCTACAACCAAGAACCATTTTTTAGATAATTTTGCATAATGGTAATAGATGCATACTGAAAAAAGGCCCATGACCCACATTCAATAATTAAACTTCCCTTTCTACCCTTCCACATACATTTGTATGGAATAGCCCTTACCAAGAACAAATTTAAATACTGTGGGGACATGACAAGGCCAACTGAATTAAAACAAACATTGTGCAATAATCTAATTTTGGATGTAACACGTCTTCTGATTGGCTGAAAGTGTTTTGTCTATCAGCTCATAGACATAATTTTGTCATGTGACCATGACGTCATCAATGTTTTTTTCATGATTTACTCCTAAAAATGGAATTTAGAATTAAATTATAAGGACTGACAGTAATATTTTTTCTGTCTATTTGAAATAACCGTTAAGCGGGTTATTCAGTGTGCACCACATTTTTTATGTTATTTCTTCATAGATAAAAAAAAATATTACAATCATTCCTTAAATCAATGAATATACATTGAAAACGATATTTATGTTTTAAAAACTCTTGAAAGAGCTAAATTCCTTTTGAATTGCTATATGGGTCTCACTGTCTTTACAGACAATAATTCTCCATTAAAAACAAAGTTCATGGTTTTTTTAAAGTGAGTTTTAATTCCACTGTAGTAATTTGGTTTTCAGCAGAAATGATTTTGTCTGAAGTATTTGAATCAAGATTCAAGTTTCAAAGCTTTTGTATTCTCAGACATAAAAAGTGTACAAGAGGTCAACATACATACAAACAAATATACATATGAACAAACATACATCAACTCATATACAAAATATTTATACAGTAAGAACAATAATGGATCATTTTTAATCAAGATAAACCCTAAATTTATTATAAACTAGAGGCTCTGAAGAGCCTGTGTCACTTACCTAGGTCTATGTGCATCTTCAACATTGTAGATAACTGTTTACAGTTTCTCTCTATCTTATTTTGTTTTTGCCCAAAACACAAAAGGGTAAAAAAATTCATCATTTAAGGGCAATCACTCCTATCTACTAACTTTTTTGGCAGAATTTGACCTGATTGTAGATCTTGTCTTGCAGATCTTTTTTTGTTATTTAAAGTTTCTATCTATCTTTTATAGTTTTCAAGATAATAGGCAAAAATGCCAAAAGTTGGTAGAAATTGTCATTAAAGAGCAATTACTGCAATAACCAGTCGACTGAAGAATCCGGCTATTAGACTTATTTGTAGATCATGTCTTGCTGATTACTTATGCTGTTTAAAGTTTCTATCTATCTATTGTAGTTTAAAAGATTTTAGGCAAAAACGCAAAAAAAAAAATTGTAAAAATTGTCATTAAAGGGCAATAACTCTAATAAGGTGTCAATTGACGATTTTTGATATAATTTCTTATTTGAAGATCTTGTCTTGCTGATCAGTTTTGCTGTTTAAAGTTTCTCTCTATCTGTTATAGTTTTCAAGATAATAGGCAAAATGGAAAAAAAGTATTAACATTCATCTTTTTAGGGCAATAACTCCAATAAGAAATTGTCTGACAGTTTTGATTTAATCAGATAATAGGTGGAGCTCAACATTCTGAACATTTCTGCCCCTGTCAGATTTTCTCTATTTAAAGCGGTTTTCAAAATAGTAGACAAAACTTCCATTTTACCCCTAATTATTAGACAAAACTTCCATTTTACCCCTATGTTCTATTTTTAGCCTCGGGCCAGGTGAGATAACAAGAAAATAACAGATGAAAACGCAGGATTTCTGAACATGAATTTAAGTTAGTCAAGCCAAAAGCATGCACTATAATCTCTATAAACAATCCTTTTATGATTATTTGTGCAATTTATATTTTATTTGTATTCTTTTAAAAAATTACATTATTTAAAGGAAAGTAAATTAAAACTGGATAAATCAAGGGAAGTACTTAACCCAAAATTCATTTCTAAATACACAAAGTTTTTATTACACAATGGCAGTTAGCCTGAGGTAAAAATCGTTGATTACCAGTATGTTTGACACCCAAGCTGACAAGTGAAGCCATATAATTATGCATGTTAATTGATTGACAGGTAAAATATAACTTCAGGTAATGTCAGTTACACCAGATATGTTGGGCTGAAATTTTTCATTCATGAAATATTTCATACACTGGATTTTTTTCTCTTCAACAGGAGGTCGGGAGGAGACCCCTGAAAACGGGATTATTGTACTCCCGTCGGGAGGTTCACATGTATGAAGCTACCAATGAGCAAATGATAAGGCAAGCATAAAGACTAGCTTTACAATCCTACATATATTAACACCTTGTTACATAAAAACAATTTTCATAAGTACTTTCTTATATCAACTTCTTAGATGTGAGAGTTGTTGATGACGTTCAAAGAAATGGCAGATGTTTTATATATTTAAAGAATTTTATTAACATTTTGTCTGGTTATTTTCTTATAACTGTAAATCTGTTTTAGCAAGTGAACAAAGGCAGATGTCTTTAGAAATTTAAATGCCATGATTTTTCTATATGGAGCAAAGGAAACAGGAGTGGACACACTTAAATGTCCCACCTTGTTTACTGATTGAATAAATGTTTAAAGTCTTTAAGATAATGGTTTTACTGCAAGTATCAGATAAACTTAACATTATCAATAACTCCTGTAAATGAGGTCAAGGTCAGAAGAACCCTGCCAAATGAATATGTACACGTTACAATATTTCATACACCCAATGTAGATAGATATTGCTTATAGTATCTGAGAAACAGACCTAACAATGTAAACTTACAATTGACAAATAAACCATGAAAATGGGGACAAGGTCAGATGCTCACTGCCAGACAGACACATACACAATCATAACATAAACCAAAAATAGTTGACTTTTTGCTTATAGTATCTGCAAAACTGACCAAACAATGAAAACTCAACACTGACCACTGAACCATGAAAATGAGGTCAAGGTAGATAAAACCTGCCAAATGAACATGTATACCTAAAGCCTCAGTCACACATTCAGGAATTTTACTACTGTCCTTGATAGAACCATTTACAATTAGCATTTGTCAAAAGTCTAGTCAAAGATCCTGTAATTTGGTGTTGAAAATTCAAACTACTGTATCTATAAAAATATTCATTTAATCATGACAAAAATCAGATATTGTTCAGGAAGCATCCCAATTTAGCCTTTTCCAGCCAAATTTGTCCAGATTATCCATTTCTCAATCCAATTCTGATCCCATTCGTATCTTTTACATGGTAAAAAACGACCAGAAGTAAATTCATTTTTTTTTAAACTTTAACAGAACTTTTCATACATACTGCTTATCTTTCCTTTTTTTTAACTAAATAATGTTCAGGTTTTGCAGTAATGCATTTTATCAGGTTATACCTACCAACAGATTATGCTCTATCATGTTCCATGCTCTTGGCCTCAACATTAAGACTGGTGCCTGGTCCACAGGCGGAACACCTGAAAAATCCAAATCAAGAAAAGTTCAAAGCATGACAGAAAATGTTTGTCTTGTACATAAATCAGATGATGAGTTGAATAGAAGTTTATTTAGGACAATGATATTAAGGTGATATTAATATGTGCAATGTTTTCAACACTGGATAAAAAAGTTACATTCAACTTGAAACATGCCTCCCCTTTAAGAAAAAAATATTCTGATTCTGTCGGGTTGTTGTCTCTTTGACACATTCCCCATTTCCATTCTCAATTTTATTAAAGATGTTCGCTCCTCATGTTTTTGAATTTTTGCCAGATATTTGGAATCCTCTGGTTTTATCCATGTAGTGCCATAAAAAAAATTGCCCCCTAACCCTTACTTTTCTTTTCATAATTTTACTATATATAGTTTAAAAAGCCATATTTGAAAATCTTATAAAATCCTTGTTATTTTTTCATAGAGTTTGAAAGAATAAAGGTGCCAATGTTAAATGTATGAAAAATCTAGCTTATATAGAGAGAATCATTTCCTGACAAATTTTCAGTGGCTTATATCTCGAAAACAAGCACACGGACCCTTCATTTTTTTCTGCTTTTTTAGTTCCTTTGTTTTTTATATTCTATCAATTTATAACAGTCTTTTAAAAAGCTTGTTATTTTGAAACAGAGTAGGGAATATCCTTAAGTCAGGAACCTAGTCAATGTTTGTTTTATGTTATATGTAACAACAAATAAACCTTCTTGGAGAATTTGGTGTTCATGGCAGATCTTAGATGGTCGCTGTTTTATTTACTAACAAGCATTCTGTGAGTATTGCCTGGCAATACATAGTCCCCTACCGGTTAAAAATTCATTGTACTGGAACAATATGCTAACTTGATCTATAACTTGTCATGGTGTAAACTATATAAAAAATATCAAGTCAATATCTTCAAGCATGACAAAAAAAGTGTGGAAAACTTAAATTTAAGTGAATTTTCTAAGTCCAAGGACCATAGCTCTGCACAAAATCATCAGAACTGAAATTCAAACTTAATCTGTAACTTGTCATGATAAAACTATATACCAATTATCAAATCAATATCTTCAAGTGACGAAAAAAGTGAGGAAAACTGATTATTTGAGTGAATTTTCTAAGTCCAAGGACCATAACTCTGCACAAAATCATAAGACCGGAAAAAAAATCGTAACTGATCTGTAACTGGTCATGATAAAACTATATACCACTTATCAAATCAATATCTTCAAGCATGACGAAAAAAAGTGCAGAAAACTAATTATTTGAGTGAATTTTCCAAGTCCAAGGACCTTAACTCTGCACAAAATCATCAGACCAGAACAAAATTTGAACTTGGTCTGTAACTTGTCTTGATAAAACTATATATAACAATTATCAAATCAATATCTTCCAAGCATGACGAAAAAAAGTGCGGAAAACTGATTTGCCGTACTGACTGATGGACAGACAGACAGACAGGTGGACGGAGTGCAAACCTAAAGTCCCCTTCGACTTCGTCGGTAGGGGACTTATAACCTATTAAGACTGTGTGCCATAAAGAACTTAACATACTGTATAGGCGCCCATCTATTGTTGAAGAAAGTATGGTTCAGAAATAATTCATGGGGGCTTGAATTTATTCTGATTTTACCACGTGTTGGCCCTTTATGCTAAATATTTTACAACAAGCAATCTCGTTGTAAAATATTTTGCATAAAGGGCCAACATGTGGTAAAATTAGTATAAATTTTAGCTATCGCTCGTGGTAAAACATTTAGCATAAAGGGCCAACACGTGGTAAAATCAGTATAAATTCAAGCCCCCATGAATTATTTCTATTCAAAACAAGACAAATACGTCAATTCTTTTGGATCAAAGCTCTCAAGGTGAAGGCAAATAAATATTCCCATATTTAAACACACTATTAATATTGACGTAAAAGACAAAGAAAACTAAATTAGTGACATGATGAAAATATGTACAATAACATACATGAGCAGGTTTAGACGAGGTTAAATGAATATCTTACTTTTATTTTAGAAAATTGGCGTTCAACACATTTCTATCATCGTTTGCTAATGTATTGACGTAAAAGACAAAGAAAACTAAATTAGTGACATGATGAAAATATGTACAATAACATACATGAGCAGGTTTAGACGAGGTTAAATGAATGTCTTACTTTTATTTTAGAAAATTGGCGTTCAACACATTTCTATCATCGTTTGCTAATGTTTCCGTGTTTTGATGACTTTCAATTTCACATTCATGCTTTTTGCCATAGAAAGCTTATACATGTTTTATTCTTACTTTATCGTTCAATGACATCATTTACACCCATTGACCTTGTGTAACTCATTCATTAAAAGCATACGAAGCGGGAGTATGATGGGAACAGCCCATACAAATTATGATGTTTCTGATCAGCTACATACAATATATTCATATTTTACCACTGGTGTGTACTGAAAGTGTTTGAAGAATGTCATATAAGAATAAGATTTATACCCGCACCTCATTTTTATTGATATTGGTACCAAAATAAAGTTCCTATTAAATATGTCTCCACTTTCTGGTCCCCAGTCATGCTGAGTTTAAGAACATCGAGTACAAGATTTTGTAACAAATCAGTTGCACCAACTTTAAAGAAGACAACCTGAGAAATGACAGTATAGACATCCATATTTGAAGAGGGGTTAAATAAATTACTGTGGAATGTGGGTTCATTAATTTCTCTGATACCAGTCTTTGTGGATTGTGAGAAATTTGTACTTTCTTAAATATTTGATTTCGTGGTTTTGCCGAAGTCTGTATACAAGCCTATAAAAAATTTATAATTTGTTGAACATTTAAATTTGTGCTTCACATTTACCAACAAAATCTGGTATCTAACAAATAATAATGAATCGACAGTAAGTAGTTTCACTTTATATAAAAATAATGAGATGTGGTATCATTGCCAAAGAGGCAACTTTCCACCAAAGTTCAAATGAAGTGGATGTAAGCACTAGACATCTGTACAGCCTTATACAATGAGAAAAACCCATACTGTATAGTCAGCTATAAAAGGCACCGACATGAAAAATATAAAATAATTCAATTGAGAAAAATAACAGACTAATTTATAACAAAACAATTTACGAAAAAACAAATATGACAGACATGAACCAACGACAACCAATGAACTACAGGCTCCTGACTTGAGACAGGCAAATAAACATGTGGTGGGGTTAAACATATTTAATTCAGTTGAAAATTTAATCATTTTAATTACCTGCAATGTTTCCATGAACAAACTGATATATGTTATACAATCCTAGAAGTTGGTTCTTCCATGTAGGACAATGCCCATCGTCAAAATCTGTCTGAAATATAAGAAAATTATTGATGAAATAGTCAAATTTGAAAAAAAAACTACAGACTAAGCTTCATCTTTTTCAAAAATGCATCCAAAAAGTCAAAAATTACCAAAGCTAGATTTAAATGACTCCTAATTTTTAGGTCTAGCCCTGCTCTCAATATTTTCAAAAATTGTCCAATTTCCCAAATTATAATGTGAAATAGGAAGATCACATTTATAGCTGAAGAGAAAAACAGCCATCTTTATATTTTCTTCATTTTCTTTTTTTCATACTTTTAATGTCTTGTAAACATAAGAAGATGTGGTTTGATTGCCAATGAGACTACTCTTCACCAGAGACCAAATGACGTTGAATTCAACTATAGGTCACCATACGGCCTTCGACCACTGTCTGTTGGGTCAAAGCAACTGAAATATCCATTTATGGTTATAACATGGAAAAAATAGCAAATTACAAGGACAAATGAAAAAGTAAAGTTCATTGTCTACATTTTCATTGCCCACTGTTTTTCATTTTCATATGTAAACAATCCACTGTTTTTCAAAGTCTTAAGTAAACAATTATCTTTCCATTGTTTTTCAGTCTTACATAAACAAGGCTACGAATCCTTGAGGACTTTATCTTGCTTATTAAACACCTTCAATGATGCATCAAGGATTTGTATAGTAAGATGCATCAATGATCAAAGCCTAAATTCAACTAATTTTTATAGTTCTTATCATGCGTTGTTACAAAAGTGTCCCAGATTAGGGAAGGGTTGAATACACATAAACATGTTTAACCTTGTCATATTCTGTATATGTGCCTGTCCCAAGTTAGGAGCCTTTAATTCAGTGGTTGTCTATTATTGCTGTATATCACATTTGTTTTTGTTTAATGTTTTGTTATGTTTACATTTTGTTAAGTCAGAGCCTTCTATAGCTAGTTATGGCATACAAGTTTGGCTCATTATTGAAGGTTATATGGTCACCTATAGTTGTAACATCTACATCATTTGGTCCCTGGTGAAAAGTTGTCTCATTGGCAATCATACCACATCTTCCTGTTTTTAAAATAAATGTGAATTTATCAATAGAATATTAATTTAACCAGTTAGTGAAAACACCTACTTAAAAACACCTACTTAATAAAATGCTCCGCTGGGGCCCAGCTTGATACGACCGCAGAGGTTGAACCCTGAACAGTTGGGGCAAGTATGGACACAACATTCAAGCTTGATACAGCACTGAATTTGGATTGTAATTAATTATTTGACACAGCATAGGTTTCTGACACCGAATGAATGTGGTCTAAGAACTTAAAAAGTTTTAATTTACCTATTCAAACCATATCATTATTATTTGCTTTTATATATAAATCAGAAATAACCAATTTAAAATGGAAAATTTTAAAGAAAAAAAAGGAAACCCCCCCCCCCCCCCCCATTTTTTGAACCCCCTTATGATTCATCACCCCCAAACTCAATCCCAGCCTTCCCTTTGTGGTATGGTACCTTGCAGTACAATTTCAGAGAGATCCATACACTTGAACACAAGTTATTGTCTGGAAACTAGAAAAATGCTTGTTTTTTGGCCCCTTTTTGGCCCCAAATTACAAAACGTTTAGGGCAATTACCCCCAAACTCAAACCCAGCTTTCCCTTTGTGATATGAAACCTTGCAGTAAAATTTCAGAAAGATCCATACACTTACACACAAGTTATTGTACTGAAACTAGAAAAACGCTTGTTTTTTGCCCTTTTATGGCCCCTAATTCCTAAAATTTTGAGGGAATTACCCCCAAACTCAATTCCAGCTTTCCCTTTGTGATATGGAACCTTGTAGTACAATTTTATAAAGATCCATACACTTGAACACAAGTTATTGTCTGGAAACTAGAAAAATGATTGTTTTTGGCCCTTTTTTAGCCCCTAATTCCTAAAATTTGGAGGCAATTACCCCCAAAATCAATCCCAGCATTCCCTTTATGATGTGGAACCTTGTGATACAATGTCAGAGAGATCCATACACTAACACACAAGTCATTGTCATGAAACTAGAAAAATGCTTGTTTTTTGCCCCTTTTTGGCCAATATACGACCTCAAAATTTTTTGGCACTCGTATAAAAAGCGCTTTTTGAAATTAACCATCATCAAGAACGAACCCAAACATTTGAAAGTTAAGGATGTATAAAACCTAAACACATAAAGAGCTATATGACAAAAAGGGACATAAAAAATAGTCAAATTCATCTATTAATTTTAGGAAATAGTACCTGTTATTGTTTGGACTCTGTAAATAAACTTTCAACAGCACCTTTGTCCAGAATATCAATGAAATATTTGCCACTGGACATTAAGCAAAAAACAATCATCCTTTCAATGAACTGTTTTTTTAAAGATTAAATTCTCTATCCCCATTCCGATCTCATAATTTTGTTTTACATGTCAGTTTTGTTCATATTAAGTTTTTGCAAGAAGGTTTGTTTGGCGTAACCAAATATAAACAATCATCGATTGTAATTGTCTACCAATTGAACAACACCACTGCTGAAAATTAATATTTCCACAACATTTAAATAATCTTAAAAAATTCAAAATATTTACATTATTTTTTCTTTCAACATGTTTAAGAAACATAACAACTAAAAAAAAATTAGTATTCTCAATAAAAATATTATTGTCAAATTTTTAAAAATAAAAACTGAAAATTATAATTGATTTGGAGACAAATTTTAAGTTTTAGATCTTTATCTTGATCTTAGATTCAATTCTGAATGTTTTAAATATATATCTTGTATTGTTAAAAAGATTGGAATTTTACATTTACTCATTTGAAAAATTGTACTATTAAAATTTCTAAGTTTGAACATTTCAATATTCATTTTGAAGACACTGATTAACAACTGAAAAGGGTGTAACAAATTTAAGTAAATGTTTGCAAAGTCATGAAAAAGCTGACAATTTTTTAGAACTAAACTGCAAATTTTTGACAGGCTTGATAAAAAGGGAACAAAGGAAAATGACAACCTTCTAATTGCAATTTTACATGTCTACTTTACACCTCTTTTCACCATATTCACCTGCTTGAATGTGGACAGAAAATAAATCACACCCATAATTATCACCTGTAACAGTCCATAAGTATAAATACAGATCTGAAATTGTCATCTTTACAAATCACACAGCATCCACTGAATTGTAAGTACTTAGTGAAATCTTAAGGCAAATATTTTACTTTTTTAGTTTAAACTTTTAAAAAAATATTTTTATTTTAAGACAAACATTAATTTTGATTTCCAGTTACATTAAAAACATTTATTTCAGTAATTTATAGACAACATTTTACTTTTTAGTTAAATTTAAGTCAAGCTATTATTTTGAGTTAAAGTCTAAAGGAAACATAAACTGCCAATAAATTGTCAATAAAAATTTTTGTGACATATTCTTATTTTCAGTCAAATCTATAAACTTTTATTTTCAATTCCGTTTTGGTTTTAAATGTCTAGTTAAAAATAATTAAAAGCTATTATATCATAGTTTTACATCTAAACAATCTTTAATTGAAAAGTGTTCTTTTTTATTTTGTTGATCTTCTTTTTTTAATATTCAGCAAAAGTAGGAGAAAAAACTGTTTTCTTTAATTCACATTTTTCTAAATGTTTTTATCACGTTCATTCTAAGTCTATCACGTAGATGGGATTTTTTTTTAACTTTGATTGATTAAAAAAAAAAGTGAATCAATTTCAGGACAAAGAATTTCTGAAACATGTAATTATTGGTATATTTGAGACATTCAAAATTTGAATCTTTTTAAATATCAAACATCTTTCTTATTATATTTAAGAATTGAAAAAAGCCGATTTAAAAAATTTTCATTTATTGATTAAAAAAATATTTTTTATTATCTACATTGAGATCAAAATGTAAAAATATTTTTCTTATTGTTGTTTTTTTTTTTTTTTTTTGGGGGGGGGGGGGGGGGTCTTTTTTGTTTTTTTACAGTTTGTGTTTTTACGTTTTATTATTACATGTATCATTTTCAAACCTTTGTTGCTCAAACATGTACCTCACCTTTTAATCAATTTATAAATAAACTATTTTTAAATTTTGGAAATAAAAAAGTTACATTATAATCATTTTTGTCAAAATTTTCTTCAGTTTTTATTTTACTTTTGTCAGGTACTTTTGATACATACAGGAATTTTTGGCAGTGTTTTTTTTTTTAACATGAACAGAAATGCACAGATATCATGGATATAAAAATAGTATCATTTTTTCCAATAAAAATATTGACTTGAAATTTACAGATTTTTGTTGATTGACGCTATTTTAGCTGGACATTTTTTTATAGGAATTTCCCATTTTCAAAGCAAATTATCTCCACTGATTTATAAATTTTGTTTTGTTTATTTACAGATATTGCCTACCATGTCGACACAATCTACATGATGCTGAGGTTTTGTAAGATGGTCATTGTTGTCAAAGTTTCAATGACCATCTAACAGTACCCACTATCATGCTTTTAAGTCATCAGTGACCAGTGTGCAGTCTACATGTCTCAGTGACCAATATCCAGTACTGTGAAACGAACTGAAAGAAACTGTGAATACCAACAACTGTGTCTTTTGTCTGTCACTCCTAATAAAAATGATTTCTAGCATTTAATTATGCATCTTATATTTTCATTCACTTGTGTCTTTTAAATCTACTTTTGATATTTTTTGGTTTCATTAAAAAAACATTACTGTTCAACTATGAAGGGATATAGATTGATACTTCATATTTAAGTTTTAATTGATATTTTTAATTATACTATTAAAAAAATCATATAAATTAATCTTAGATTAAAATTTACTTACAAAAACTAACAAATGGTAACATGGATATTTTTAATTTTGTCTTAACATAAACAGAATCAAGATATTTAAATGCATGCTTAATGTTTTCGAAAAAAAAAATTGTATCTTTTGTATTCCACAATTTGTGTTGTTCAGATGTACAAATATTCCACTCTTAGCTCTATCACAAGGTAAGTGATGAGATATTTTTAGCCTTGTTTAAAAGCTTTACAGAATGAGATACAGGCCATTACTCTATTTTTAACGTGATATGGGATATTTGTACTCTTTTTTTAAAGGATAGTTAGAAAAAATAATTTTGGGATAAAGGATAGCTTGAATTATTATCTAGGATATAGTATAGCTTAAATAACCTATTAGAAGAGACAGCTTAGGGGATAAGAAAACGTGAAAATAACACCTAAAAATAGGTTTTTTAGCACTTGAAATTGGGTAATTGTAAATGAGCTTTAATTTCTATCCTAGAATTCTCAGTCCATTTTACATTATATATATTTGATAAAAAAATTATCAAAATAAATGAGATTATAAAAAAAAGAAGAAAAAAAGACTTACCGTAATTTTTTGTCAAAAGTAGTTTAATTTAAATTTATTATCAACAAAAGGTAAGTGGTACATGTACAATGATTGGTCCTTTAAAGATTTTTCTATCTTTGGTGTGTCCTTAAATGTTTGTTGTTTCAACATTAGGCTTAAAAAATTGTTTGGTTTAGGTAATCCTTAAAGTCATGAAAGTTTTCACAAATCATTTTATTCTTTTTTAATATTTACTACTTTATATTTTTATGCTCAACATATTTTACAATTTTTTTTTTGCAACATTTTGACCTTGATTGTACTTGATGACAATCATTACAGAAACATGTGCTCTAAAATCAGCATGATACATTTTTTCTTACATTATATTAAATGTATCTATTCACTTCAAATTTCATAAAAAGGTTCTTGAAACAATTATTGTTGGCCATTCAACTGTAAAAAGAAAGTATCACAATTGAGATGCTGTAAATGAAAATTTAAAGCTTTTTGGCAAACCAAAAGTAAACCAAAAAGCTTGCCCATCATTGGCACACCCAGCATACTATCCCTACCTTAACCAAACAATTATGCATAAGCCTTGTATGTGTTATTCAACTAAAATTTTGATACAACAGATCTACAAAAATCATCTGCAATGTGGAAGTGTTTGGTGTAATAATGATTTGGTGGGGAAAATGATTACCAAACTTAAATTACACCAAGCAATTTGCAGTCCATGTCATCAGAAGTTAAACTCGTAACCACCTAGTTCCTTGATGCAGGATTTTGAAGAAAAATTTCGACAGACAATACAAACATAGGTATTTGAGTAAGTATTTTGCAGCACATATTACAAAAAGTTCATGTTTTACACATACAAACATGGGCATAACAGTAAGGAATTTGAAGAAAAAGATCATACATAACTACACAACAAGCATAAGAGTTAGATTTTGGAGCAGGTATTTTAAAAAACCAATACATGGCTGACAATAAAATGGGTATTAAAGTATGAAAAACAGTACCCAGTAACACAAAGGTGACTCAAATACAGGAATATAATGTACAAGTAAACTCCTCAAAGACTTCTTTGAAGTAGAAATGTGTAGAGGCCAATGGATAACAGCAACAGAGGTATCAGAGTAAGCTGTTCTCTCATAAACACGAATTTGAAAAAGAAATCCATTGGTATATATGACCCAAAGGAGAAGGTATGATAATGCAACTTTTTTTTTGCCCCTTGAATTTATAAATCAAATAGGTATTATAAATGACCAAACAACAGTCTTTCGAACATCAGTATTAATTATATATTTTTGAATGTTGTCTTACATATTGCCATATTGCCATTATGGCTTCAAGCTTCTTGCATTTTGTGCAAAACAGCAAAAAATGCCAAGATAGCCTCATTTTGAAATTTTGTCATTTATATCTAAAAGTGAGCATCATATTTGTGAAGAAGTCAATCAAAATGTTCAAAATCTATTTTAACCAAAAACTATGAGTAAAATGGCCATTTTAGATAAAATACGTAAATTTCTGCAAATTTTTTTTTACTTCATAGTGATATCACAAGTGATCGTCATGCACTAAATTGTATGGATTATATAATTTTGTTCATTCATTAATAAACTGACACAATTTTGAAAGGCATTGTTTTTTATTTTTCATGTCAGGGCCTATCACAACTTGCTATCTGGTATGAGTTTTGCTCCTTGTTAAAGGCCGTACGGTGACCTAAACTTGCTAACTTCTACATCATTTGGTTTTTGGTGGAAAGTTGTCTCATTGGCAATCTTACCACATTTTCTTATTTTTATATTGGATAAGTTAACTATTTTTGCAGTTTTAGGGGCAAAATAACGGCTCCAATCACATCTCCTTTTGAATAAGTCTTAGAGTCACTGTATCAAAGATCTTCAGAAGCAGAATCACTAAAAGACCATGGTTGATCTTTTAACACAATATTGGTATAAGAGTAAATTGAAACCAAAATTTTGAAGGTCAAAGTGAGTCATAGGATTTAGCAAAATATTCCAAAGATAGTTTTCAAAAATCTTCGTTTCTGATGGCTTCAAATTCTTCACTCGATATTTTTTTTTAAGAAAACTAAAAAATCCACGAATATAAGAACCCAGGAACAAATAACTTTTGCTCAAACCACGAAATTTGATAGCCACAAATAAAAGTACTTTCACAGTATAGGTAATTTGCAGTTAAAAGTGTCATTTATCTAAACTGACACTACACATTAATATTCAATTCCACAATATATCAGGCAAAGAAATAAACTGCGTCTCCTTGGCAATAATATCCCATATCCTTATTTTATACTAACTAGTTAAATAAAGCTTTTCTCAAGACATTGTTCATGAGCAAAACTGAACATGAGAGTTAATACAATAGCTGAAATGGCAACAGACAACCACTAACAAAGTTCCCCCCCACCCCCGCCATTTTAATCTTTTAGTGGACTAGAAAACAAACCTGTATCCCTTGAGCTGTAGTTTTCAAACTGGCTACAAAATGACTTGTGTTGCTAGGAGACACATCACCAAGGTCAACATGTCTACACTGTAACCTTTGTGGAACCGGCCTGACTTTCCAGTTTCCATGGAGAATTGCAGATTTTTTGCTGAAATCTGGCAGACCACCAGTGGAATCTAATAATAACTTTCTTCTCTGCCTTTCTTGGAAAATCTGAATCAAAAGAATGATTTAATTATCAGATCATGAAGGCTGCTTGCTGCTAAAATGCAAAATAAATGTCTTTATTAATAGACATGACAGTTATTAAATGTAAAATACATAAAAAATTACACATGAAATTAAGGGAAAATAGTTCATTGTGCTTGTCTTTCAGTTACAAGCATTTGTAAAAAAAATAGTATTTTGGCAAAGAAGAAGTCTCTGGAATTTTAATAGAAAGGGAGAAGATGAAATGAAAGTTATTTCATGTAAAATTTCATTCCAAATAACCAGAATTTCAAATTATTTAATCATGTTAACCAGAAGTGTATTTGAGTTGAAAGATGTTGAAAATGTATTGAGAAATTTTAAGTTGCTAAAAAATTATTGTGTTTACATTATGGCATCTACTACTACAATAAACTGTGTGATGGTCATATGTGTATTGTCAACGTTTCCTTAATTTGTTGTAATCCCTCTGGGATCATCCTTGGTAATTAATGTTTATACCAACGAGCTCTGTGTTTAAATATTCTAAAAAATCCATCTCAAATACACTTCTAACTGAATATTTTCAATTTATTATTTCTTCTACATTTTATATACAAGCTTAAATTCATCATTCCTTTCTTTCCATATGATGCGAATAAAGATAATTTTAGTATCAGAGATAATAACTTTAAAGAAAAAACTTGAACCAAAGTTGCCAAATATATAAATAGATCTCCCTCTTTATACCATCCTTCAATTAATGCCCCTAATTTCCAGTCAACCTTTTTCATAATTATGTTTTTTTCATATAAAGTTATTGTGGATGATCTAATTATTTCAATCGTTAATGTAACCTTTTAGCGCCGTTTTCCATTTCGCTATTGTTAATGTCACATGCTTTGTTTTTCATTTCATTGTTGTGAAAATCACTTTTTGCACCGTTTTCTATTTCACCAATATTAACATCATGTTAAGAGCATTTTTCATTTCACAATTGTTAAGGATGTTCGCTCCTCTTGTTTTTGAAATTTTGTCAGATATTCGGAATCCTCTGGTTTTATCCATGTAGTGCTAATGAATATTTTGCCTACTAACCCCTATTTTTCTTTCCATAATTTTATAACATATAGTTTAAAAGGCCATATTTGAAAATCTTATGAAATTCTTGTTATTTTTTCAAAGTTTTTGAAAGAAAAAAGATGGCAATGTTAAATGTGTGAAAAATTTAGAGAGAATCATTTCCCGCCAATTTTTCAGTGGCTTATATCTGGAAAACAAGGTCACGGACCCTTAATTTTTTTCTGCTTTTTTAGTTCAGTTATTTATATACTATCAATTTATAACAGTCTTTTAAAAAGCATGTTATTTTGAAAAAGAGTAGCGAACATCCTTAACGTCACTATATCTTTGGTTAACCTTGTTTCATTATTATGTTAAACATTATGATATTGACTTAAGATTACACAGTCAAAAGAAAAAGATGATGTTACTGCCTCTTTCCTTAAGTACATAAGTCACAGTTATCTTTGATATTGCACCACCATAATAATAATAATAAACTCTTTATTTAAAGAGGGTAACTCAATTAGAACTAGTCTAATTTTCATTGAGGCCCTCAAACAAAATACATATATACAATTAACATTCATATATCAAAATACAATATATATATATATATATATACAAATCAATCATTCAAACATTTAAATGGCAACAATTGATATAGTTTTCATATTCTAACCATAAAAGAAAAATTATTTGACCTGCATAGAATTTTCAAGAAAATGATTATAACAATGTTTCTTGAATAGTTCCACATTACAATTTTTTATTGTGAATGGTAAATTATTCCATACCTTGGTTGCAGAATAATGAAAAGATTTTTTATAAAAATTTGAAATTGGTCTTGGAACAAATAGATCATTATTAGAGACAGATCGTAAATTGTAGTGTTGAACATCATTAATATTTAGCATTGCTAAGTAATCAGGTGTTAGTCCATTACTTATTGCAAAAAAAATTTTTTGATCCAAAGACTACAGCACAGTATGAAAAGGGTGAAGTGCATATCAAATTGACTATAGTTTGTGTGTATACTAGGCTACTCTCTTCAGTGCAATTACATGTAATAGATGTAAACCTATATCTTATAGCATCTGAGACATAAAACTTTAAATATAAACTTGAATCAATGTCAATTAAGGTAGCTGGGGTGTCTCAATGGTGGATGATAGATTTTTCTTAAACTTCTGTAAAGGACTTTCTTGGTCATTGTATTGTCAAATTTCTAAGTTAAAACTGGGGGTCACGGGCCTTGTTTTTTTTTTTTTTATTAAAATACATTGAAATTAACGAAATCACTGTTATTTTATATGGGGGAAACTTAATTTTTCCTCTTTGAAACATTAAACGATAGAATTGGTTAAATAAAATTCATTGAGAAAACTGCTTTTCATAAATACTTAGGAAAAATCAAATAAAAATAGGATGTCACGTACCTTATTTTCTTGAAAAATTCGAAAATCACAAATCGTCCTATCAAATTTAATATAATTATCTGCCCTTGATTTTAAAAGGATTTTCTCTGAAAAATTTTGATGTACTTAATGACACATAATTTTTGGATACTTAAAATTTAAATTTCCAGTTTTAAATGTTTCTGTTGTTTATTGAATGATACTTGGTAAAATATTTATTAACCAAATAAGTATTTTTGCAACCAGATAGAATGTTCAGAAAAAGACATCCTTTCTACCTTAGGGCTATTCCATTGAAATGTATGTGGGAGGGTAGGAAGGGAAGTTTAATTATTGAATGTGGGTCATGGGTCTTTTTTTCAGTATGCGTCTATTACCATTATGCAAAATTATCTAAAAGATGGTTCTTGGTTGTAGGGATATTTTGAAAGTCCCTTCCTATCCTCCCACATACATTTTAATGGAATAGCCCTTAAGCATGAAAAGTGACAATGAAACTGATTTTGTTTGTCTGGATGTTGCCCCTCTCCTTAATTACACCTGTACCAAGTTAGGTTGCCTTAGTTACACAAACCAAGTACCTCAATCATTGTTGAAGACAAGAAAAGACAACTTTATTACAACATAGACACATGTGCCACAAGAGATTTGCAATCATAAATATATAAAAATACATTTGCTTGGCAAACAGCAGTAAACTTTATCAATATATATATAAAAATAAATAACAAACACAACAGAATTAATTTTCATAGATTTCAGCAACAGTAGTTTAACGAAGTTCAAACAGTCCCCAATTGTACCTAAATTGTTGAAGCAAACTAAAAATGTATGTATAACTTCAGAAGGCATTTATATTACAAATATCATGAGCCAATACAAATTGTCAACAGAACAAAACAAGCTTAAAATTGATTACTAAAACTAAAATATACTCCTCCATTTTAAACTTGGCCATATTTCTAGCTCGAAATTGTGCATTTTTCAACTTTTTTTTTGTATGTTTTCTTTGTCTGTGTTTTTCTATTTGTGTTATTTGTATTTTTTTTCTTATTTTTCTACTATTTACCTCTTCAACATCATTGTCAAACTTATTCACCAGGTCTGCTACAAACTTTACAGCTTCTGGTGTAAGCAGTGTTCTGTAATAGTGTTCATAGTTCACAGGGGGACTACTCACCTCTATATTGGTTAGACCTAACTAGAATTTAAATACAAATTACAGTTAGGTTACATCAATAATGTTTCGTCACTTTTTTAGTAACATACTCTGTTACCTTTTAAAGTATTGTTAATAAATATAGAACATCACTAAGATTTTTTCAATACTCTTAAATATATTAGTTACCAAATAGTTATCAAGCATGTCAAGCATATCAAAAGAAAATTTCTACAAATACGCCCATACTAGTTAATGTCTTGTGAATTTTCTCCATGCAGAACTCTAAGATCTTTCTCTTGTTTCCCTGTCAGCCATTTGGATTGGCATAGAAAAAATTGGTCAATTACATACTAAATTAATAGTCATTTGTTATGAGGCCATACCTTTTTTTCACATGTTTTATTTTGGTTGTTTTGATGAGAGTCACAATACTAGACATTTATTGCAGGAATACAGCTAGTTATCGGCAATTTGTACATGTTTCCTTTGATCCTACTGCCTTAAATATTTGTTTAGATCATGGACAGGAGACTAGATACTCGAAAATATTAGGCAATGACGTCATGTATCAGTGCAGCAAAGTCGCGTGTTCATGTCCATCCGCATCAATTTATCAATGAAATGCACATGACTTCATTCATACAACCGAACAACTATTACATCATTTTGTACGCGTAAAAGTAGTTTTACTTAATATTCCATTTTATTTTATATTCTCAACCAAAAACACATATTGTTAAAACAAATTGCCAATACAAAGACATTTTTGAAAGAATAATGTCATTTTATTTTTTGATACTGACTTCATCAGATCGAATATCAGCTTGCCCTAGCGGGCTCGCTTGATATTCTTGCTGATAAAGTCAGTATCAAAAACAAAAATGCCATTATTCTATATATGTCTTTTGTGTAATTGTATTGTTGGTTTGCTATCTTGTTGCTGTGTACACAACATCTCCTTTTATTCATAGCAAATTTGCAGAAGTATAAATTGAGAGTAAGTAAACCAAAGTAATGATTTTTTTCATTCCTTCAAGAAAATAGGGAATTAACTTCTAAAAATTTAGCTCTATAGCTATGACTACAATTATAATTTTACCAAATATTATATTATTTACCCAATAATATTTCATGTAAAAAAGGATGTAGACCTAGGTTAAAGCATTTTTTTCTAAGGTGAATTATCCATCAAATAAAATAAATATCAAAAATATTTCATTATATGACACAATTTTTCTGTTATGCTTATTAGCTTTTACATGTTAAAATATGATTGATTGTTAGTGTTTAACGACATATTCAGCACTTTTGGCTATATCATGGTGGTCAGTTTTTATGGGATTGCGGAAGCCTGAGTGGCCAGAAAGAATCCCAGACCTTCAGCAGGAACAATCCTAGTCAATTAAGATTGGAGTTGAGAGCACCTTCCACTTACTGGTTCAAACTCACAACCTCAGTGTTGACAGGCTACTAATACAGACGATGAACAACTTAGATCACTTGGCCACAGAGGCCCCTGTTGAAAGATGATAAGTGGGACATGTTTTATGGGAAAACATTACAATAATTTAAACATTGTTAAAGGATCTCTGCTAATCATAAAATTTTGTATCAAAAGTCATACAATAAAGTTGTTATATATCCTGTACCTTTTTATGAAACTTCTTTTAACACATCAGAAAATAGACAAAATGGCATCCGTCTAAATTCTTTCTAATGTGAAGTATGAAAATTTTACCTTCTGAAGTCCACTCTTCAAATGCAGACAATCTTCAGATGAATCAAAACTACAAAGCTTTCTAGTAATACATGGTTGTCTCCCTTTCACCAATAAATGATTCTTTATGATTTTTAGTCTGTCCATTTCTGATTTTCAAACCATGTCCTAATGAAGAAACAGAAAACAAACAATTGTAATATAAAAAAAAAGGAGATGTGGTATAAATTGCCAATAGAACAACTATCCACCAGAGTTCAAATGAAGTGGATGTAAGCAATTATAAGCCACTGCACAGCCTTCGACAATGAGAAAATCCCATACAGTATAGTCGGCTATAAAAGGCCCTGATATGAAAAATTAAAAACAATATAAACAATAATAACTAGCGTCCCAAGTGCCCTTGTGCTTTTTCTATCTTTTTTTTGTTTTCTTTAGTAGATTCCAGTTTTTATGGATCAAATGTTGGAAAAAATTAATTCAGTTTCTAAACATGATAAATGGTGCTATTTTACCTGCTCCAGCAAAATAGCCTCCTGAGTGCTATTTTGCCAGCTCCAGCAAAATAGTGATTTACATAGAGTTTTGCTATTTTGCCGGTCTTATTTCAGATTTTTGTTCAGACTAAATGATATAAATTCTAAGAATCATTTCATTTTTAAGCTTGACATATATGTATAATGGACATTTGGATATCATTAAATGTTAAAGACAGACAATCTTGACCTCTAGATGTCTTTAAATGACTTTCTTGCATTGTTGTGTTGCTGAATAAATTACATACTTGTGCAGTAAAATGAATAATGAATCGAATAGTGTATGATTTTATCTATTTTGAAAATGGATCTATATACCATTTACTTAAAGAGAAACTTGCTGCCACAAGTCTTGGATGGAAATTTCCATGTTTTCTTAATGAAATGAGCTTCGATATCAAACAGATCCAGCAAGTCCTTGAAGAAGACTGTCAGACATTTGAGAAATCTTCAGGGTACAACTTATACAACTTATACAAGTGATTTTGGAATCAACTTTTTTAAGTGATTTGGCATTAAAAAATTGAAAATTTTTACAAAATGAGACACTAGATTTTTTTAAATCACTGAAACAAGTAATTCGAGAAGTAAAAATTTAAACACTTAAGTAAGTGGCTATAACATTTACATCATATTATTCCGACAAGCTTGATCTTTTTATTGGTTAAAAGACAAGGATTCCATTAAAAAAAAACTATATACATGCAAGAATTATCCTTTGCTCGATCAGGCTATTAGTTTCTACAGTTTTTTTTTTAAATATATGCATTAACCATGTGTTATTAAACTGGAAAAATTTGTAGATCAGGAAAAAATGTGAAGTTTATCAGTATAAGTGAAAGGAAGACAAATCAGGTTGCTTTGGTACTATTATACTAAGTTAATATATTATGTCCCAGGGTTACTTAAAATTGTTGACCTTTGTCATGTTTGTCTGATTGTTAGAGTATTTGATGATTATTTGATCACAGAAAAATTCCAAAGGGTACTTTTTAAAGTTTTAGGGCAATACTGAAATTAATATATATACAAGAGAAAGGGATAACTGATCTATGTAGGCAAATTATAGAAAATTATCTTTTAATATAAAAATTAATGAAATCAGCATTTGAAAATCAAAGGAAACACCAAAATCACTTAAATAGGTGATTACTGAAATATTCAAATCACTAAAATAGGTGATATTGAAATCACTTGTTTTTAAGTCATACCCCTGACCAGTGACATATCAGAAGAAGGGACGGACCTCCCTTTTTCTTTGGACAATCAATGCTTTTGAATGGAGACATATGGTTGAAACTCCCCCCCCCCTTTATCCTGGGTTGGAACCGCCCCTGCTAATCATACCTACCAACTTTTCAAAATCTCCATGGAAGATTTTTAAGTGCTCCTCTTATATTATCATAAGTGTTTTTAATCTACTATTAAATTGTGTTAAAATACCCTTTTAACTCATTTGAATGCTTGTTTTGAGGTGTCTAGTTCATATAATAAATAATTTCAAAATTCAGGTCAACTGTAACCAAGACAATCCACAGTCTAATATCAAGGAGACTCATTTGAGGATTTGGTCACAACTAAAGTGTTAAACCTTAATAACCATGCACCATAAACTAGCAGTAATACACAGAAGATGAATTCCACTTAGCATATAATTTATTTCCAAGACTGGAACTTGTCACCAATGCTGTGACTTCCAAACTTATGTCTTTCACAATGATTGTACAATATATATATCAATGTATATAAGAATTAAACAATTAGCTATGGTCAATTATTACATAATGTGTATAAACAAGTTATTATCGAGATAAAGAAAGATAAATAATTAACACAACTCTTTTAGCAATATCTCTAATTTAAGAAGGATAAAGGATTAAGCCCTAAGGTATTATTGTCACTTTGTATGTAATGTCCATTATCAATTAGATATATAAAAACTTATTGTCCAAGTAGATAATATAATATAAAACATAATTAATGATAAATTCTTTGAGTCTCAAACATAGCATTAAAAACCTAAACACAGCTGAAAGTCATTTTAACTCTGTCATACAACACCTATTGTGAGGGAAATTCCAATAAAATGGTGAAGATTGACAGGTCTGAATAAGGGCTCTAAAACCTTCACTTCATGACATATACGGGAGCGTAGCTATAATCCGACACCCCGAAATTCAAACAGTCCAGTAGTCCGACAGTCCCATAGTCTGACAGTCGGTTAGTCCAACAGTCAAATAGTTGGACGGTCCGATAATCCGCCATTCCGTTAATCCGACAGTCCGATGGTCCGACACAAAGCTGTGCTGCTGCAAAGAATATGGATCTTGTCTTCATATACATGATATAAGCTTTTTAGTATACTGTAAAAATGTGAGCAGTGTTTTAAAATTTAAAAAGGTGAATGCATTGTAATGTATGGGATCAAAATTAATTCCTACACTGTTTGAACAATTAATCTAAGATTCCATTCTTGTTCATCATGTAGAAGTTGATAACGAGAATGTCTGTTTACATACATGAACATGCACGTAACGTATTATGTGGTTGAATGTGAAATGTCACATGCATAGGATTTATGCTTCTCATATCTGAGGGGCGTTAGCCCCAAAGATATGAGATGACTACATCAGATTGATTTACATAGAAGTAATCAAATAAAAATTTCATGGGTGTGCTCGTTACTTTCGAGAATGCGAATAATCGCATGAGGGTCATTGACATTCATGAAATGTATTAGTTTTTATATTAGCCCTACACTCAACGGCCAATTGATTCGGTTCTCTGTCTGTTTTTTTTTTACATTGTATCCATTATAGATTAGTACCTTCCCTCCACGATTTTCTGTAATCACCTATGCAGCCATCACTAAAGTGTGTATGGTTTCGAGGTAGAAGCATACAAAGTGCTTCCAAACAAAACTGACACTTGAGTTAACATAAGGGATTAACCATTCGACTTTTGTTTTCACATCAACGACGTCACATGTAAAATCGTACGTTTATGAACATCGCAGATTCCTCTGCCCTTGATACTTCAAGTTTGCTTGAACAGATTTTCATAAATATTGATGAAAAAAATGCCCTCATAATTAATCATTTAACAGGCCTTTAACAGTTTTAGCCCCATTTATCAAAACTCGGTCTAATCCTTTCCACTATCTAAGGGTATTGGCGGATTAATCCGAGGATTGCCAATTGAATTAAGCCTGCTGCATTCATTTCCTGTTCGTATGGGATTAGTGCGGCCCTATTCAAGATGTCGACGTCATATTGACTGATAAGATAATTTTCTGTGAGAAAAAATATACCAATTTACAAATGTAACATGTCTATATAGGCATTTTTGTCAAAGACAAGAAGCAGCACGTCAGATTATTGGGCTTGTAGGATTATAGGACTGTCGGACTTTAGGACTGGCGGATTATGGGACTATCAGATTATAGGATTGTCAGATTATGGGACTGTCAGATTATAGCATGTATAGCTACTATAGGTCTGACCCTCATATATACAGTAACCAATTCATTATAAGTGTTTTGCAAAGTGTCATAATTAAAATTGTTTGGTTTGAATTAATTAATGGAAAATAACTGAATGTGCATGTAAAGGTTGATCAGTGACAGTTCCAAACTTTAGCAATGACCCCCAAGCAATAATTTTGTCTTTGGCCAAATTACTACGAAAAGAAATATGTTCTGCGTGAATGACAGTTTAATGCATGCTGCCAGAACAAGTCAATAAATCATCAGGCTGCAATTTTCATTGTCATTTCGGATAGCATGGGATTTAAAATACACAAATTTACCGATCAAAATGTCAAGGCCCTGTGAAAAAAAATCTCATCTGTTCTCAGCTGGTACCCTACGGCTACGTAACTGGTACACAAAAGACAAAATAATAAATTTAGAGTCAAACACGGAAATTGCACAACAGAGGAGGCATGACATCTTCACTGTCTAATACTGTAATTTCAATTCCTATTGAATTGTAAAGCTGTTATATTTATTTAAATTTATCTTAAAGTTTTTAAACCCTAACTTTATCACTTTCAATATGTCTCAATCATAAAATTGAGAATGGAAATGGGGAATGTGTCAAAGAGACAACAACCCGACCATAGAACAGACAACAGAAGCCTGAGAAGGTCACCAACAGGTCTTCAATGCAGCGAGAAATTCCCGCACCCGGAGGCGTCCTTCAGCTGGCCCCTAAACAAATATATATACTAGTTCAGTGATAATGAACGCCATACTAAACTCCAAATTGTACACAAGAAACTAAAATTAAAAATAATACAAGACTAACAAAGGCTAGAGGCTCCTGACTTGGGACAGGCGCAAAAATGCGGCGGGGTTAAACATGTTTATGAGATCTCAACCCTCCCCCTATACCTCTAGCCAATGTAGAAAAGTAAACGCATAGCAATACGCACATTAAAATTCAGTTCAAGAGAAGTCCGAGTCTGATGTCAGAAGATGTAACCAAAGAAAATAAACAAAATGACAATAATACATAAATAACAACAGACTACTAGCAGTTAACTGACATGCCAGCTCCAGACTTCAATTAAACTGATTGAAAGATTATGTCTTCATCATATGAATATCAGGCACAATCCTTCCCGTTAGGGGTTTAGTATCATACCATCATAACATATATGAGAAGAACATAATTCTATAGTCATGCCAATTACTGGTTTTTAAATAAATGTGTTTAGTGCATGTTTGAGTCATGTTTTGTCTGACAACATTGTGTGCTTCAAATAATTACTCCATTCAGCCTCACGCATTCTACTGTATATGATAATCTAACAAACTATTAATATACAAGTAGGCTGTAAATTCAGAAATTATTGTGAGGTTTTATAAATGCCAATAGTGCAACTATTTGAGTATCGCAATAATAAGAACTCAGCATATTGTAATAATGTAGCTTTTCCTAAAATCGCAATAATTAAACTCGCATTTATGTTCAATTTTGAAAATCGCAATATTCCAATAATAAATGAATGCAGTAGATCTATATCAAGTAACATTGGCTTTCTTTCCATGTACTGGAACAGGGTTTAAACATGTGTTAAGCATGGTCATGATGATAGGGTACAGTTTACTGGTAAGGATCTGTGTTAGTTCAAATGATTATGATATCTTGAAAGGCTATTTTATTTTTTGCAGTGATGCCATAGAATAGCCTTTGAAGACTTCATAATTATTTGGACTAGATCTGTAACCAATACTGGCTTTAATACAGCTAAGGTGAAGTTGCTGTCGATTGATTGGTATCCGGTCGTTCCGGCCCCAAACCGATCCGGCCCCAAGTCAATCCGGCCCAAAGTCGATCCGGCCCAAGTCGATCCGGCCCACGTCGATCCGGCCCCATGTCGATCCGGCCCCATAATAAATGATAAGGAATAAACTATATAGACATTTAATCAGTATAAATGGGATTTGTAAAAAGTATCAATGATGGATGACAACAGGTCAGTAAAGTATGAATATATTGGAGTACCAGTAAGATGAAAGATTTAAAATTTTTAAATGGTTGTGATTGTGTCTGTTTGTATAGCAGCTTCAGCATAATAATATTAAGGTATTTTCCTTGATAACTTTGAATGTCATGGAGATTTTTTAATTATTTAAATCACACTTAGAAGAGATAAATAAATATTTAAAATCCAATAAAACCTGTAAAGTTTAACTCATTATAATGACTTGTTTAATCAAATCATTAGTCTATAATAATTGGTTTGTTTATTCAACTATTGTCTGATGATTGTGAACTAAGGTAATGCAACTTGTAATCACTTAATTCAATCAAATCCTGATTGATTAAAGTTGCGTAATCAACAAGGCCTTTATAGTTTGATCTTTTGTTTGGTGTTATGTCTTATAATAATTATTTGCCGGTATTTTTTTTTCAGGTAACATCAGAGGCTTCTATAACACTTTTTTTTTTTTTTTGTAATATCAAATGTAGTCAATACATTTTTTTTAAAGTTGACAATATTTTGAATAGTTGTGTGTAGATAAAATAAAAACAAGTTATATGAGTATCCATTATTCTTTATTGCAAGATAATAAATAAACAATTACACTGAATGCACATTTTCAGAAAGGATTCGGCAAATCAAACAACGTTTCTCAATTTGAGAAATTTTAAGAACAAAGATTGTATGTATCAGCTTCGAGATCGTCTAGTACCATTGTGTATGTAACTATTTGTTATTACACAGGATGAAAGACTTGAAAAGATCACAGTCAGTTGAAAGAAAATGCTAATTACTGCTGATTAATGTTGATGTCTTTTGATTGTCCTAAATTCTTTTATATACGTTTTTAATATTATTATACCCAATAATTTTGAAAACTTGTAATGAAAACATAATCAACCTAGTTGTCTTATACTCATGTAAAGACAATATTTGTCAAAGGCCTTTTTTTTTTTACCGTACTGCAGTACACATTTTACATTATAATAAAATTCTATAACATTTATGAATTACAATTAATATATATCTTTATTTTTATTCCTTATAAATATATTTTTATTGGGGCCGGATCGACTTTAAATATGGGCCGGATCGACGTTGGGCCGGATCGACGTGGGCCGGATCGACTTGGGCCGGATCGACGTGGGGCCGGATCGACATGAAAGCGATTGATTGATGATTCGTGAGAGCAGATTTAAAGCTGACTATATGCTTGTTGTAAGCACAGCAGTACGTGTCTTCTTAATGGTTCCACTGTCTATAATTTTGGACATGAAGAATGAGTTTGATTGTTGTGTTCAGCAGGAGAGGATAATCTGATACATACATGACATATAGTCAAGGGTATAACTTGAATAAGTTATTAGAGAAAAATAACACATTTGTTTTTGTGGACTAAAAAATCAAAAAACTGTGATAACATATGCATGCTACATGTTTCAAAGGGGCAATATACATCCTTTGTTTTGTTTTGTTAAATTGTTTACAAGTTCTATTAATATTATCATTGTCTTTATGTACACTAAACTTAAGAAGGATATAACAGTACATAGTTTGCCAATCATGCATATATATATATGTTATCACAGATAAATATGCCTGTAATAACTAAGGGGTGTTATTACAGCTTCTCTACATTACTTCAAAGCCTTTGCTCAGACATACATCATGCTTAATCATGTTAATCACAATGTATTTTAATTTATTGTAAGAAATAATGATCAGAGCATGTAATGAGATTCTGTGCAAGATTCCAAGTAATTCCCAAGTGTCTCATATAATAAGTTATTTGCCTGCTGTAATAACTAAGCCTTGTTATTACAGCTTATAGTTTATCCCTTAAAAGCCATGTCTCATTGATTTACCATGGTTGATAAAAAAAATGTATTAATTGAATTGGAAAATTAGTTATCAGGGTTATGTATTAAGTTACTGCGCAAAGTTTCAAGAATTCCCAAGTGCCCACTAAAAATAAAATTATTAACATGATTAATGATAGATTTGACTAATTAACAAACAAATGTTACTGCAGAGTAAACAACTCATGAAAGTATCTGTAATGACATATGTATGTTATTTTTCTCTAATAACTTATTCATGTTATTTAAGTTACACCCTTGACTGTTATACATGTTATAATGTTTTTCTGAGTTTTGCAGAAAACAGATGTACAATGTATGGTCTGCAAATTGTCAAAAAATATTACAAAGAACATCAGAGCTACAGTTTCAGGGCTAGTACAAAGCAGGCTCCATAACATGTTCTCATTCCAATATTTGCATTTGACATTGAACCCCAATCCTGTATCATCATTCATCTCATATTCATGAAATTATAACATTCAGATTAAGGTTTATTGATTAATTTTATTTTAGTATGATATCATCCAGAATATGCATTTAGGTGTGGCAGGTGTGCTCGACTCTAATCTTAATCGACTTGGATTGTTAGTTTTCCTACCAAAGGTCTGTGGGTCTCTCAGGGCACTATGGCTTCCTCCACCCAACTGCCAAAAATAACTGACTGTCATGAAATAGCACAATTGTGCTGAAAATGGCGTCAAACACCAATAAATCAATCAATCAATATGCATTTAATACCTGGAACTCAGCAACTGTACATCTTTAAGATCGGTCTGTCATTTATTGCCCTGGTCCTGTTAATAGCAAATAAAATTCTTTGTATACATTTTGCATTTCAATACCAAACATTGTTTTTATGAATTTTTTATCTGTTTTTCATTAGTGACCATGATGACTATATATTATCTTGAAGTTCTGAGATGGTTTGTTTCTGTTGTTCAAATCTCAATTGACACACACCTGGCAGGTGATTACATGTATCCGAAAGATAGGCATGACTGGACCTTATCATTGCTTTTGCAGTCAGAGGAGATCTGGCCATCATGGAAAAATACCTTGTGAAGTGGATTATTCTTTTTGTGTGTATTAGAATCAGAATTTATGTTAATCTTAATTTACATAATATTATATTTTAATTGTACATGTGATGTATTTGTTTAGGAGTTCAGCACCAAAGTTGATCAAGCAGCAGAAGCAGGGGAGCAGTTCTCCAAACTGTATTATGAGACTACAGACAAGAAAAGACATGTATGTACTGGTAACCTTATATATACATGTACCACATTTAAAAATTCCATTGAAAGTTAATTTATTTGCTTAAAATACCATGTGACTATAGTAAACACAAATTTATTCAGCTTGAAACCAAGCAATATATTCAAGATGCAACAAAAGATCTTATAAACAACTTTGATGCTGAAATACTGGCCAATAGTCATGGAACTCTCTGGGTACTCTGGTTTATTTTAGCCACCATGCTAATGATGATATTGCCAAAGAGTGCTGAAGGTAGGGTTGAACACCAACATTCAATCAATCTGAATAACTGAAGAAGAAAGGAAGAAAGATACTAAAGGGGTAGTCAAACTCATTTGTCCAAAAACAAACTGCATTACCATGGCAAAAAGACAGTACACAAAAACAACATAGAAAACTAAAGACTCAGCAAAAAACAGGAGTGATTTTAGGTGCTCCGGATGAGTCATAACAATTGAATCATAATGACCATATCTGAATGTCCAAATTCCTGATATACCTTGCTTGAAACTGACACAGTTAGCATGACTAAATATCACTGGGTTAAGCAGTTTATGAATTGTACCTTCCTTCATTAGCCTTATTCAAAGATTTGACTGAAGTTTTTTTTTGTAAATATATGATACATGTAATTCAACAAAACATTAAAAAAACGTATGTTTATAGAATTTCAGACAATGCATTGAATAAAGCTTGCAATTAACATGGTTATGATTAGATCTTTAATCATGATCATGTTGATGTTTATCATGTTTGTGTGCTTCTTATTGCTATTGTATAAAAATGTATTTTATTTACAGCTATTACAGAAATTATACCTTGACTCAGCTACTGTTGTATGGAATGGAAATGCTGTAAAGGGTTTGGAAGAGATCATTAAATTCTATGATACAATACCTACCTCGGAACATAATCTTGATTCTCTTGATTGTCAGCCATTAACAGGTTTGTTTTTTGTGCATTAAACCATAGGATTGGAGGAGATACTGTGGATTCGTGTATTAGTTTCTTGTTGCAAAAACAATAAAAAAAAACTCTTTGGTAAAGACAGATATGGTGTATTACTTCATGACAAAAAATTCCTTCACACATTTCATACATTAAAGCTAAAGAACAAAATTCTTTATTGCAGTTCTTCATCTCAGTCACCTAAAACAAATTGCCCACACCCCTCTTCATGTTCTAGAATCAGAATTTGTTGCTAGATCTATAAAGATGTCAACATGGATTATGTTTTATGTTTTAAAGAACACATATGTGAAGTATTATCACCAAGTTACAGAATAATGAGCAGAGAAATCTTAAAGAACTAATACCGTCATACCCTCAAAGCTACACACCAAAATTTGAATTTGAAAAGCGTGGAATTTGAAGACAGTCATTAAAGTCTATTATATGCTTGAAATTATGTAATGAAGCCATTTTTATTGATATATTTTAGATCAGATATCTGGAGGACAGATGACTATTTGTGTTAAAACATTCGGCACAGTGAAATATGACAAGGCAAAACCTAAAATCTTCCATCAAAATTTTATCTTGACTTCAGTTAATAATGTATGGAAGATTGTCAGTGACAGCTTTAGATTTCAGGAATGAACATTGCAGTCAAAAAGTATGGGTGCTCATCAGTGACAACTAAAATTTCTGGAAGATAATGACAATTTGAAATTTCATGCATGAAACGCATATATGTGATTGACAATGGCAGCTAGCATTTCGAGAAGATTGATAAATGTTAATGATGCTTGTATGTCTAAAACTGGGTCAAAGTTCAATGAGTTTATGCTTCTAGGGACCAAAAATATGAAGCCTTTAAAAGATTGTAGGTGAAAGCAATTTGACAGATTGTGAAGACTGAACAATGTATAAATTCAAATCTGTTACATGAATATTGTTTTTATAAAGATAATGAAAAAATTATTGTGTCTTTTTTATTAAACATTCTTTGAAAAAGCGACTGGCGTATAAAGAGCTCATGACGCAGCTCTTTATTTTAGATGCCAAAATCTGTAAATTCAGAAATCATTTAGTTGACTGTACAGTATGGGATTTTTAGACATTTTATCATCTTATAAGTTATATGCAATTCTGAAGTCCAACTGTTGAACTGTGTTTCCAGTGAGGGCGTACAGTCCCTACATTTCTTTTGACTCTCACCCCTCAGCAGTATATACCATATATATTATATTTATGAAATTATCCCCCCATCCCTTATAAAATTCTTGGATCCGCCCTTGAATTCTGTTGAATGCCAATGGTGAGTTACAAGCTATAAAAATAAGATGTGGTATGATTGCCAATGAGACATCTCACCACCAGAGACAAAATGACATAGAAGTAAACAACTATAGGTCACTGTATGGCCTTTAACAATGAGCAAAATCCATGCCGCATAGTCAGCTATAGCCCAGGTCCCTAATGAGATACTAATCATGTTTATAAACATTGATAAAAATCTTCTTCTCTTCTAAAACTACATGCAAAGAAATAAACCTGAATGTTATTAAGCCATCCCTGACAATTACTCATCTGATGATTCCACTGCAAACTTGTGACATCACCTTCATGGTCTTCTGCTTACTCAGGGGTCAAGAATCTTGTATTTTAGTTTTCTTTAGACATTAGAATTTAGATTACGGTATTAATTTTTTTCATTTTACCCAGCATGCAGCATTTAGTCTGGTCTGTTGGGCATCTGGAATATTACCTAGTAAAATCTGACCCAACATGTCTGTCTAATACAAAACAGGGTATTCTGATGTTAAGATGTTATTATCCAGAGTATGCATGTATCATTTGCTACCAGAATTTATCCAATCCTCAATCACTCATCATTATTGTTGCTGTCTCGAGGTATTGTATATGTGGTTGATATAAGGGTTTGGTATTAAATCCTTAACAGCATGTCTATATAGGAGACCTAAAAGTATCAACACCAACATCAAATCCTGTGCATACCAATCCATTGTGAGACCAACACTTGAATATGCCTGGGATCCACACACAAAAGAACACAAAAATAAATAGAAATGGTAGAGATTATCTCTATCATGTCTATAGAGTCATCTATGGACTCATTGCAATTCCATCGCTTGGACTAATACTAACAGATACTAGAACAAGAAAAGCACATAACCAATCATTTTGGCAAATATCCACTTCAAAAGACATTTACAAATAGTCATTTTTTCCATAAAATATCACTATTCAAGTCATCTACAAATTAAAAAAAAAATTTGTGGAACTATAATTTGAATATTTTTAATCACATACTCTGCGCATGCAACAGTTTGTAATCTTCAATTATATGAAGCTGATACTGTATATCTGAAGAAGAAAAGACAGATTATGTTCTTGTTATATGGTGTGGACCAAAATCAGATATTTCACCTGAAGAACTCCTCTTGTATATATATATATATATATATATATATATATATATATATCAGTAGGTAACTCAATTTGTAACAGTAAAACCTAAGTTTTAGGCATGAGCAACACAACGGGTGCAACATTTGGAGCAGGATCTGCTAACCCTTCTGGAGCACCTGAGATCACCCCTGGTTTTTGGAGGGGTTCGTGTTGCTCAGTCTTTAGTTCTTCTCATTGTTCGCCTTTACACTTCAAGTGTCATAATGGCTGATTTGTGCATGTTTAGTTTTTCTTTGTTGTGTTTTGTGTACTGTTTATCTTTTCGTCATTTTCGTTTTTTACCGTCGCATTGTCAGTTTGTTTTCGACTCAAGTTTGAATATCCCTTTGGTATCTTTTGCCTCTCTTTTATATAACGGGTCAGTTAATTCCTAATGTAATTCTAAATTTACAGTTGTCCTAATTATAACACAAGACAAATTATATTCCATGTTTTTAATAACAAATTGTCATTTGTATCATACATAAAGACAAATACAAAACAAATATCACTTGTAGCACTTCTCATTAACTATCACATCAAAAGCTGACATTATATTGTTGATTCATATTATTCTCATTAATGATCAGAACCATAAAGAATGCTATTTGTAACATCAACATCAGTGACGGAGCTAAATATTATAATGTTATACAAGCCCATAGCCAGGATGTTCATGAGGGAGGCGATTTTGGACAATAATAGTCAAACCTCAATCTGATTCTCAAATGGAGATGCACCCTTTATTTTCAATTTTCAAAAGAGGAAAATAATATTTCAGAACATATTAGTTTTTACACTATAGAATCTGAATCAATATAAAATAAGATGTGGTATGATTGCTATGCACCAGAGACCAAATGACATAGATGTAAGCAACTATCTTATTATCTAAGTTCCTAGAATCTAAAATCAATTTCCTTCATCTGTCAAAAATTTTACTGAAGTATTCCGATTTAAATTTACTCAATTCAACTTCCAAAAAATCAAGGATTCCCTCCCCTTCTCCCGTCAAAACAACATTTGATTGTTTTATGGTTTTCATGTCATTTCCTATGCTGAACCCAGTCACTGATGTCGACATTACAGCATTGTTTTTTCAACATTTCTATTTTGAAGCAGCTTCTACTGTGGATTCAATAATATTCAAAGCGAAAAAGATTACTAATTTTCGTGTATATTTCGTGTGCAGGAGTAAACAATGAAATTTATCAAATGTTTAATTACTTTGATGAGAGCAAATGGTGAAACCATGAAATTATGTCCCCTCGAAATAGCATTTTTCCAACTATAACATTTATACTGTCAAAAATTAATGAATCCAGCGTATTTTTTAGTACAAAGTATTAAGCAATCATTCATACATTGTAAAATCACATTATTCTTTTCTTTGAAATAAGCTACAGTTGTATTTGAAAAACCTGTTATCAAAACTACATGTTTTATAATAAGCAAGGAAAAACCGATAACGGAAATGCAATACAAGAATCAGTGACCCTTTTAACAAAAAGTCTGAAGAGAAAAACATTGTAAATCATATACAATTCACTAGTCTAACAATCAATTATAGTTAAAAGCTGTTTTGAAAGCTGCACGGCTCTTTTCAAAAAATTCTTATGATTAAAATTAAATAGTTCATATTACTTACAAAAATTTTTCTCTTTAAAGATTTTTTCTAAAAATAGTCGTAGATTTTATGTGAAAGTAGTCACAGATTTTTTAAGATAAAGGGTTACTGACTCCAAGGTATTTTCAATTTTACTGCAAAATTGATACAATTTGTTATATAATTTGACTTCAAAATTCAAAATCAACATTAAATAATCTTTTTTGATTCCATTTGAAAAAATTTCAATTTTTTATCAAATCATGTTCTTGAAGCTTTCTATATGATATTATACATGTATGTTTAGTCTTGTATCATAAGGGACTTTGAGATTACATGTTTTTGTAACCAACATTTGCATCTCATTCTTTCAAAATTTTCTGCAATCATTTACAAAATGGTAAAACTGTCCTTTAAAGTCATAAGAAATACCAGTCTTTTACCTATAAAGGTAAGTCAGATGTGGTTTTTTGCCTCAGACTCATCAGTGGCCCTGAAATCGAACACATTAGAAGCAAAATCAAATAGGGCTGTTCTAGAATTAAAAGCATGGGGAGATGAGAAGCAATTTTTTTAAGACCCCAACCATCCATAAAATAAAAATTTTAATTTAAAATTCTACCAAAATTCTAAGGAAAATGCAACCTCTCATATTTAATTAATGTGAGTGCCTCCCATTCCCAACCCAAATTTGGAACAGCCTTTCAAATTTAGAGCAATATTTTATGTCAGCAAAAGAGTAATGTTGAATACTTTGCTGTAAAACAGTTGTAAATTTAAACAAAGTAAATCAAAAATTTAGTGTACTGTAAAATTTAGGGTTGAATTTTATCATTTTTTGTAAATCTTCAATCTTCAATAATTCATTCACCAAAATTAGTGCAATATTATTTTACAATGTAATAAATTAAAGTAATTAAATAAATATAAAAATAAGAAGATGTGGTATGATTGCCAATGAGACAAACTCTCCACAAAGTAAGTCCATATAACAAGAATGAACAGCATTCCCCTTATTATACACTTTACTGACTTTTTAATGTTAAAAAATTTCAAAACTCATTGCAGTCATTTTTTTTCTGCATGATGGTGTATGCATACAACAATTCAGTGAAACTTTTCTTCAATGGGTTACCCCTTCTTTTAATGACAGGTTACACATTAAATTCATTCTGTTAAAAAAGCAAAGAATCAACACTTATATCTAAATTTTTGTGCTTTTTTAATTAACTTTTTAAAATTTGGCTGAAGGTCAACGTGGTAAACATACACAATGAAAAAGATACACCTTAAAATATTTAGAAAGAGATAAAAATTAATTATTGCCATCACAGTACTTGAAATACATCATCAAAGTATAAACTTTAAAGCAGGCAGCAAATATGATTTTGTGTTTTCAACTTATTGAATTTAAACTGAGCAACATTCAAATTGTGTGAAAATTAACAAATATGTCATTTATTCATCACAAGTAAAATATCGGCATATCTTTGTCCATATCAAAGTAGGTCTAACAAATTTTAAGGGATTATGCTACATGAATTGAATTTAAAGTTTATTGAGTATGAAGACAAAAAAATAATACTGTGCACTGCGATTGTTTACTTTTTTGTCTAAAAACATTTACGAAATGAGCAATTTCGCATGAGAGTTCGTACTGCAAAATATTTCAACCAAAATTTTGACAAGTAAAATAAAGGGTTAACAACAAGTATGATAGAGAAATTTTTGTCATTATAAATTAAACTGAACTAATTGAAAATACAAAGTATCAATTCATATTGGTTATATTTATATGTTTGTATCAAATGCAAAAGAATTTGTAATTTTGGCTAAGTCCCCTGAACTTTCATGTCTTAAGAAAATATCAATTAAAATGTTACTAGCTTTCTATAGTAGACTAATTGTTCAGAATATATAAGAATTTTTTGCCACTGGACATTAAAGCTATGAATAAGTTATTATACTTGAAGCCTCTTCACAAATTTGTTTAATTATAATAAGTTAAGTAAAAACACATATTACTAGTTTGGTAAAATATATGCGCATATGTGTATCAGTTGCATATCTAGGATTTGGAAAAAGGGGGGACCCACCAAGGCAATGTTAAGCATGGGACATGTAAAAAGTCTGAGCATCAACCCTATATATAGCTCCAAAAGATAGGGGCTGACCCTCCTTAATCTGTCACAGCATATTAAGCTCAGTATATTAATTTTATTGTAGTTCTTGAAATGAATCAACTTTTCTATGTGTTCACAGGATAATTCAGATTGCTCAAACTAGGGCTTGGTATGTATGATACACTAAAAAAATTATTTACGTGCACTAAATTAAAAACAATGTAAAAAATTTAGACATGGTGAAATGCTTCGATTCGGTGCAATGCTGGGCCTCTGGTTATGAAATATGATTTACAAAAAATGTAATATGCAACAGTTTTTTTCAATAATTTTAATTTCCCAATTCATAACTTTGTATAAATAACAATTCATATGTAAAATCTGCAAATGTGGAAATTTTCAAACTATTAATAATAATTTCATGCAAATTTCCACATTTACAAATTTCAATGAAAATCATGGCTTTCATGGAAGATAATTTCATTCTCTTAAGGGGGTACCAAACACTTTGACTAAATAGATTTGGCTCGTTTAATTTTCATAAAATTTTGACAAAATATTTACTTTAACCTGTTGACAAAAATATAAAAATTTCAAGAGATTTAAACCACACAATTTAAAGAAGAAATTTCATATGACCTATAGCAGTTTAACAAACACTAGTTTTGATCTTTGAGAAGCTTGATTTCTCTTTTCTAATAGTATGTGATTAAAACTTTCAAGCAGATTTTTAAAGAGTTAACTCCCTTACGTGATCTGTACCCCCTTAATTTTGCATCACAATACAGTTTTTACAACATGCCGAATCCTTTAGAGTAACTTATAGCTTTGATTAGACGTTCTTGTAATTTCTCTTTTGTTGTATAGTCAGGTAATAACAGTACATTGAAGCAAGTATGTGCAGTCGGTAACCTGAAAAAAAATAAATTAAAAAAGTTCATTTATTATCTACAGAATGTCCTTCTCAGAGAACACACAGAATTGTTTTATTTATCATAGCAATAAACCCCTGACACACATATAGGTCCTGCTTTTATGTCATTTTGATATTATTTAATATGCAAATATAGAAATTAAAATGGCAATATTTTAACATGTAATCTATGCAATGCATAACAAACGCAATATTTTAACATGTAATCTATGCAATGCATAACATTCAAAGTCGATGAACCATGACTGAAGTTGCAGGACCAAATAACCTCTGTGGAAATGAGAAATGGCAATGCTAATACAACAGCATACAAAATATCAATTGACCAACAATTAGTCGTTCCCCTAAAACTGACTTAGCAAACTTTTACATAGTTGATGCCGCTTATTCTGCTTCGGCAAGGCAAACAAAATCTCAAATCATTCACTAAACAGGTGCCAGTAATGAAGCAGGAACTGATAACCCTTTAATGTCACCTAAGTTTATCTCCAGTTAAACAGGTGCTATTATTGGAACAGAAAGTGATTAATATTCCAGCTAACCAAAGTTAATCTCCAGTTTTTTATGTTGATCAATCTTTAGTATTTTGTGTAGGTTTTCATTAACCGTTTCTTTTTATCTCCATTTCTAACGGCTGTCGGTTGTATGTCCTTCAATTTACAACGTTTAATTGCCCTTAATATTTTTTTTTATGAATAAAAGAAGATGTGTATTCTATTCTATGTCACAGAAACCCAACAATACAAAAAAATAAAATATAATTTTTGATATAATTACTTAAAACAACAGCAAGATATTTGTGTAACTATAAATATATATATATATCAATAGTACCTTTCAGAATCAGGTCCATTCCTTGCTATAATAAGTTTGAGTTTTGACAATCCACCAACTGGTACCTTATCTGTTCCTGTAGTAAACTGTAACAGTTTACGTTTTTGATCATCTGAAAACTCGTGGACAACCTCCCAAAAATGCCTGAAACAGTAAAGATGCTCTATTATATATTTCACTTCATCAATAAAGTCTTATTATAGAAGCTGTTATCATTTTATCATAAGTTGTCAAGCATAAAAAAGACAACAGTAGGAAAATATTATTCAAAGTCATTCAAGTGAAGTGAAATGAAGGTCAAACTGATGAAACTGTTTCAGAACCATTTTGTTGCTCAATCTTTAGTTTTCTACTTCGTGTTTTGTAGACTGTTTGTGTTTTGATCTTTTTTCGTTTATTAGCCATGGCATCGTCAGTTTGTCTTTGACTTATGAGTTTGGATATCCCTTTGGTATCTTTTAGTACTATACATAAGAAACATTACATTGAAATATTATTATGGGTTTCTGAGAAATAAACCGGAACACAAAAACTACCAGTCACCTAAGTATTAAATCTAAGTCAAGTTGAAATGAATATTTGATCTATGTGTTACAATAAAACAATTATCATAATGTGGATTCATTTATCTTCCTGGATACCAATTTCGTGGATGGATAAAAAATTGTATTTTTGTGGATATATGATTTTGTGGTGTTGCCAAAGTTTATATAGTAGTTAACTCATACTTCATTGAATATTTAAATCAATGGTTAACTTATATATGTACCTAAAAAATCCAAGAAAATTAGTATACTAAGAATAATAATAAATTCACAGTAGTGATGAAACAACATGATATACCATTAATATTTTCTGAAAAGTGGACTTAAACATAGTGTGCAATCCATTGATTTATTGATTGATTTGTGTTTAACACCACTTTCAGCACAGTACTACTTTTGTTTTATTTTGTGGTGTTCCGTTTTTATTGGTGGAGGAAAAGTCCAATCCAGGTGTGCCTAAAAACTTACTTTATTGTTCTATGATCAGCTGTGAAGCCAGCATCATATTCTGTTGCCTGTTCTAGTGCACTGAAATCAAATTCCTGAAACAGAAGACTTCCGAGTTATAGAATTTACTTCTTTTACTGCCTTGTATTATAATGTTTTGTTGACTTAATGGTTAAAAATACATACAATTTTACTATGCATAGATCTCAAAGTTAGGGTCTTTTTTAATGTCCATGAATCTCATTGATCACAAAAATACAGCTTTGACATGTTTTGACTTTTTTTTTTAATATTTCCATTTGGAGCTATTATGACTTCCAAGACAATGGCAAGATGAAGAACAGCACTAAAAGCAGTGCTAAGAAATATAAATATTTTCAAGCCTTTCTATCTAGCAAAATGTTTGATAAATTTTATATGCAAGCTAAGTAAGCTAAGTAAGCTACCTGTACTTTTTCATTTATTTCATTTTTAAGCCAAAATATTTCCTAAAACGGAATTTATTTTAATATGTGGCATTAGAATGGAGATACGTACCTTAATTGTATTTTAAGCTTGACCTTTGTAAAACTTGATTTTTCGTTGACTCTACATTTCCAGCATTTTTAAACCAAAATATTTACTAAAATGTAATTTATTTTAATATGTGGCATTAGAATGGAGATTACTTAATGGTATTTTAAGCTTGGCCTTCGTAAAACTTGATTTTACTGTCCCTAATATCCGTTTACCTAGCTCAGCAATGCGTCACTAGGTAAACTCAATTTGCGACAGTAAAATCTACGTTTTACGAAGGCCAAGCTTTTTATGCAATACAGCTATCTCCTAAATTGAGTAATGTAAAACACTCAAAATTTGTTCCAATGAAACACTATACAAAAATAAATAAATACTGAATAAAATGCTTCGCTGGGCGCAGCTTGATACGACCGCAGAGGTCGAACCCTGAACAGTTGGGGCAAGTATGGACACAACATTCAAGCTTGATACAGCTCTGAATTTGGATTGTGATTAAATATTTGACACAGCATAGGTTTCTGACACAGAAAGAATGTGGTCTAAGAACTTCAATTTTTTTAATTTACCTATTATGGTCCAATGTCCAAAATCAAAATACATGGTTAGATTCAGCATATCAAAGAACCCCATATATTCAATTTTTGTTGAAATCAAACAAAGTTTAATTTTGGACCCCAACTTGGACAAACTTGAAAACTGGTCCCATAATCAAAAATCTAAACACATGTTTAGATTCAGCACATCAAAGTACCCCAAGAATTCAATTTTTGTTAAAATCAAACTAAGTTTAATTTTGGACCCTTTGGACCTTAAAGTAGACTAATTTAAAAAAGGGGACCCAAAATTAAAAATCTAAAAACACGGTTAGATTTGGCATATCAAAGAACCCCAATAATTCAATTTTTGATGAAATCAAACAAAGTTTAATTTTGGACCCTTTTGACCTCAATATGAACCAATTTGATAGCCGGCCCACAAATAAAAAATCTAAATACATGGTAAGATTCAGCATATCAAAGAACCCCATATATTCAATTTTTGTTGAAATCAAACAAAGTTTAATTTTGGACCCCAATTTGGACCAACTTGAAAACTGGGCCAAAAATCAAAAATCTAAATACATGTTTAGATTCAGCATATCAAAGAACCCCATATATTCAATTTTTGTTGAAATCAAACAAAGTTTAATTTTGGACCCCAACTTGGACCAACTTGAAAACTGGGCCCATAATCAAAAATCTAAACACATGTTTAGATTCAGCATATCAAAGAACCCCAAGAATCCAATTTTTGTTAAAATCAAACTAAGTTTAATTTTGGACCCTTTGGACCTTTATGTAGACCAATTTAAAAAACGGGACCCAAATTAAAAATCTAAATACACGGTTAGATTTGGCATATCAAAGAACCCCAATAATTCAATTTTTGATGAAATCAAACAAAGTTTAATTTTCGACCCTTTTGACCTCAATATGAACCAATTTGATAGCGCGCCCACAAATTAAAAATCTAAATACATGGTAAGATTCAGCATATCAAAGAACCCCATATATTCAATTTTTGTTGAAATCAAACAAAGTTTAATTTTGGACCCCAATTTGGACTTACTTGAAAACTGGGCCAAAAATCTAAAATCTAAATACATGTTTAGTTTCAGCATATCAAAGAACCCCATATATTCAATTTATGTTGAAATCAAACAAAGTTTAATTTTGGACCCCAACTTGGACCAACTTGAAAACTGGGCCCATAATCAAAAATCTAAACACATGTTTAGATTCAGCATATCAAAGAACCCCAAGAATCCAATTTTTGTTAAAATCAAACTAAGTTTAATTTTGGACCCTTTGGACCTTAATGTAGACCAATTTGAAAACTGGACCCAAAATTAAAAATCTGAATACACGGTTAGATTCGTCATAACAAATAAATAAATGTGGTCAAAGATTTTACAAATCTAATGGGCCATACTGGTCTTCCTTTATAAATATGCATTTCTTTAAACATAATTTAAAAGCAGTGTAAGGGAAGTAACCAAAACGTTGTATTTGGATTACCTCCCTGACACTGTTTTAAATTATCTTAATTGTTCATTAACCATTACTTTATACATAATTTAAAAGCAGTGTAAGGGAGATAATTTCAATGATGTATTTGATTTATCTCCCTTACACTGCTTTAAATTATGTTTTGTACTAAAGTATTTGTCCATTAATGAGGACAACCTTGTTTTTCCCCCTTTTTTGCCCTTAATTCTTAAACGGTTTGAGCAATAACCCCCCAAAGCAAATCCTAACCATCCCTTTGTGGTATGGAAACTTGTAGTATAATTTCAGAGAGATCCATACACCGTTCCACAGTTATTGTCTGGAAACTAGAAAATGCTTATTTTTGGCCCCTTTTTGGCCCCTAATTCCTTAACTGTTGGTATCATAACCCCCAAAATCAATCCCCACCTTCCTTTTGTGGTAT
Organism: Mytilus californianus; assembly: GCF_021869535.1. Classification (NCBI taxonomy): domain Eukaryota; kingdom Metazoa; phylum Mollusca; class Bivalvia; order Mytilida; family Mytilidae; genus Mytilus; species Mytilus californianus. The sequence goes on from NW_026262745.1 coordinate 71,507,055, forward strand.
TGAACCGTATGGTAAAATTTCATAGAGATCCATTCACTTAAACTAAAGTTAGAGTGCGAAAACTTATGCGTCTTCGGACGACGATGCCGGACGACGACGACGACGCCGCCAACGTCATACCAATATACGACCACAAAAATTTTTTTGCGGTCGTATAAAAACTAGTATGAAGCTCTGGATGAAGAAACTAAGAGACAAAGAGTCACAAGTCCACATATATATGTTGTCAATCTTTTAGTTAATTTCCTTGATTCTACAAACGGCTGTTTGTTTGCTGAAAGCTCCGTAAATACTGTTTTTATTGAGATATTGAATCAACTCACCTTACTACCACAAACTAATAGCTCAATCTCTTCTGGTTTGAACAAAGTTTTCAGAGGGCTCTCATTGACTACCATCTGAAAGCCTCTTTTAAATGCACGAAACTGTTTCTGTATAGATTTGTTGAGAATGAAATCAGCATACAAATTTACAAACTCCTGCAAGAAAATAAAACTGAACATATCAGTACTTAACATACAGAGTGCTGAACTGTTTAATTGTACTTTAAAGTGAGAAGTATTCCCATGGGGTATATTTTCTTTAATTTTGCATTCAAGATAAAATCGTGAACATATTTTCTCGATGATTGATTGTTGGTTGGTGTTTAATGTCACTTTCAGCACTATTAGCTATACCGTGGTCAGTTTTTATTGGAGGAGGAAGCTGGAGTGCCCCATTAGAAACACGACAATCAGTGGGAAATCTGACAATCATAGTTAATAAAGATTGGAGTGGAAAGTAATTCAGTTTTGACAAGCTAGTGATACTGTATATGAAATACAATTTGCAAGGAAGTCACTAAGAATCAGAAACAAAAAAAGAGTGTAGCAATTTTTCTGTGGATAATTGTCTTCACCTCATCTATATTTCGAACATTCTGTTGTCTATCTTTCATCAACTTAATTTAGTAATAGGGGGAAGGGGGGTATTTTAGAGATGTTCTTTCCCATAATTACCAATTCTTGCTTCTATTTATACTTTTGTATGCAACTATTCAGACTTTTAGCAGCAACAATGTGACTATCCAATAAATCTAACACATACCTTCTTATTTTCTTGAGTAACATTTATTTGGTTTCCATTCTCCTTGAGGTCGTGAGTCAGAGAACTACCAAAGACATCTTTATAACCTATCTGGAATGTCTGCATGAAGACTTCATCGATATCATCTTCTGTGTAGTCCATTAACTCCTGCAAACTTTTCGCTAAGGTCTAAAATGAAAATATATTCACTTTTAGTTTGTAATTTTAAAAACTTTTGAAATTTAATACAAAATATTAACTTTATGTTTAGAATGTCATTTCCAGTATCAGAAAAAAGATTATCTTTCACTGATTGAAAAAATATAGAGTCCATGGTACTTTTTTGGTGAAATAATAACTTACTTAACAGTGTTTCCAAAAATCCATGGTTTTGATATATTTTTGATTGAAATAAGGGAGATAATTTGCTACTTTTGGTTTCATATGATAGGTAAATTGAAAATCATTGGTTCCAACAATATATGGTTTGAAGTACTTTTGCATGGAATTAGCATTTGTATCTAAAGAATAAATTGCAATTAAATAAACCTGAATATCCCCTGTCAGAAATTTTCTGGCTGATGGTTATAGACAATGACACAAGACTATAATGCAATAAACATATCATATTTAATAAGGATTATCTTTACAGCAATTTTTTCTTGTAGTAACATGTTTATTTCATAGAATATCAGAATCATGAGTATTTTGATCGAGAAATTTACAAAAATCATGAGCAACATTAGGGAATTTTGTTAAAAATGAAGAAATATATAAACTTCTTTTTGAGGCTTCATTAGAGCAAAATCTGAATATTACTCTTTCCATGGTGCCATGAGCCCTGGGTACTTCAGAAAGAATTGTCAACAAATGTTAGATTCACTGCGAATAATCACCTAAAAGAGTAATTTTAAACTGAAGCACCTTCTGTGTAATGTACCAACTTCTACGAAATTCTCAACATTCAACAATTTGAAACGTTTTATAAACAGTAATTTATTTTCATTTTTTAAGACTTACAGTATCAACTTCTTTTAAATCTTCAAAGGTTCCTTTCTTTCCCATTAATTTACGATAGACAACAGCAGGGAAATGTACGTCTACAATCGTACTGTTGTATATTGCTAATCCTAACATGATACCAATCAATGTGAACTGTCCGTCATTTTCAAAAGAGGTGGGGTTAAACCAGAACACATTCTGCTCTTCATTGTATACAAACATACCTGAAATTAAATACAAAATTATACGATAAACAGAAATATTTTTATTCTTCTACATAACCAATAAAACTCTTGAAAATTTAAATAAACAATAGAAACTCACATCTTATTGTACATGTTGTATAAAAACAATGTGTGTGAAGTACATACAAAACTTTATTGTGAATAAACTGCCATGGTGGTCTTATGTTTGCCTCAAGTGCAGGAGGTAGTGGGTTTCAGCCCCAGTAAGACTTTAAAATTAGTATTTGCTGCATCCCCACTAAGCATGCAGCATTAAGGAGTAAGAGCAAAGACTGGTCAGCTTAGAGTCAGAATAATGTGTCTGGAAAAGGACGGTGACAGGTCTCATTCAGACGGTTACCTTGTGAACTAGCATGTTAAAATTTGTCTCAGCATGTATGTCTAGTACAAAGCAGGATTAATATTCATATTAAATTAACATGTTTTAGTCTTGAATATGCATTTAATTTGCTGCTGGACATTAGAAAGCCATCTATTCACTGATTCATTTATTTATATCCTGAACTACCTTTTCAAAATTTGTATTTCAAGTATTTTTGAAAGACTGGGGTTCTAGGTCATAAAACTTGTCTCAGTACTCGGGAGTAAATTATTTGTACTTAAACATGTTAAAACACCAACTCCAGTATTTTGATTGATTGAATTCTGAGTCTGATTACATTAATTGAATTCAATTTTTTTGTGACCACAAGGCCTGATTTCAAGTTAAAACAAAAATGCTGCTGAAACTAGTGACAAGATTTATGCATGTTTACCTGAAACTTGTGTATGTTGTGCTTAAACTTTATCCGAGTATTTTTTCTTGCAGGTTTCAACTAATGTAAATTCAATAAAATGCTTCGCTGAGCGCAGCTGGATATGACCGCAGAGATCCAACCCTGAACAGTTGGGGAAAAAAATGGACACAATATTCGCACTTGATACAGGTCTGAATTTGGATTGTAATTAAATATTTGACACAGAATAACTGTATTCAAAGAACTTAGAATTGGTTATATGATTTCAATTTCTATTCAATTTTTTGCTTTTGAGCAATACACTAAGCTGTTGCGAATTGACTGAAATCTGAAATGAGATTGCCCCCCCCCCCCCCCTCTCCACCCCCATGAAATACATCATAAAAGTCTTAAAATAGAAAATGACATACATAATCACGGCTAAAATTAATATTCCTTTAATAGTAACTTCTAAAAATAAATTGAAGGCTAATCATCTCAAGACAATACAACATTTCTTTATACATAATTTAAACATTCTTAAATTTAAATCCAAACATACACAACATCGTACTTTAAATGTGTTTGGATTACCTCCCTTACACTGCTTTTAAATTGTCCATTAACCAGGAAACCCTTGTTTTTCCCCTTTTTTGCCCCTAATTCCTAAACGGTTTGAGCCATAACCCCCCAAAGCCAATCCTAACCATCCCTTTGTGGTATGGAAACTTGTGGTATAATTTCAGAGAGATCCATACACCGTTCCACAAGTTATTGTCTGGAAACTAGAAAAATGCTTATTTGGGCCCCTTTCTGGCCCCTAATTCCTAAACTGTTAGGACTATAACCCCCAAAATCAATCCCAACCTTCCTTTTGTGGTTATAAACCTTGTGTTTAAATTTCATAGATTTCTATTTACATTTACTAAAGTTATTGTCTGGAAACCAAATGTCTTTGGACGACGACGACGATGACAAGGATACCAATATACGACCGCAACTTTGCGGTCGTATAAAAATGTGTGTGTGCGCATTTATTATGGGGATTGTTGATCAATGGATATAAATAATGAGAGATTAATTATTGCAATTTCATATGTTCATGGTGATGCACATAAATAATCCCATCAAAATAATTTAAAATTTGAGTTTTTATTTTTGCGATTCCATCCCGTCGTAATTTTGCAATAATAAAAACATCACAAAAATTTATCAATTCACAGTATTGCAATATTTATCATGTGCCTATTTTTCACATTAATAAAAACATTGCATGAACTCCTTAATTTAAAGTATTAATGAATGCAATAAAATGAATTTAAATTCTAAGACATTACCAAAATCAATGTTGAAAATCTCTTCTATCACCAACTGGAAGAATTCTTTTGACACTCCACCTTCATCGAGCCCCTGCTCACCATCAAATTCTATAAATAGCTGTTTCTTAAGATCCTGAGGATTGTCCATTGCAGTCATTTCTAACTATATAATGTACAAAGGTTTACACAATATTATCATCAAACAGTTTTTATCTTATTATATTGATTGAGTATGTAGTTGATTGTCGCTTGCTAAATGTAGAGTGGTAATTATTTCATATATATTCATGCAATATTTTATCATAGAATATTCTGTAGTCTTACCAACTTAGAAAACAAACATGTGTCTATGCTTTTTTGAACACAAATGACTACTTTTCTTATATATCATGTATATGCAATACATTTTAAAAAACATCCAATGGAGGAATTTCTTGTGACTAAAAACAGATGCAGCTGCTTAATCCACATATATCATCTTCGACAGGTATAATTGCATTCTTAACTTTTCCTTTTTGTTTTTGAATTTGATTGCAATCAGGAATAACTGAATAATTGTCTGGTCTTTTGGCAAAACTAGCATGACCTAAACAGTTGATGACCTTTTTCCTGGATTTAAGCTCTGTTCACATTCTTCAGTGTTGATTTTTCTGTTCTTTTTCAAATTTTGTGTTTGTATATGATTGTTGTATTGAATGTTGCTTCTTTTGATTTGACATTTGTTTTATTATGACAGAATTTTTTTTATCTTTCTTCATTTCATTCATATTATGTATAATTGAATTTGGATAAGTGGCAACTATTTTTCGATGGTATTATCATGATTATAGGGTTTATCTATTAAAACTTTAATACCTTAGGTTAAATTTTGTAGTTTAATTTCTTAAATTCTTATCATTGGATTCAGTTTTAGAAACTAATGTTCTTTTAATGTTAATTTCTTCGTGGACAATATCCATTCACAAAATAAACAAAATTAAAACCTGACCAAAAATTTCTGTTGTTACATGTATTTATCATCTACTTACAGCAACTAAAGCATCATCTATCAAATGGTCTCTTCTGACCTGCAGACGCAGGAAAGGAATGGGAGGTAACCCATGTACAATTGTTTGTAATATTGAACTCCTCCTCTCATTAAACATCCGCACTCTATTGTCAAAATACATGAGTGTAAATTTTGATGCCGTCGTTAAAATATAATTATGATTCATAAAAGATATTTTGGTATCATCGGTATCGTCCTTGTATTTGTAGTCCGTTTCTACGTCTAAATACTCATTCAGAAGTTCATTGATAAATTCATCATACGGTACAAGAGGTTTACGGCAATCGATGGAATAAGCATTCAGCTGCTGAGCATAGGGGTCTTCCTTCTGCTGACGAAGTTCCTTTGGTTCTGAATGACCAACTGCTCCTTGAAGTTGCAGCATGTCTTGCAAATTTTCGTCATCATCATTTATTGCTTTTTCTTCAGCAATCGTTTTCTCTGAGTCTCTTTCTCCACCATAAATACTAGCATAGTAAAGAATTTTCAACACTTTAGTAGCACTAGCGATGTCCGCATCATCGTTTATGTGATAGCCTCTACCCCATCTCCCTTCGTTGTTGACAATTCTTACAGTAATCAACTGATGAAGAGATTGCACTCTCTCTCGAACCCAATCCGCCCCAAATTTGGCCCAAACTTTTGCTAACTTACATTGCCCACTTAGCGGTAGTTTACATAGTGCCTTACAAAAGTCTGGGAAAGCCCTTTCTATAAATTCTGGACTTGAAAGACATGGTAGTTCCATTACTATAACAAAAACATTTAATAATTGCGGATTCTGCTTCAAGATCAGCGGGCTGAATTTCAAATCTATATGTACACCTTTGGCTAAATAAGTCAATGCATTAGTCAGAGCGGGTATAAATGGCAAGTCTGGAATATTCATCAGTGCATCAAAAGCCCTCCTCACTGAAGCGATATCTACCGACACATCATCTTCCGATAAATTTAATTGTTCTATCGCTGTTTGATTATTTTTGTGCTTGGATTGAATGTCTATAAAATCTTCCTTTTCATCAACATCTTTGTCTTCATCAAATTTCTTACTTTTAGTGTCTTTTGAAGGTTTTGTTTGCCCTGAACCTTCTGGTTGCATTAAGAAACTTATTGATAATGATTCAGGATTATTGAATGTGGAACCAATCAGACGAATGAATTTTGACCATGATTTACTCCCTTCACATTCATCAACCAGTTCTTTAATTTTTTCCTCTGTTAAATACTGTACACTTGCCATGCTTGCGCTTTTCTCTGAAATATATTTATACAAGGGTAAAACTTAAAAATTTTAACATTTATGGCACATTACACAAAAATCGCTAATTTCAATGAGACAAGAACCAACGATGCCCCAGTGATATTGTTTGCCTCAAATTACCTCCAAAATTCGGCTTTTTCCCCTAGAGAAAATTCCCAACTACTAAAAAAAATAGCATAAAATTCCTCCCAATAAGTTGTACATTTTTCCCAAACGGTGATGGCATCGGTAGCAATGTACTTAAATTTCGTATTCATGTTATTATTTTGATATTATGAAAGAGCTTTTGAGATCCAGGTTTCTGATTAAAATCATGGCTGTGTTTGTAACACACGTGGTTTTCAATGTATGAAGTACCGTCATTTTTTCTGTTTCTTTCCCCACCCCAAAAAGTTCCTTTCCGGTTGAAAATGTCTCGCAATTCAAGTTTTAGTACAATTAATTCTTATTCAAAACTTCCCAATTTCCATAAAAATGATGCATTTTTCCCCAAAAAAAAGGGTAGAGGTAGTCTTGAAAAAAGACAACAATATCACTGTGCCCCACAGTCCAATAAAAGCAAGAGATCAGCTTACAGTTGACAGATATACATCAAGCTCTTAATCATCTCAAGTTGAGAAAGACGTAAAACATTTAACTGTGGATTCATTATTATTTGTTTGATACCAATACATGGCCATATAAGAGGCCTAGGTAGGAATGCCCTTTACCGTCAGGCGTCAAACGGTCATTTTCGGCTACCATTAGCGTCAAATTGGTTAAAATTTTGTCGTGATTCGTCAAAATATCCTTATCGTTATTCGTCAGAGGTATGAAAGAATTAACTGTTACGGTTTATTTTAGGAAAGAATTTAACGTGATTCGTCATAATCAATTGATTTTTTTATCGTCATAAAGAAAAGGTTCATTTTATCGTCATGCACCAAAAATTACCGTTAACGTCATTTGGCAAGATTGTTTACCATTATTCGTCATGAAGGTACCCCCATTACGACCCTCATATAAAATAATATAAAATTTCTGGAAAATTGCTATACATATTAAATGTGTACATGAACATTTATCTAAAAATAAAATAACTCTTACTGAATATGTATCATAAGACGAAAGAAAAATATTTACAGAGCAAAACCAAATTTACATGTTACAGATAGTGTGAACTTATTTCAATCTAATTAAAATACAGATCCTGTATGTCCATGCGATGCTTACAAGGATCTGAAAACACTCCATTCTACTTTCTGTTTTAAAGACCTTTCGGGATACTCTGGTTTTGTTGGATTAATACACACCTTAAAAAATTTGACGGCTGAAATTTCATTTGTTGATGTAATAATTACAAGGAAAATTACTTTAAAGAATCATCATGTCATAGATAAAAACTATGAAGGTTCACAGTTGTATTTACCTCCCACATGTCCCAATTTAAAGAACAAATCAATTCATTTGTTTTTATCAAAGCTTATTTTTGATGCCCCTTTACTTGTTCCGCTTCCATTTTGCAAAGCAATGCAAATTAAAGTACCAATAGCCCAATGCAACAACAAATACATGCAATAAAAAAAATATTATCCTTTTTCCATAAAAAATTCATGATTCTACACTGATAACATACCTGATAAGGAAGAACTTGATGAACTTGGCTTCATAAATGACACAACTGGCTTCACAGGAGTAGTACATGCTGATGTTGATGGTTCACAAGGTGAGGCCCCCTGTGAACTCGAACTAGCTTGTGCTGGCTCGGCTGCTCGTGCAACCTTGCTTGGCTGCACTTCACATAATTGTGCTTTATTTCTAAACAGTTCTACAGCTTTTAATGCAAGTATATTGCGTTCTTGATCTCTGAGGATAAATGTTGGGCTTGATGCACAGTGCGCATTTTCACAATTTTCTCTGCCACACCCATCTGTCAACTGATAGTAAAACTTCTCAATCTGTTGCTTTGCAGCAGCTCGCTTCCTATTTAAAAGAAAATAAGACTGCTTAAAAAGTGCTTTTAAAAAATAACTTTATTTGTGAATAATTCGACCTCATTGAATCCGTATTCATGTGAACTTCAATTTAACCCCTTGGTTAGAGATGGATACTGCATGCATTGTGCGTGTTCAATTATTCAAAGGAAAAGAATGTCAACATTGAAAGTGAAACAAAGGTAAATCATTTGATTGACAGATTCGATCCACAAAAAATCATTCTTATACAGGTAAAAACGATGATTAACATATATTTTTAATTTATAATATGAAATTAAACAGACCTAGAAAAATCCAAATGCACAATTCTGCTATCTATTTATATCTTTATTTATGTTTATATCGCTTATATGGCAATTGGAGGTCTTCGGGGGTCAACTCGACAGTTAATTGGATGGCGTCTAGACTAAAATACACACGAAACGAAGCTACATATTATCGAGCCCATGCCCGGAATATTGTTTATTTTAGACTTTTTATAATTTGGATAAATGTTTTACATTGTTATAAATCAAATATGAGAATTTGAGTCAAATCGGTGAACATGAATTTAACAGCTAGTGCCCCTTTAAATAAGTTATTAGAGAAAAATAACATACATCATGTACATGTGTTATTACATTTGTATTATGGATGTTTTCATGAGTTGTCTACTTTTTATTCCTAAACTGATCTTAATCTATAGTCATGATAGTAACATATGTTTATTATTTGTTAAAACAAATCTTTGATATTTTACTTTTTATTAGGAACTTGGGAACTCTTGAAACTGTGCGCAGAAACTTAATACATACAATGTAGACTGGATAACTCATTTTCCAATTAAATTAAATCATTTTTGATCAACCACGGTAAATCAATGAGACAAGGCTTTTAAGTGATAAACTTAGTTGTAATAACAATGCTTAGTTTTTACAGGCATATAATTTAGAATTGGACACTTGGGAATTACTTGGAAGCTTGAGCAGTACCTCATTTTATGCTCTGATTATTATTTATTACAATAAATTAAAATACATTGTGATTAAGCATGATAAATGTCTGAGCAAAGGCTTTGAAGTGATGTAGAGTAGCTGTAATAACACCCTTTAGTTATAACAGGTAAATTTTTTCTGTAATAACACAGATGCAATATGCATGATTGGCCAACTATATCTTTCTAAAGTTTCGTATGCATATACATGTAGACAATAATAATATCAATAGAACTTGTATACATTTTAACCTTGTAAACAAAACAAAGGATGAATACTGCTCCTTTGAAACATGTAACATGCATATGTTATCCCAGTTTTGGAATTTTTTAATCAACAATAACAAATGTATATTATTTTTCTCTAATAACTTATTTAAGTTAGACCCTTAACTGCTCAGTGTGTCAGTCTAGTACAATGCAGGGGCCAAATTCATATTGCATGATTGGCCAACTATATCTTTCTAAAGTTTCGTATGCATATACATGTAGACAATAATAATATCAATAGACAGTCAGGGGTACTACTTAAACAAGTGATTTCAGAATCATTCCCTCGAGTGATTTTGGCTGTGAAATATTAATAATTTTCACACAGACTTTTTAAAATCACTGAAACAAGTAATTTTAGAAGTTAAAATGTAATCACTTTAATAAGTGTTTATAACATTTTCTTGATAGTTTTCCCACAAGCTTGATTTTTTTATTGGTAAAAAGACAACAATTCCATTGAAAAAACAACTATGTATACACATGGTATATGCAGAAATTGTCTTTTGCTTGATAAGCCTGACACTTTTACAGTTTTTTTAAAATATGCAAAAACTGGAATAGTTTGTAGATCAGGTCAAAACCTTGAAGTAGATCATTCTAACTCTAAAGAAAACCAATCAGGTTACCTAATATTGTTGATCTTCGTCTGATAGTAAGAGTAGTTAATGAATTTTTGATTACAGAAAAATTCCCAAGGGTACTTTTAAAAGCTTTAGCGCACTAACTTACTGCCGAAGCGCACTGGTGAAATTAATATACAAAGAAAAAGGGATAATTGATTTATGTAGGAAAATTATAGAAAAGATTGTGAAAATATGGAAAATCAATGAAATTAGCATTTGAAGATCAAAGAAAACACTAAAATCACATAAATAGGTGATAACTGAATTTATCAAATCACTGAAATAAGTGATGATGAAATCACTTGTTTAAGTAGCACCCCTGACTGATAGAGATTGTATACATTTTAACCTTGTTAACAAAACAAAGGATGAATACTGCTCCTTTGAAACATGTAACATGCATATGTTATCCCAGTTTTTGAATTTTTTAATCAACAATAACAAATGTATATTATTTTTCTCTAATAACTTATTTAAGTTAGACCCTTAACTGCTCAGTGTGTCAGTCTAGTACAATGCAGGGGCCAAATTCATATTGCATGTTGCATTAACATGTTCCCTCTTAATATGCATTTAGGGGCCAGTTGAAGGCGACCTCCAGGTGCAGGAGTTTCTAGCTGCATTACAGAACCTTTGGTGGCCTTGGGCTGTTTTCTGCTCTTTGGTCAGGCTGTTGTCTTTTTGACACGTTCCACGTTTCCATTTTCTATTCTATATGCAGTACTTGCCACTGGCAGTCAAGGGTTACACTGATAATTGTTTATTTACTTGAAGATGCAAGTAATATAATTGTAATTTTAATACGTAAATTTTATTTTCTTTTTCTTTTCAAGGTTGGAATAATCTTCCCTTAATCTTCTCCAAAAATTTAGTTATAAATACATGAAATACAAGTAACATCTTTTTACAACCAGTTAAATTCTCAAGTTTTTGGAGGTAAAAAATTGCCTAAACAATTTTTTTCTGGTTTGCTTATCTTTTTTTTAAAACCTTATCTTAAGAACTTAACAAGGAAATCTATTGCCCACATGTTCAGTAACTGGGCAAGGCAAAAATTGCTCCCTGGACTGGCTGGAGGCTTGTAAATGAGCGGTATTTTGAAGATAACCGACACATTTTATAAGAGCAATGTAGTCAAGAGAAGTTCAAGAAAAGAAGAAAATAAGACTTACTAAAAAAAAATATATAAGTAAAGAAAAATCTGAATGTCTAAGGGATATAACACTACCTCCAAAATAATTTACCTGTACCAGTAATGAGTAAATAAAAAATACTTGTATTCAAGTATTACCCCTCACTGACTAGCATGACTATAAAAGCTCAAAACTATCTACACCCAAACTAAAATATTTTTAAACAGGGAATTCAACTGATAGCTGTGGATTGAATATTCCAATCAATTGTACGATATCTCTGGTTGAAAAAGATTAATCATTTGCAATAATAAATGCACCCATTAAATTTTCAATTACATGTAACAGTGTTAACACGACAATAAATATGATCAACTTACATTCCGTCCCCAGTTTGTGGTCTTGATTCTGACAAAGAAGCTGGGACAATACTGAAAATTAAATTATAAAATGATTTATAATGTTTATCATGTTTATACAACTTATTTCATCAACATTATGAACATGCTGGTCATCATGGTCATCTGCAACAATTATATTTCAAAATTTTTTTTTCAAAATGACAAACATATATAATTTCTGATCAATTTTGTCAATAAAATTTGTAAAAAAATTTAAAAGAAAAAACAATTGATTATAAAAATCTACAAAATTACCACACAACACAGTAGTGGTAAGTAGATACTAGGCCAACTGTCATGACTGTAATCAGTTGAGCTAGGGATGTACGTCTTAAGCTAAGTGAGTTTGAGTGCTAATTTTAAACGCAGAGGTCCTGGAGGTGACAATGTGATTTACTAATTTGACAATCTTAAATTCTTTACCGTCATGACCGTTAGGTTTTTGGAACCAAACTGAAAAACACAGTGTCTGTGGTTAGAGGTGATATCTAACCAGGGTTTGTGTTGTGAAGAGTCATAATGGTAAGTTGACTTTTGAGCTCGTGGAGGAGTGATGGGATTGCTTCCCTCAAACATGTCAAATAGCAGATAATTAGCCAACAGTTATTGGTGTAGCTAGGGAATTACTTCTTTAGTATGAAACACAGAGGTCCCAAGTTCAAGACCTGGAGGTGAAAATGCGATTTGCTAATGAAAATGTGCTCTTTGGTCACACAAATTTATTTAATCAATATTATTAACGACCACAAATTATTATTTTTTAAAGTATTCCCTTTAACCTGCACAGCAATTCCCAAATGGGTCTTGGAAAAGCCACAATAGATATCAGCTGTATGAATGACATGTGTGACAACTTTTAAGTATTTTGAAGTTATATTCTTTCAAGTTTAGATGTGGAATTTTGCATGATAATAAATTTACTTGGATTTATTTGGTTGTTGGTTTGGATTCATTGTCACTGGGTCAAACACTCATTTCATGTTATTTCAAATTTTGACGAAATTAAATATGTATTCATTAGAAAAGTAAATGGCGTGTTGCGTCGACAGGAATTCCTTAACTTTCGGTTTGATTTGCTGGTTGTCAACCTGGTCTGTCAAATTTTGACAGATTGGAGCTTCCAAGACCAACCTTGCGGCTTTTGTTCCGCTCTGATCTTCGGTTTTCTCGTTATTACTCATACGAATTTTTAATCTCCCCTTCTTAGTTCGTCCATTCAGTCACCCAATAATGAATAAATGTGTTTTGAAAGGTCAAATGTTTTTTTCAATTTCCAGAATTCGCCATTTTTGTATTCTCGTTGAGGCGAGATTAATAATTTACTGCGAATGAATGATCATGATAATTCATAAAATTATATGAAATTACATTTTTAGATAGAAATATGTCATAAATTACATTTCATTTGCTTTATATTACATTTTTTTCAAATTATGATGGACAGGTTCCCTGTTTCATCAATCTATTTTTTCGGAACCACGATTCTTTTCCGATTTGACTTTTAAATTATACAGATGCAATGCCCACGAAGACGAAAGTCTGTAAAACTTTGAATGAATTATATATACATTAACAATATGTCAGAGTAAGTGACAATGCAAATATTTCAAAACATTCATTCCAACCACAGTGTACTAGACTTACACATTTATGACATATAAAAGACGCAGTAGGCAGACTTCGCGAAACTTCATTTAATTTCTGCCAGACACTGAGACAGACAGGAATAATTTATCAGGATTGACAGATGATGTTCTCTCATTAAATAATTCAAAATTTGGTGACTATGTTGAACGCATCTATACCATCGAACTAGAGATAAAGGATACAACAGATACAGTTAAGTCTGCCTCATATCTTGACTTACATCTAGAAATTGACAATGAGGGTCAGTTGAAAACAAAACTTTACGACAAAAGAGATGATTTCAGCTTCCCATTTATGAACTTTCCATTTCTATGTAGCAACATCCCAGCAGCGCCTGTATACGGAGTATATATCTCTCAACTGATACGATATTCCCGGGCTTGTATTTCATATCATGATTTCCTTGCATTTTTGTTAGAGGGTTGCTGCTCACAAGGAAGCTATTAACCCAAGAGTTCCAAATGGTGAAGTTGAAATCATCCCTTCATAAATTTTACGGATGCCATCACGAGTTGGTTGAACATTATGGAATATCTGTTTCACAGATGATAGCGGATATGTTCCTAATGTCGTAACTACAATCCCGTTCCCTTTTCACGAATGTGACATACCAAATAAGACCATTTACCGGATTTGTACTGACATGAGCAACACGATGGGTGCCACATGTGGAGCAGGATCTGCTTACCCATCCAGAGCAACTGAGATCACCTCCAGTTTTTGGTGGGGTTTGTGTTGCTTAGTCTTTAGTTTTCTATGTTGTGTTTTGTGTACTATTGTTTGTCTGTTTGTTTTTTTCTTTTTTAGCCATGGCATTGTCAGTTTATTTTTGATTTATGAGTTTGAACATGTTGAATGTCCCTCTGGTATCTTTCGCCCCTCTTTGAGAAAGCAAACTTTATTAGCTGCATATTTATTAGTGCTTTATTTTAAATATTTTATTTGTAATAAGAATATATACCTATCAATAGCATGGCTTCCAAAATGGTCATATATTCAGGACATTTATAAATTTACCGGACATTGTCAGTCTGGCAAAAATGTCTGGGAAAAGCATGAAACGAACATCTACTTTTAGTTTTCAAGGCTTTCTTAAGAGACAGTCAATACATTTTAACATAATTTAAAAAGTTTATGCGATCTTTTTGACCCAACCTTTTGCCTTTAAACAGCCACACATTTCCAGTCATAAAAGTGACATGATAGATAAGTATTATCAAAACAAACCCTACTTTAATACCTTCTCATTTTAATCAAGGTTAATTAGTTGTCAGACAGCTGAAATTTAACTGTTCAGGCGACAGGTTAACTATTTTGTACCGGACATTGATCGGTCTATTCAAAGTTATTTTCTTACATTTCAGCGGTCTGCATCTAATTAATTTAGTCAAAAAGATTGAAATTATCAGAAATACGTTTATAAATATGATTTGATGAAAAATTTAAAAAGGTTTTAAACGAAAAAATCGTCAGAACCACGCTGGTTTGAGCTAGTACAGGTGTGCGCATGTGCACAGGTGGGAAATTTAATTATGCATCCTAAGTCTTCAAAAATGTTAAAATTATCATTGATACTGTTATCTAACATGTCTAATGTTCATTTCCAGTATTTTCTTGAAGAAATAACTTGGAAAGAGCTACTTAAACTCAATCGTTCTTTGTAAACGTACACAGATTTTACGTATCCGTCTCTGGTCCATGTTTTACCATTGTTAAGTCAACATCCAGTATTAGGAAAATGTGCTTTTTAAAAATGAAAGTAGAGTTTTTGACAACGTTATTTTGCACAAATAAAGAGTCTAAGGCAGATATAAGTACGCTGATGTTGCACACTTCGAATGATGCACTGTCAATTAAACAGTTTACATCAGAACATCAAATTTATATCAAAGTAAAGTTTAATATCGTTTTTTTTAATGTCAATCATTGGTTATATGATGCCCAACTGATTACTATAATTGCCTTTTGTTACTAAGTCTTAAGGGATTAAAATCGGGATCAGGCATAAAATGTACGGCTGGCTCAAATATTTTTTGGAAGACCTGGTCAATAGAATTTTTTTTTTTTTTTTTGGTATATCAAGGATTTGTATATATCTTACTATACAAATCCTTGGGTATACTAATATTTGTCTTCAAGGGTTTTTTTTTGTGATTGTGATGGCTGATGCCATTATAAGACGTCATAACACCATTTTTTTTTGACTGGACTTTGAGAGAATTTTGCTCTCAACTTTGCTACCCAATTTTGCCATGAAATCTTTACTGACGACTATAAATTTTTGCATAAATCCAAATTCTTACCTTTTGTGTGCTTGTTGGTGCAAAATATTTCCAGAAATATCCAAAAATAATGTTAAAATAATTTACAATTCCATCTTTTCAAACCGAAGTTGATGGACCCAAATTTTCAGAATGTTTAATTTACATTACCATGATTACCTGGAAATTTGTGATTAGCTGATGATAATGATGATTATTTAGTGTGGTGAATGCAACGGTTCCCCGAAAAAAATTCTGTTAATATTGTACATGTAAGTTTGCAATTATTAATATATAACTGTTTCAGGATTATTATAAATTGTGATTTAAGCCTTGAAGTTGTTTGAATTGAAAAATAAATCAATTTCACAGTTGTTTTTGTTTTTGATTTTTAACATACATGACGATTGACATTGTTATGTTCATTATCTTTTCTCATGTTTCTTGCACACTTTACCATGTTTTCTTACACACTTAACATGTTTTCTTGCACACTTTACCATGTTTTCTTGCACACTTTACCATGTTTTCTTACACACTTTACCATGTTTACTGTGCTAAATTCATTTTAGTTCTGTTTGAACTGTAATTGGGCAGTTTTATATTAATAATAAGTGTTTCAAGATTGCTAAAAAGTGATTTTTTTGTCAATTTTTACCCCCCCCCCCCCCCTGATACACATAATTTATATAGCTTAAATATATTTAATTAACAATAGTTCCATTGGATCTATTGTGTATTGAGATCTCCTAATGTTAGCTTTTTCTCTATTGCTAATAAATAATCAATTTGGATTTAACCTTAAAATTTTTTGAAGAAAAAATGTTAGGTTGTTTTTGTTTTCAACATGTTCAACATATGGCCTAGTCATGATAGTCTTGTTAATTTGTTTCCAACACACTTTAAATTAATGTGTTGAAATACAGACATCTGTTGTCACAATGTCACAATCACAACATAATCCCCTTCATCATGTTCATTTTGTGTATAGCTAATAAATTGGGGAATTACTATCATGACTATTCTTTAAATTTAAAAGGTTCAAAGAAAGCTTACAACTGAAAATGATGAATTATATTTAGTTCTCATGCACTGATATGGTGCGTCAATATTAACAGAGAATATTCGTGATTTCTTTTCCTTGATACTATTTTCATGGAATGAGGAAAAAGTGCATTTTCATTGATATTGGTTTTGTTGTTTTACAATACTGCATGCATATTTTGAAGAACAAGCATGACAAGTGGCAGGGCTTCCAAAAAAAATTTCCAGCAAGATTTTTATTTCTGTCCTTTTTTATAGTTCTTGTTTCATACATGTATAGGTTAACTGACAGTTTATTATTTGAAGTGTGGAACATCAGCAGACTTACGTTTGCCTTTACCCCTAAAAGCTTCATGCTTTTTACGTTTACGTTTGCCCTTACTCCTAAAAGCTTCATGCTTATTCTAGTTGAATTTTTAAGTCTTTGGTTCGACCCTGCTGGGGAACAAACCAACCTTCTACCTTCTGCTCCTGAGGCAGTAATATGAAAATATGATATAGGTACCAAACTATATTTATTGTGCATTTAATATAGAGTCAACTGAACTTGGACATATGACATTTATGATCGAAATTTATAGTAATTATCAGAACATAATTGACTTGAAGGAATGATAAAAAAAAGTAAATCATTTTGCAAAGAATTCCACTCAATCCTGCTAGGGGCCGTCTTAAACTTGCAGTGAGGTGAGAGGTTATTTTTTGCTCCATGTTCAAGGCCTCACTATGACTTTTGAGAGAAAGAACAGCAATAAAAGCTATGTTCCTTTGTTTTTGTGTGTTTATTGTTGTGCATGTTCTGATTTTGTGTTATGGATTAATACCCCATATCCTTTGTTTTTTTTATTAAAACAAGTTACATTTTACTTTATTTCAGTGTTACTAAAGTAAAATAAAAATGTCTGGAGTTCCTGTTTATCTGAAAGGACGTGGTAGAGGCAGAGGTCGAGGAAATGTAGAACAAAACAAAGCTAAATGGACAAATGGCAGTGGCTCTGAAAACAATGTCAAAGACAATGGATGGAAAAATGGTGTTACCAGCAAACAATCAAAACAAGAAATATCACGGAATAGTATCAATGGTATGATTCCCTTACAATAATTGTTTAGGATAAACATGTAATGATGTATGGTTGGTATCCCAATTTATACTCATCTGATGTGGGGACCGTGTTGCCCATTACGCATCAGTTTTCTACTTTTACAAATCAGGCAAAATCTCTCATAGGATAAAAAATAAATGTAGATCAGCTGTTATTTTTTGTTTTTTTATGTGTTACCCTTGACCGTCCTTCCGTCAATCTTTCCATCCTTCCATCTGTCCCGTTTGTCCCATCTTTGTTTCCACACTCTAACTTACATGACTTAAGTTTGCCTCATCCAAATTTTATGAAACTCATACACAATCATGGCAATGTTAAGAACTACAACACACAGACAGACTTTGAATTTGGGCAGTGAGTCATTTACAATTCTAAGAGTTACGCCCCTTTTTTACTTTGGTAAATTGCAAAGCTTGAGCGGGGGCATTCGTATCCTTAGACACATACTTCTTTTATTTTAATTTGCAAAGTGCCACAGCATCCTAATAAATTAGTTTTAATTTAGTGATATTCATTCTTTATGGAAGTACAATTTCCTCAATGTTCCTGGAAATCCTTGTCAGAAGGAATTACAGGGGCTGAAAATTCCTAAAATCTGAGACCATTGAAATGCCTTTAATGGATTTTGGGCTGCAGTGTATGAAAGCATCAAAGTATGTCAGACAGACTTGATTGTCATGAATATCAAATTACTCTTTGAATTGACCCCACATAAATTGACCACCTACAAAAGTAAGAGTTAATGTTAAAGATCATGTGGTCCATTTGGTGCTTGTCATGTTGCAATACTCATTCTTCTCATGAATATTCAATGTCATTTTCAATTATTACACATGAGCACTTTATATAAAAATAAGGAGATGCGGTATGATTGCCAATGAGACAACTATCCACCAAAGTTCAAATGAAGTGGATGTAAGCAATTATAGGCAACGTACGTCCTTCAACAGTTTTTGAAAAATATGAAACAATTCAATTTGAGAAAAACTAAGGGCCTAATTTATAACAAAACAGTTTACGAAAAACTAATATGACAGACATGAACCAACGACAACCCCTGAACTACAGGCTCCTGACTTTGGACAGGCACAGAAAGAATGTTTATAGAAGGAGTAATATATATGTACAATCACATGATAAAAATAATGCATCTACGTGACTACTATTAAATCTGCTTTTGGTTTCAACATGTTGCCTTCACTTCAATAAAAGAACTGTTTGAAACTTGTTTAGTTCTTGACAAAACGACTAGACAGCAGTTGAACAGATATTCAAAAATGTACAAACAAAAAGTAACAGAAAGACCAATTCTATCAAGTTTTTCCTCCTAAAATAAAAAAGTAGGAATTATCGGAATTTTTGAAAATTTATATTAAAAAAATATGTATCATGTATATCTGCCTTGTTTTTTTTTAGATTTTTAATTAGACAGTAAGATCTTTTTTTCAGATAAACTCAGTGTAGATGAAGCTCAGAAGAAATTTGAAGCTGTGAGTAGTCAGCATCAACAGGCCATACAGAATGTTTTGGAAGAATCTCAGTTCTCTGACGAAGAAGAAGGAGATATTGGTGACAATGTATTATCAACTGTCTTCAAGTCATATTCAGATACTATAGGCAAGTATGAAAAACTGTAGTGTAAGTATTGGCGGATCTAGGGGGGTGTTTCGGTGGGTGGAACCCCCCTTTTTTCATTTTTTTCTTTTCTAATCAATGTGAACATTTCATGGTGTTCTGGGGGTTGGAACCCCCTCTCCAAAATGGGTGGATCTGCGCCTGGTGTGAGGGATAGATTTGATCATCGGACATGTCAGTTTAAATACTAATGGAAAAAAAATACTGGTAACAAATACTGTGGATTTATTATTATGAGGGGCCTTATGGGGGGGTCTCATCACGATTCACGAGTTGATTTTTTTGTCAATCACGATTCACAGAAAATAAATTTCCATGATCACGGATCAAGAAAATATAAAAAAAAAATAAATCTGTAGAAAAACGGATCACGATAGCAAAAATGCGCCGATCACGAAGAACGAAAATAACCCATCAGGCCCCTCTATTATGAGTGGGCTGCTAATTTGTGTGGATTTCGTGGTTACAGGTAAATCAAAAATTTAAATGTTGAACAAAGTTATTTTCTTTGGGCTCGAATGCATGTAGACGTTGGTAAACACACAAAATCAAATATCACCTGACCAAATACATGTACATGATTTTTCCTCCATCCATGAAAATTGGTATCTCCGAAAAATAGATAAATCCTCTGACAGTAGGACATAATAAAAAATCTGCTTATTTTTATCAAACGCCACCGCAACAACCTGAACCATGCGAAAAATCCCACAGATTGTATTACATTGATGAACATGATGAATGTTTCCCATCAGAAATATTTCATGAAATTGAAAATGGAAACAGGGAATGTGTCAAAGAGACAACAACCCCACCAAAGAGCAGAAAACAGCCAAGGCCACCAACAGGACTTCAACACAGTGAGATAATCCTGCACCCAGAGGCGGGCTTCAGCTGGCCCCTAAACAAAATGTGAACTAGTTCAGCAAAAATTGACGTCACACTAAACTCCGAAATATATCAATGATCATTAACGTCTTATATACTTTTAAATCTTCATTATCAACAGTTCAGAGACACAAAAAAAAAAGATTGCGTTTCTGATCCCAATTTGTTATTTAATTGAACAAGATATATTTTTTATGTAATATTGATAATTAAATATTAAATGTATAAAACAAATAGTTAAAGCACTTTGAGCTTGTCCAGCAAAAAAAGAGCTTTCTTTGTTATGGTATTGTTCTTCAAATAGATGTACTTTGGACTTCTATAATACTGATACTATATTGAATTTTAAAAGTAGATTATATAAAAGTACTTTATTTATTAGACCATGGCGAGGATGAAGAGAAGGCCAGAGAAGATATGATGTACTCCTTTAGATCAGGAACAGCTGCTTGTCTTGTGTGTATAGAGAATATCAAGAGAGAAGAGGCAGTAAGTTCAGTGATCAATGTATGAACAGTCTATTAATAGATTGTCAGGTTTTTCTTAATATTATATAGAAAACGGCTTTTCCTTTTAAAGGAACATTTTGAATTCTGTCAGCAGTTTAAAGTTGATAACTTTATTACAACAGAAAATGCATAAGTAGTAACCATATATTTTAATTTCTTGCAAATTAAAACCTACTTTTGTACATAAGCAGGGGAACAACTCTGGTAAAATTAATAATTTTAGAAAGTCGGTAATATGAAAGTGATAAAAAGGAAAGAAAATGGGGTATCCATCTATGACACAAAATCCGAAAATACACAGGAAAGACCCCCAAAAAACATAGGAACAGCACTGTGTAATTGCAAAATCACAGTGCGGCCTTCAACATGGAGCAAAAACTCTCACTTCACTGGTCTTTTTGTATCTTGCATTTTCCATACATTAAAGACAAAGTGTTTTTGTTCATTATAATTATTTCATCATTTTAAATTCTCTTTCTTTTAACTATAGATATGGAGTTGTAAAGTGTGCTATGCTATGTTTCATATACCCTGTATACAGAAATGGGTAAAAGAAGGAGTTTACCAGCAAGTGTACAAATCAGATGAGAATATAGATGCAAAATCTGTACCGTGGCATTGGTAAGTAATTTGTTGCCTGGCCCACGATAGGAGAGGGGCATTATGCTTTCTGGCCAGTTCATCTGTCCTTTTTTTCAGTTGGCTCGATTGTCCATTCCTTTTCAGGTTAACGTTTTTGGTTAAGGTAGTTTTCCATGAAGTTGTGTCACATCAACTTAGAAATGTGTGCATATGTTTATTATGCTACAAACGTTTTATAATTATCAATGATGAATGCCAAATAATGATTTTGACCTTGATTTCAATTTTCAATATGGAAGTGTTATATTGTGAATCCAGTGCATTATCAGGTTTAAGTTTTTTGTCAAGGTAGTTTACTTTGAAGTTGTGGTAACATCAACTTGAAACTTATCACATCTGTTCATTATGTTGTGAACTTATTTAAATGTGTGCCAAATTACATTTTGACCCTGATTTTATGGTACACTGAACACAGGAATGTGTTAGTGTGAGCAAGGCAATGCGTAATATGAACACATATTCTTGTTTTATTTTGACAAAATTTTACATGGTCTTATAGGATAAATTTAGTGATAGTAGTGTTTAGCGTTGATCATTTTTAGCTCACTTAACCTCAAGGGTCAGTCATAACTTTTTCTGATCATTAAATATTGGTTGTCCTTCCACTGCTTATAAGCTGGAATTAAAGTTGGTCAATATCTTCTCTTGAGGGTCCAGCATGGATGATTGGACCCAGGAAGTGTTAAGTGGTTTCCAGTTGGTTTCTATGAATTTAAAGGCCAGCCTGTATTTTTTAGACCACAAAAAATAAAATGTAACCACTTTTGCTGTAAATAAAAAAGGGAAGGGGAATAAAACACAAATTTTTATCATAGCATTATCATTAGCTATGCAGCTAAAGAGAACCACATTTCAGTAGGCACCAAAATCTTTTCCTACTACTAGACCGGAGACCAATACTCCAACATTTTTTTAATGTGTCTTAACAAAGTTTTGGCAGTACTTACTAGTCTGGGGCATCTGAATAGTGGGTAATGGTGTACACTGACGTTTGGCAGAATTAGGAAAAATAAGCCATACTGTTCAACTCCCATGACATAAATCTGTCAACTCCGATCAACATACAATTGTGTTTCCTTTTTATACGACCGCAAAAAAAATTTTGTTCACTTATGTCGATACATAAAAAAGCAGTTATATTGATAGTTGTTACTGCAGTGGTATTAATATAAAATGAAGACAATGTTAATTACATATATATATTTCTGACAGACTTTTCCTGATGAAAAATTTAATAAAAGTTTGTTTTCTTTGTAATACAAGACATGGCTGGGGATTTAGACAGGTATGAAACGGTTGTGGGTGTGCCCCCTTGAATTGAATAATTTTTGGCCATTAAACACATAAATAAATTATAAAGGTTACAACTTTTCTAACCTCAAATCCTACATCCATGGTTGGGAAAGCATGTTTATGTTTTTGTGTAGAGTTATTTCCCTTTAGAATAGTGAATTCTGAATTTCCTAATTGTTTTTATATGTCTATCTCAAATAAAAATTAAATAAATTTAGAATTAGGTAATTGTTTAAAAATATTTTGTAGTTTTAAACTATCAAATGAAATCACACATCTTTAAAATTTTGCCTTTTTTATGTCAGTTGAATACCTATTATTTAAAGAATTGCAAATTTTGTGAGATACATAAAAATCTGATACCTAAATAATATTGCACAGGCTTACAAGTCATCCTGTCTCATCCTCATCCTAGTGTTACTATGGATGGAGTTTTACTCTTGTTAGTGTTCTTCGTGTTCCACTTTGCAAGATGGCTTAACAGTCTGTGTTTTTGATTAATTTGTATAGTCTATTTTTTTGACAATTTTACTAAACGAATGAATCCAAACAGTGAATATGTTATAAATGGTCAATTATCTTAGCAAAAACTTAGAAAAGCAATTGAAAGTCTGTGTATGGTAAATTATTGTGTATTGAGAAAATCACATTGTCCTTTGGAATAAATGATGTGACAGAAGTGCATAGCAGTGATCATGTTTAGCTCACATAACATTGAGGGATTACATTTTTATGATCATTAAATATCTGTTGTCCATCTGGAATTAGAGTTTGTCCACATTTTCCCAGAGAGTCCAACCTAAATGATTGGAACCACCAAGTTTTCTATGGTCTCCTTTTAGGCTCCTATGAATTTTTGGAGGAGACTTGGAAAAATTTTGAACAACAGGTCATGTTTTTTGTGAGGTTTAGGGCAGCAAAACACAGGTCAAGTATGAAATTGGGTGGTGTCCATGGCTTCCAAAACGGTCATATATTCCGGACTTGACCGAAATTTATATAAAAAGTCCGGCTGCTCTCAGCCTCAAACGGTCAAATATCATAGGTTTGCCACTTTTGTTATTCAAGGCATTTTCATAAAACGGTCATTTCACTTTTTTTACCAACTATCGATCGGTAAAAATGTCCGTTTGGGCATTATAGTTTATAATTGTGGCAATCTATTTCACAAAGATATTTCGGTCATATTTGGGTTTAATTAAACAGATGCAGCATATTTCATACTTTGAAGTGTCTCAGTTAGTCTAATCATCTGGGTACACAAATGCACGGCTTGGTACATCAATAAAAAGTAGAAAAAAACATTTGTTCTTTTATTTAAAAAACAACAAGCTGTCAAACAATTATCCCTTCAATAAGTAATATTGAAGCCATAAATCATTCACTGATTACAGGTCATTACCTTTGATGAGAGACCTCAGCTTGTCTTAATCAATAGAATTGATGATGCATAACAATGAACATAAACAGGTGATAAAGGTGATCAGATAAACGAGGTCAAACATGAAAGCGTGTATGGAACAACATCCTATTTAATTACGCTTTGTAGATATTATTGTAAATGAGCATTCAGTTTTAAAAAAGTATCCTTAGATTTTAAAATAATTCTTCAAATAAGAGTATTTATAAATGAATTCGAATTTGTATGATATTCATTATTATATTTAAAAACACTGTACATCGTGTTAAATACCGGGGTACGCTAAAGGGTATTCAAAGTTATTTTCTTACATTCAGCGGATTGCATCTAATTAATTTAGTCTAAAAGATTGAAATTATAAGAAATACGTTAATAAATATGATTTGATGACAAATTTGAAAAGGTTTTAAACTAATAATCGTCAGAACCACGTTGTTTGAACTAGTACATGTGTGCGCATGTGTCTATTGTCCGCTGGTTGGAAATTTAATTATGCATCCTAAGTCTTCAATAATGCTAAAATTATCATTGATACCTTTATCTAACGTTCATTTCTAGTATTTTCTTGAAGAAATAACTTGAAAAGGCTACTTAACTCAATCATAAACTTACACGGATATTACGTATCCGTCTCTGATCTGTGATTTACCATTATCAAGTCAACATCAGGCATTAGGAAAATGCGATTTTAAAAACGAAAGTAAAGCTTTTGACAGCGTTATTTTGCACAAATAAAGTCTAAAGCGGAATTAAGCAGAATTATTACGCTGATGTTGCACACTTCGAATGCTGCACTTTCAATATAATACTTTACGTCAGAACATCGAATTTATATCAAAGTAAAGTTTAATATCGTTTTAATGTCAATCATTGGTTATATCATATATGATGGCCAACTGATTATCATAGTTGCCTTATTTACTAAGTCTAAAGGGATAAATAAATCGGGATAAGATATGAAATGTCCGGCTGGCTCAAAAAAATTTTGGAAGCCCTGGTGGTGTCACTTTTACTGTTCTTGCGTTAAGCCCCTTTATAAGTGGAAAAATTGCTAAATCTGTCGTTTCCGTTCTCTAACTTTAAAGTTTGCCTCAACGAAATGTTATGAAACTTAAACACAATGCTTACAATCACAAAACGGTCTTTAACTACATGAATCCAGCATCTGTATGTGGAAGTTACTCATACATATTTACATGGGGGGAGGGGTGGGGGTGGGGGGGGGGGGGTGGGGGGGGCATCTGTGGCCCATAGACACATTCTCCATTTATTTTCTTTTTAAAATGTCAGCCATGTGAAATTGAATTATATATATGTAAATAACTTGTTATAAAACCTTTTGAGAGCTGAGAAAAATAGATTGGAATGCACATGACAAAAAAAATAAGACATGCGACTTTAGAATATATTCATCTTCGCTAGCCAAGGGTGAAGATCCAACCCCCTAACCTTCACCCTTGCCAGATTAAGTAAGTATTTTGGTTCAACGAGTTGATGATTTCCATTGGACACAGTTGTAACAGATGGCTGCATCAAATACAAAAGTGCTTTTAAGATGATCACATGTAAATGTTGAAAATATAAATAAACAATTGCCACGAGTATTAATCAACTATAATTGTCTTGAGTATGTTCCACATGCAAATGTTGGAATGTCAACATATATTTGCAGTTCCTGCTTACAAAATTTGTATACACTGGACACAACAATTTTTTTACAAACTAAAGAAAGTTCAAGAACTGCCATTGGTCAACAATATCATAATCAGAGTGGGCATGACTTCTGTGATTACTAGATGGTGTAGCACAATGCTGTTTACACATATATCTTATTATGCCTAGGGTGAATAGTAGGGGGCCGGATCGTAACCCTTGCTAGAGAGTATTGAATATATTGAAATCTGCTCTATAAATAAAATTGTTTATTGGCCATGTGAGGTCTATTAATCTTTTTCATTTTTTGCTAGAAACTGTGAATAGAAAAAATTATCAGTAATTCATGATCTACAAAATGACTTACACAATAAATGGATGTCATTAAAGGAGTGATCAATGAAAATTTAAGATTAATTTTAGCATTTTTGCCTATTATTTTGAAAAGTATGATAGATAAACAGTAAACCATAAACATTAAAATGATCAAGGGGCCTCAGTGGCCGAGTGGTCTTAGTATTGGAACTACTGTATCACTAGCCAGTCAACACTGAGGTTGTGACTCGTGAGTTCGAAACCAGCACGTATTAGGTGCACTCCGCTTCAATCTTAATTGACTATGATTGTCAGTCTTCCTACGGAAGGTCAGTGGTTCTCTCTGGGCACTCCATCTTCCACCACCAATAAAAAATATCCAAGACTAAATAGCACAATAGTGCTTAAAGTGGTGTTAAACACCAATCAATCAATCACTCAATCAAAATGATCAACAATATTAGACCTACAAAAAGGCTAATATGGCTGAAACTATTTATCAACTACTTATAAGAGTTTTTCTCCTTAATTTAAATTGTTTACATACTTAAAGAGAATGTGCTACAATTTGCATATTTTGAATACAGAAGGAAGTAAGGCCACCCTTAAAAAAAATCTTTCTTTGTTTGATGTTGCCTACTCATGCCTTGTTGGGTAGGTAGGTAGGTAGGGAATTTAAAAAAAAATGTTTGCCAACAACATAAGTTACATGTTTTAGACAAGAAAAAGATGTTAATGCAGCCAGGAAAAAAATCTTTAAAAAAAAATTGAACTGATTTGTGTCATAAATTTTTTCTGGTATAATTCTTTGAGTTTACATTCATGACATTTGTAAATAACAGCTGGGTCTGGTTAATTTCTGTCTACCTGAAAAATTTATAATTTCAAACATGGCTTTAAGGCACATTTATATTAATTTCCATATTGGTCATGTTTGTCTTGTAATTACATTGAAATTTAAGTGAAATAACAGATAGGAAATTTGTGATTTGGTGTTCAAGAACTTTAAATCAAAAGTATGTTATTCACATAATATTGCATGGCCTTTTCCGTATATGTTGGCCCCAATCTATCATCCTTTGTCCTTTGTCAAATCCTAGGCTAACGCCTCTGGATGATAACCAGGCAGATATGGTAAAGGCCATTTAATGTTTTTTAACACATATTTATTACGAAAACATTGGCTTTTGCAAGTGCAATAAGTGCAGATTTGCCCTATTCATATTCCTGCCCGGGGTAATTAATCGGTTATTGTGCCCTGTTATAACGTCATAAGCGTTCCCAATAACAATGACGGACGGGAAACATCGATTAAAATGACAGCATAATTTGTTAAAGAAATAAAGAAAACTTAAATACTAAACGTAAATATGACATTGACATTATAATATTCAAGGACTTTAGTTTTGAATGTTTGGGAAGCTTCGTAATAATGAAGTTATTTCAATGGAGAACAACAATTTATGATCCTGACAGACAGAATATTAAAATTCTTTCTACTCTTTTTGAGCATTTGTATATATATAATATGTGAAAAATAGATTATATCCTTTTCCTGGTATCATCCCTCTACCCATATGAGCCCTCGGCCAGCGGCTTGGGCTGATGTGGGAGTCTCATGGTGACACCAGGGCTGATATGGAAAAGGACATGTTATAATATATAAGTATTTGATGACAATTTGTACACGTTTATGCATTTTTGTTAATGGCAAAAATTGTCATGATCTTCAATATGGCAATATGAAAAAAATGTAGTGAAAGGTGTATTTGTCTTTATATGACAATCCTAGACACATTCTATCATATTTGTTTTCTATCCAGAAAACTTAGATAGATAAACAGACACTGAAGACCTGAAAAACAATTAACTAGTAATATTTCATTTACTGTATACTGCAGACTCAACATGTTTCATAATAACTTATAATTATGTAAAACTTTTCTGACATGCTTTAGATAAAGATAACTTGATCTGTTAACTCCAATTGAACCCCTGTTATTTGATATGATTTTTAATTTTTGTTTGAGGTAATCAGAATAATAAGCTGTATTGTTTATAGCTTATTATTAAAATATGTATTAAATGAAGTTATTTCCCTTTAAAAGTATTATTTTTAAATTTCTTCATTTTTTTTTAAATCTCTATCCCAACTTATTTATAAAAGATAAATAGAAATTAATGTTAAAAAAGATATACTTATGAAAAAAAAATGTTCATGAGGTGATGAAGTATTTATGAAATTTGTTAGTCAATAGATGACCTATGCTTATATTGTGTAATTTTGGGTTTGGTACATATATGACTGATGAAAGTATCAATCTGCATACTACCGACCGTGCAAGGGCTGTATAGCCAGTCAAGGTCGTTAAAAACTTCCATTTGTTGTCTGCAAACTGACCGTGCAAGGGCTGTATGGCCAGTAAAGGTCGTTAAAAACTTCCATTTGTCAATGTGCAGGCTTACAGCCATTGTGTTACAAATGTTTTATTTGATGTTCTCATCACAATCATCATCGCAACCAGAGATTGTCAATATTGTAAATATGTATAGTGTTGATATGCACAATGGTTTTAAAAATTGTCTGTGTTTTGTTAATTTTGAATATGGAGTAAACACATTTTATGTCCATTTGAGTTCCATAAAATTTTGAAAATCCAAAGTTTAGATGTGGAATCTAATATTTTTTCATTTTCCACGAGAGTTAATTTTGTCAATCATTAAAAAGGTCTGTATGATAAGTATTCTTACACTTACAATCCATTCTTTACAATGGATACCACATATCCTTTCTTTGAAAGAGGCATTAGCTTCAACTTAGAAAAAAAAATGAAGTGACAATTCTTTTTTTTTCATTATAAATAAGAGTTTTGAAGTAATATTTTGTTATAATCAGTCAGTTTGGTCCAAATTTCTCAAAATAAGCTAAAAAATCATATTGAATCTGTATTGATGTTACCCTCAATTTTCCCCCCATAGCTTTTTTGTAATTTGGATATACCTTTAAGTATCAATAAGATATAAGAATTTGAGTCAAATTGGTAGACATGAATTGGACAGCTACTGCCTGTGGGACATTTTTATGATCACAACAGGATTTTAATTAAATTCAACGAAATCCAAATGATAAGCAAGGTATCTACACAATCACCCCTGATATTTAAATAATTTTTTATACCCCTTTCGTACCATAAATTTTTACCCTTTGGCGTCTGTATGTTCCAAAATTGGTTTCTGTTCTCTGACTTTAGTTTGCCTCAACCAAATGTTTTGAAACTTATACACAATGCTTTTTATGCGGTCTTATATTTGTATGACGTTGGCTCCGTCGTCGCCGTCCGAAGACACGTTGGTTTTCACACTCTAATTTTAGTTTAAGTGAATGGATCTCTTTGAAATTTTACCATAAGGTTTAATACCACAAAAGGAAGGTGGGGATTGATTTTGGGGGTCATGGTACCAACAGTTAAGGAATTAGGGGCCAAAAATCAGCAGTTTTGTATCTTCCAGACATAACTTGTGTGTTAGTGTATGGATCTCTCTGACATTTTACCACAAGGTTCCATATCACAAAGGGAATGCTGGGATTGATTTTGGGGGTAATTGCCTCGAAATTTTAGGAATTAGGGGCCAAAAAAGGGCCAAAAAAACAAGCATTTTTCTAGTTTCAGGACAATAACTTGTGTGTAAGTGTATGGATCTTTCTGAAATTGTACTACAAGGTTCCATATCTTAAAGGGAAAGCTGGAATTGAGTTTGGGGGTAATTGCCCAAAACGTTTAGGAATTAGGGGCCAAAAAGGGGCAAAAAATAAGCATTTTTCTAGTTTCCAGACAATAACTTGTGTTCAAGTGTATGGATCTCTCTGAAATTGTACTGCAAGGTACCATACCACAAAGGGAAGGATGGGATTGATTTTGGGGGTAATTGACTCAAAATTTTAGGAATTAGGGGCCAAAAAAACAAGCATTTTTCTAGTTTCAGGACAAAAACTTGTGTGTAAGTGTATGGATCTTTATGAAATTGTACTACAAGGTTCCATATCACAAACTTTTAGCTATTTATTGGAAAGAAGAATACTTCTGTTACATAAATATGGGCTGTTTTTGACAATACAATGCACATGTATCGGTAACTAGCATCATTAAGTCATGCTAAATTACTGAAATCTTCACAATTTTAGCATTTGAGTTAATTTTTAGATGGTTTTGGTCTTAAATGGAAGTGGCTGCATTTGTGTTCATTCTTAATATTTAAATGTAAGTTGTATTTGATGATAATACATAACATATATAAAGGTTGAGGATGAACACGGACCTACTCCTTTAGTGAAGTGAACTAATCTAAAAAAAAAAAAAACAACAAACAAGTCATCAACCTTTAAAATATAATTATCTCCTTTACATGAAATAATTATCTGAAAATAGGTTGTAATACAGAGTATATTGAAATTATTTAAATAAGGGCATTCTCTAGAAATAAAGATCACACCGCGATCACACATTTTCATTCTGTGAAAAATTATTATTATTTTGAAGAGAAACATTGAAATATGTATTATGCATGTCTATGCAAGGCTTGATTTCCTTAATAGAAAATAGCATTTTTCAATCTTATTATTCAAATTTAACCCAAACAAAAGTAGTGAGTAAATTTGCCTTTATTTGAAAGGATGCAATAAAGGAAAACATTTCTCGGTAAACAACTTATGTAGAGTTATTTCCCCTTACAATGAGGATTTTAAAATTTCATGATTGCCTTTAGATCTCTATCTAAAATCATTAATGAAATACAAATTAAAATTAAATATACTTTAGATATATTTTTCTTTAAAAGGATTAAGAAGAAATCAGGAAATCAGGAAAGTTTGCTATATCTTTTTCACTTAACATGCTTAAGGACCTTGATAATAAGATCTGCAAGTTTAAGAACTGTTTATATAAGTCTTACATTATACAGTTAGTGCAGACCTACTAGCCATTCTGTTATCTGAAACCATTGAAGTGATTCTTGTCACTATAATAAAAACTTCCATGGTTTGACTCAGTCAACAGTTTTAAAATACAACACAAATATGAATATTCTGCGCCTTACCTAGGCCTGTGCTAATGCACATTGGCTAGATTGTCTGTGTTTTGCAATTTTAAAATGCGAGTGAATCAACACAATACAATATAAATGTTTGTTTTTATTGGCCATTAGAGCCAGATATAAAAGAGAAGCGAAAGATACCAAAGAGACATACAAACTCATTAGTCAAAAATGAATTGACAAATCTTTAAAAGGGAAATTATTAAAAATCTGATTAAATAAATTTATGTAATCATTTTCTTACTCATATATTATTGTATATATGCAAGACTCAAATCACCGTCCGGTCTCTAATCGACGTCCGTTCCTCTGACATCACAATAAGTTATGAAACACTGAAGTCAAAACTATTTTTTCTACTTTCTGTTTGCTGTTTTTACTAGTCTGCACCACTTCCAGTAAACATAGTCTCCTTTCACTTTCCTGGATTGATTTTTTATTATCCCAAAGTAGATGCAACATTTTTTTAACTCTCAGACTAAGTAGATTTTTCAAATCAGCATTAACTTAATTTAATCAAACAGAAAAAATAGAGTCCAGAAAAAAATCTGAAAAAAGTGGACTATTTTATTTCACTTCATGTTTGTCATATCTATGCAGAATTAGTTCCCCTTATCATTTGGCCAAATTTCTTTATTGTTATTATATCTCTATCGAAAACCATTAATAAAGCATACATTGAAATTGAATATGCTTTTAAAAGATATAAAGAAAAAAATTAATTAAGAAGTAATCAAGTTTTCATGAAATTTTGCTATATTTATTTCCATTAAGGACCTACATGACCTATATGCCTAGATGTGCAATTTCAATGGGTATTTATATATGACTCACAAGTAGGAACTGTTGCAGACTCATACTGTTATAGGGGTAGTATTACTACCTGCTCCACTGAAAATGTAGATATGTTATTATGTTAACCTGAATGTGTTCTGTATCAATGTGAAGGCCAACTTATCTACCTCATAAATGCACTATGGTTTAAATTGTCTGTGTTTTGCAGTTTTAAAATGTGTAGGACATGTAGGATGCTAGTTATGTTCTCATTGTTCCTCAACCATTTTATTTAATTTATCAAACAAAAAATATAAAGATATGACATCTGCACTGGCTGCTGCCATTAAAATAAATAAATAAATACATGTGATTATTCATGTGGATAAGGAAATATAGGCACATGTTTTAGATAACAGGAATAAATGCATTTTATTTGTCTCTTAGATCTATATAAATCATAATAAGAATCCATACTATTGCTTGGCTCACAACAATCCCAAGACATTCTAAAATTATATTTTATTCTGAATTTCTCAATAAAATGCAACAATCCAGTGGTGCAGCGCCAGTGTAACATTGTAAGCATGTGCTTACAAATAATTTTATGAAACATTTTTTTTTCAATAAGAATTTTACTATAATCATTCAGCTTCTGGGGGGAGGGGGGATGGGGCTGCCACCCCAGACCCTCTGCTTACAATTTATTTCCAGTGGCTATGCCACTGCATTCATGACATGCTACCAATTACAATGTTACAACCATGCATAGGAAAACAAATGAAAAACTTGATATAACTCCTTATTTCATGCGCTGAATGCTTCTTTTTTAAATTTAATAGGGTTGTAAAAGTGTTGATCGCGCATACATTTTTAGTATAAAGTGCTTCCGTGCTTTTAATAAATTGTACTTCTGCAAAAGCTTTAATATACCCCAATAACATTAAAAAAAGAAGCATTTAATTTTTGAATATAAATTTTTTTTGTCAGATAGTTTACATCAATCAAAACATAGTTTGTCCATTTAGTCTCTATGGTAAATATTCATTTCACAATAATTTCTGTTCATAGTGTAGAAATGTTTTATTATCCAAACAGTCATTGACTGTTCAGGTGAAAGGGTAGTATTTACTTTCATGAAATAGGTTGCTCTTTTATGTACCCTATTTAAGTCAATGTCACACTTGTGATTGGACAAAAAAATACAGTTTCTAATGATAAAACTTTCCTAAGCTGAGGGATGAATGAGGTGAAGAAACATATAAAATAATTTTACAAACAGGTGAAATTTTTGAGAATTTAATTTAAAGTTTTGTATTTACTGCATGATAAAAGGCACTTGTGGCCTTAGGTTTATAAAGATGGCAGAAAAAGTAAACAGTCATCGCACATATACTGTGGATTCATTATTATTCGTTGGATACCAATTTTCGTGGATTTCGTGGTTATAGGTGAACCACAAAATTAAATGTTCAACGAAAGGCAAATTTACTATAGGCTTGTATGCAGACATTGTCAAAAACCACAAAATTAAATATCCACGAACATGTAAGTTTTCCTTAATCCACGAAAATTGGTACCCACGAAAATAAATGATTCCACAGCTAGTATTCAAATTTATTTATGAATGTTATGATGAATGTATGTCTGTTTAACTGTGTATGTAGGTTCTGGGCTAGTGTTGAAAAGTGTTGAAAATTCTGGAAAGGCAATCACTATCCCTATGGTCCAGGAAATACTACTGCTTATCACTGACATCATTCTTTGAAATAAAAAAGATAAACACTTAACAAAGATAAGATATATTTAAATTATCTTGCATAGAATTGTGAACATAAATGTTAAACACTTAACACAGATAAAAAATATTGAAATTATCTTGCATAGAATTGTAAACATCCAGATAATTTTATTAACACTATTGTCTGTCTGTAAGATGTCTGATTTTGATAGACCTGTCTAACATGTGTCTATGATGATTTATTTTAAATTTTTGTTAAATGCTTGTTTGTCTTAACAGAAAATAGCATTTTTGTTTCGCTTTTTTGTCGCAGTATGTGAGACAGGTATTACAATCCGGCAGGGGCGCAATGGCGATGCTTCATACTTCTGAGCAGATACCTTATGTTAGAAAGATCCGTCTGTCATGTGTTCATTGTCCTCGACCTCATAGCCATGGTTTAGCGACTGCTTGAAAAAAAAATCGCTATTTTTATACCCGTCTGTCCATCCTTCCATCCGTCTTTCGTCAACATGTTGGACAAAAACTCAAAAAGGCTTTAACCAATTTGCATGATACTTTGGTGAATTGTTTATATCTATTGATAAGAGCTCCTTTCGATTTTTATAAATTTTCGATTTTATGTTTCTGGGATATGGGGTCTTATTCATTAAAAAAAGGGGTTTTTCCAGTTTTCAGACAATAACTCAAAAATGCTAAAGCAGTTTTAATAAAACTTTAGTGAATTCTTTATATCTATTGATGTGAGCTCCCTTTTAATTTTTATAAATGTTAGATTTTACGTTTCCGAGTTATTGGGTTTTGTTCAATAAAAAAGGGGGATTTTCCAGTTTTCAGACAATAATTCAAAAGTTCTTTGAGCAGTTCTCATGAAACTTTGGTGACTGGTTTATATCTATTAAAATAACCTACCTTTAGTTTGTTATAATTTCTGATATTGCATTGAAGACTTTATTCTTGTTAAAGTGACAGGGGTATCATGCGCTCACGGCGCTTCTCTTTATTTTGTTAAGTGAAATACTCATTTAAATCAGTGATGGGATAACTATAGTTGGTACATGGGTTCCTTGCAGCGTCTACAAATCCATCAGGTAGATAACAGTCAACCTCATTCCATGGATCAGTGATCAAGGCTAAATTGACTTGCTCAAGTCTGTATCTCAGATACTATAATTAGCAATAGGGCCACTTATGATATTTGGCATATGGAATAATTGTTAAGTGTGCATGTCCATCTGGCAGGTTTTATATGACCTTGTCCTCAATTTCATGGTTCTTTGGTCAATGATAAATTTTCGTTATTTTGTCAGTTTATCAGATACAACATGTATAAGCAATAGGTCAACTATATTTAAGTGTATGGAATGATTGTAAGGTGTACATTACAGTCTGGCAGGGTTCATATGACGTTGACCTCATTTGTAAGGTTCATTGGTTAATGTTAAGATTCTGTGGTTTAATCTGTTTCGCAGGTACTATTATCTAGATCTAGAGCTCACCGGAACTATTATCTAGAGGACCACTCTATTCGGTGGATTGAATTATTGTAAGGTGTACATGTCTGTCTGGTATGGTTCATCTGACTCTGACCTCATTTTTTGTAGAGCATTGATAAAGTTAAGTTTATGTAATACTTGTAATAAAACCTTCATATTACAGACTTTCATATCTGCCAACCGTCACTATTTGGGGGGAATTTCCCCCATGTAGACTCCCAAATGGAAATTTTGAAAGAGCAACTTTGACCATAATTTAAAACAAAACAGTCAATTTTACCATGGGTGTAGGATTGTAAAAGTATGAAGTAGCAAATAAACAACATTTAAATAAATTTGGAGGCCCCTTTAAAGGTTTTGTAGGACTATGACAACCATCTTGCACATAAAACTCCCATGGGCATTTTGAAATGTTGGCAGGTATGGACTTTCAACATGAATTCAATGATAAGTAAAACAGGCGACAGATTTCAACATGTGCTCCTTGTTTAGTTTTATTATCCTTTGAATATTCCATTTTACAAAAGCAGTAAGTAAATGAAGTCAAAATATGACAGAATGTTTTTTTAACATAAAAAGTCAATTTGATCATTTTAAGGCCAGATTTGTCTACCTGATAAAGATGCATGTTAACCATTTGATGATGTTAGTGATTATCCTCAAATTTTGAATGCTTACCATTAGCAATGTTGTGAAATTGCTGAATTTGGATGCATTATTATCTGCCCTTGCTACTGTATTGTATGCCTTTAAGAATGTGGAATAAAAAAGGAAAAATTGAAAATTCAGGGCAAACAATGTTAGGTTAGTACAAGCATAGAAGTATAAAACAATTATACATCTATGGTACAAATTATTAAAGTACTTATATATAAATGGTTTTAAAATTTAAAATGTAGTTATTCATTAGTGATATTCATGGTAATTAATGTAATAACTGCAATATTTAGTTACAAATAATCAGACAGCTTTCACAATTGTGATGTAAGAAGGCAGAATATAATCTCTGTGAAATTTTATGTAGAGTTATTTCCCCTTATAGTTTTAATTTCCAAATTTCTTTATTGTTCTTATATCTCTATCTCAAATCATTAATAAAGCATAAATTGAAATTGAATATGTTTTTAAAAGATATGGGGAAAAAACAGCTCGAAAAATATCAAGTTTTTATGAAACTTTTGCTATATTTATATTAGTTAAGGACCTATATATACTTGTGCAATTATAAAGTGATATGTATATATAAGACTGCCTCCTTTACCCGCAATCTTTGATAAGGGTTTACTGTTGGATGGATCAACGACTTACTACTTTTGATGACAGAAACCAATCCAACGCATAATCCGTGTAGGGCAAAATTCCCGCGTCAACATACACTCCAAAACCCATTATGGATGGGGGATGGGGGAGTGGTATGCCGAGTGACGTCGAGGGCTGTATCCTAGGTGTTAGATGATGGACCACCATTTCACTGAGGTTAGCGGGCTGCCAAGCTGACCAATCTGGCCCTGAAAGCAGCCTTTGTGAAGACATAACATCAAAATAGTCAACAAAAGAAAAACCAAAACAACTCACAAAACCAAGATGGCGGCCTACCAAAATGGCGTCCTCCACCTGTTCCTGACCGATGGCACAAAATTATTTAAACGCTCACCAAACGCCTTCGGGCACCGAGCCGACTGTGCGAGGGATGTATATCCAGTCAAGGTCGTAAAACACTTCCAGTAATGCTGCAGACTCACTAGCCATAGTGTTATTACAATGATCAGTCTTAAAGTACCCCCTATGGGGGAATTGTCTTTACATGTAATATGTATGTGCATTATATATATATAAAAATAATACTCTATTTATCATGTGTTTATCTACCTCATCAAATGCACTATGGGTTAAATTGTCTGTGTTTTGCAATTTTAAAATATGATGGAATCATCAACACTAAGATAAAAGTTTGTATTTATTGTCCATTACAGCTATACATTTTTATTAGAAGTAAATAAGTTTAAAATTTGAGCAAATATTTTATTTAATCTTTTCTTACTGTTGAATATATATATATACTTTATATATATAATTACATTTCATGTATGTTCTTCAGAATCCATGCTATTGCTTGGCTCACAACAATCTTAAGTCATTCCAAAATTATATTTTATTTCCCAATGAAATGCAACATTCATGACTGCACATGCTAACCGTTACAATGCCACAACCATGCATAGGAAAACAAACAAAAAGCTTGATATAACCTGGTGATTACGGAACCACCATTTTTAATATTTGAATTGGTATACTGATATTTTCGATAAAATTTTCTCAGCTTAGTTTTCCTTTATTTAGCATATGGATGGCCCATATTACATATACTAACTACTTCCAACATAATTTACACCAGAATCTTTTGCCATACACTTATGATATTTGGCATGGTGGTAAAAATACTATAACATTGTGCTGCATAACTATTATGACTAACATGTAAACAAACCATTTGTTATAAACCGTGTGGTTCATTTTCACTTCTAGCATGTCAAAAAAAACATGCTCATCATGTCCAGCTTTTACAAAGCCTGGTTCATGAATATAATCACATTAATATGTTCTCATCCTGAATATGCTTTTAATTTGCCACCAAACTACCATACATGTATATGTTTTATTGTTTTATTTCAGTCCAAAGTGCAGGACAGAATTCTCACAGATTGAGTGTCCAACCAGATACTCATGTTTTTGTGAAAAGGTTATAGAACCAAAGTTTGATCCATGGCTAGTACCACATTCTTGTGGCCAGACTTGTGGCAAAAATTTAAAACCAGAGTGTGGCCACACATGCTTACTTCTTTGTCATCCAGGTAATAAAAATGTTTAGAGATTATAAAAATGTTTTATCTGTCTTCCCTTTGCCTACACCACTTTGCTCATC
Organism: Mytilus californianus; assembly: GCF_021869535.1. Lineage (NCBI taxonomy): Eukaryota > Metazoa > Mollusca > Bivalvia > Mytilida > Mytilidae > Mytilus > Mytilus californianus. The sequence continues at coordinate 71,545,525 of NW_026262745.1, forward strand.
TCTAAGTAAAATCCCATACCACATCTTTGTAACATCAAAAATATGTGAGCTTAAGCCTCAATGCCTTTAACCAAGTCTCATATTTTTCTTCATAATGTTTTTGCCAATGTTTTTGTCGAGCCTGCGACTTTTGTCGCAGAAAGCTCGACATAGGGATAGTGATCCGGCGGCGGCGGCGGCGGCGTTAGCTAACTTCTTAAAAGCTTTATATTTTAGAAGGTGGAAGGTCTGGATGCTTCATACTTTGTATATGGATGCCTCATGTTACGAAGTTTCCGTCAGTCACATGTCCAATGTCCTTGACCTCATTTTCATGGTTCAGTGACTACTTGAAAAAAAAGTTAAGATTTTTTGTAATGTTAGATTCTCTCTTATTATAAGTAATAGGATAACTATATTTGGTATGTGCGTACCTTGCAAGGTCCTCATGCCCGTCAGACAGTTTTCACTTGACCTCGACCTCATTTCATGGATCAGTGAACAAGGTTAAGTTTTGGTGGTCAAGTCCATATCTCAGATACTATAAGCAATAGGTCTAGTATATTCGGTGTATGGAAGGACTGTAAGGTGTACATGTCCAACTGGCAGGTGTCATCTGACCTTGACCTCATTTTCATGGTTCAGTGGTTATAGTTAAGTTTTTGTGTTTTGGTCTGTTTTTCTTATACTGTATGCCATAGGTCTACTATATTTGGTGTATGGAATGATTGTAAGGTGTACATGTCTAGCAGGCAGGTGTCATTTGACCTTGACCTCATTTTCATGGTTCAGTGGTCAAAGTTAAGTTTTTGAGTTTTGGTCTTTTTTTCTAATACTATGTGCAATAGTTCAACTTTATTTGGTATGTGCGCACCTTGCAAGGTCCTCATGCCCGTCAGACAGTTTTCACTTGACCTCGACCTCATTTCTTGGATCAATGAACAAGGTTAAGTTTTGGTGGTCAAGTCCATATCTCAGATACTATAAGCAATAGGTCTGGTATATTCGGTGTATGGAAGGACTGTAAGGTGTACATGTCCAACTGGCAGGTGTCATCTGACCTTGACCTCATTTTCATGGTTCAGTGGTTATAGTTAAGTTTTTGTGTTTTGGTCTGTTTTTCTTATACTGTATGCAATAGTTCAACTATATTTGGTGTATGGAAATATTTTATGATCTATTTGGCAGTCACGCAGGTTTTATTTGACCTTGACCTCATTTTCAAGGTTCATTGCTCAGTGTTAAGTTTTTATGTTTTGGTCTGTTTTTCTTAAACTATAAGCAATAGGTCAACTCTATTTGTTGTATGGAAGAATTGTTAGCTGTACATGCCTGCCTAGGCCTAGCATGGTTCATCTGACCTTGACCTCATTTTCATGGTTCATTGGTCAATGTTTAGTTTACTTGGTTAATGTTAAGTTTATGTGACAGTTGTAATAAAGCTTTATATTTAGGACTATCAACATAATATCAATGATTAGTAAAGAAGGCGAGACATTTCAGCGTGTGCACTCTTGTTTATATAAAATTGTGAATGGAAACGGGAAATGGGTATCTGCATTTTTTTTTTGATGGGGGGGGGGGGGGTTACAATACATGGAACTTGAAGAAAATATCAAAGGGACAATCAAAGACCATATGCCGAAAAAAACAAACAATATCATAACCAAAACAAAATAGAGAGAGAAAAAGAAAGAGGCAGACAACAGTCCACAAACTACAACTCAGAAAACTAAATATTGAGCAACATAAAAAAATTAAGGATGAAAATTTCTGCTCCTGCGTACTGATACCCACCATGTTACTTATATTTAAAAATGTTGATAAGTCAGTCATAAGCATCTCATATCAGTGGGTTGGTAAATGTCTCTTGTATAACTTTAAGAGACCACTAAATTAATAACCCATGGGTACACAAGATTCTCTTACCCTAGAAATTAACCAAAACTGAAAGTTTGAAGGAATGAAGGATTTTGAAGATGGACAAGACCTGTAGAGAAAACACAGCCAAGAAATATAAAATAACCCCAAAAAAACCATGCATGTTGATAGGCAAGTTTGCGACTTTTAAGTTTTGTTTTTGTAATACTTCAATTATGAACATGAGGTGTCTATCTACATAATGAAACTTAAAAAAAAACTCATCTACCAAATACTGGTACATGTATTTGTTCCAGTTCAGCAGTTGTCTATCAAAATATTCTTTCACCAAATAAATGAATGCAACTTGATTATAACATTAAACAAACTTACTGTCTGAAAATGAAGAAGAAAATAAAATGATATACAATTTCATTATATATTTAGGTCCATGCCCACCCTGTCCAAAGACAGTTCGTGTGACGTGTTATTGTCAGAAACAGTCTCCTCAGATCAAACGATGTAGCGCCAGGACTTGGTCGTGTGGTCAGCCATGTGGTTATCAGCTTACCTGTGGTCAACATAGATGTCAGGACCCTTGTCATGCAGGTAAGATTGATAGCAAAGAAGATGTTGTATGGTCAGACTAGGTCACTCACTGACCCTGCAAGGACTTAACAGCCAACCAATAAATACACCATATCGCTATTTGTCCCCCATTACTGGACATCACAAAGGTTCCCGTAAAATATTGGCATCATAATACAAAATAGCTGATGCCACAATAAAAAAGTTATTGTTGTTTGACGTTAATAGTTCAAGCGGGACAGATTCTTGGGTCAACCGGCGCAGATTTCCAAACAGCAATAAGGTTTATCTCCCATAGTAGTAGGTCACCTACAGTATTTTTAGAACACAGATCATGTGACTTTTGGAACCTCCTCTTCCAGGCATTAGCTGTCTTCACGTTTATTTACAATTGCATTTTGTTATTGCTGGGGTCTCTTTCGGAGAGTGTTTCATGTGTTAGTTTTACCCAACATGATTGACGTCATATTCGGTGACGTAATCTAGTCCTTTACAGAATTTCCAAGCAAGCAAGATGTTTAAATTTGGTTAGCGGTAAAATCGAAAATATATTGTGGGATTTTGTGGGTTTAGATTTAGTGAGCTACAAATTTAAACGATCAAGCTTTTACAAAGACTGGCAAAACCATGAAATTGAATATTCATGAAGTAAATCTTTTCCTATAAAGTTTTAGTACTCTCAAAAATAAATGAATCCAAACTATTCAGGAATGTGTGATGTCGCGGAAATTTAACTAGATATCAGGATATCTCCATCCACTTTAAGCCTACATATTAGGTGTGCTATTTCCAGCCATATCAAGGTATCTAGAAAGATTTCATCATCAATATAATGTAAAGAGAACATTAAAAAAGATTGAATGTAGAATTTGGGAGAAAGAAATATGAGTAAAAAGAGACTTTGGTAAAAGTCAATTAGACAGCTACTCGACAACACAAAATGTATAATTAAAGGTTTGTGTAGCACCTTCAGTGATGGCCAGTTTAGTGTGCATATAGTATTTTGATTTTTTGTGATGTATTTTGGCATTTTAAGTGCCTGTCTGTCTAAGGATCACTATTAGACACTACTGCAAGTGAATTTCTAAATATTGAGTAAACGTTTTATTTTAATCATGTTAATGGATGAGATGAATATTCCAAATATAGAATGTTATGGAAAATTTAGGAAATGGCTGTTTCTTAGACAGACTGGTACTTAATATATAACAGGGGCAGAATAAATAAAAAGAATGGCTATGTCCAAAATACCCCAATTTTTCTATATCTTTGCAATGGATGGCTATAAGTAGTTTGTTTTTTATACTACATATATATTTGTATCATTTTTTCAGGGGGCTGTCCACCCTGTACAAAGACAAGTAAACAGAAATGTATGTGTTCAAAATCAATGGCTGTGAGAGAATGTGCCACTCCCCGGTGGCAATGTGATGAGGTAATGATATATTTGTTATTTGCATCGCCACAAGGCAATGAAATAATGGCAATGTTTTTGGCTACATATCATGCATACTAATGCAAGATTTTTTAGAGAGCTTAGCAGATTGATGATCCATGGAATTAAAATGAAATGTATGAATATGAAATTTGTTATAACACCACATAGTACATGTGTTGAGGTTAATTCCTAGTAATATGATACAAGAGAGTCAATATTTTTGAAACTATCAAATTTTACTTATTAAGAGGTTTAGATTTGACAAAAATATTTTGTCAATTGTTTTATGACCAAAACTTTGATAAAAAATTCAAAAACTATTTAGAGAAACTTATGAATATGCATTTTGTGAACATAATTTTTCATTCTATAAGTTACTTTTATATATTTGTGCAAACAATAACTTAATATTTTACAGCCCTGTGGAAAGAGACTTGCATGTGGTAACCATGTTTGTGAAAAAGTTTGTCATGGTGGAAATTGTGGACCTTGTCCAAGATCTGGACTGAGAAAATGTCCTTGTGGGAAAACAGGTAAGTCTAGACCTTGAAAGTTATGCTGTAAAATATGGACCTTATCTAACATTTACATGAGCAAACACTGTGAAATTGTGCAGGAAAATGTTGACCTTGTCCCATATATATTTGGGCTCACTAAATTCCCATGTTGAAAACCTAAAAATTAATTAACGTCAGAGAAATATTGTTACTAATCTGCAACATAAGCAGATTCTATACATATATACAAAAACTGAACTTGCAAAAGTAAAATAATTAGCTGTTCAACAAACATTTCTTTCGTTGAAACCCACAAAATGGGAAATAATTGAATTGGGTTGTAAATAGGAATGAAACAAAGATAATAGTTTTTATTTAAGATTTTCTGTAGAAACATCAATTTTTGTTATTTTAATATTTTCTTTTTGGGATTATTTTTTTGGTCCAAGTTTGAGAATGTTTTTTTTAATTTGATTACTCTTTTTGTTTGGTGTTAAATTGTTGGAAAATATCTACCCTGTAGATAGAATCTTAACAATCTTATTTCTTTGACAGTATTTTTTAGTTTTGGCATAACTATATTTACAGAGGATTCACTGCCTTGCACTGAGGACATTCCAACATGTGGTGATACCTGTGGTAAAATGTTGGATTGTGGGATACATACTTGTCCAGAGAGATGTCATACTGGATCATGTGGCAAGGTAAGACGTGAAAAAAATTGAGTTCAGATTTTTATTCATTGTCGCGTAATCATTGAACACTTGAAATGACAGTAGTTTATTTACATAAAAATTTCTACAGAAGATAGCTGGCAAATGTCCAATTGGTATGCCTTACTTTCAGATGCAGATGCATGATTTTCTAATTTTTGTGCTATTTTCACATTTCTTGATCAGTGTGAGAAAAATATTTCTCCTCACTAGTGAAATATCTGTTCTTGGCAAATGATTGGTCGAAATTTAATTATGACATCAAATCTTCTTGGTTTCCTCTGAATTGTCCTAGTGTGACTTTGTGAAAAAAGGTGACCGTGCCTGATGACGTCACATATAAAGAACACAACTTTCTGCAAATTTTTGTAAAGGAAGGATAAATCTCATAAGGAAAACAGATCCAACCACAATATCTTGTATGTGTGTTTGTTTATAAGAAAGCAACATAAAAAAAAACCTATGCATGTATGCAAAGTTTATTATACGGTCTTATAAATCTATTGACAAGTTTTTATACACACTTATCTTTGATTTTTTTGTCGTTGTCATATAGTAAGTGGGGGCATCATTTGTACAACTTCTTTTCTTTTTTCCTAGTGCTTAAATGTTGCGACAAAGACTTGTTTATGTGGACAAAGGAAAAAAGAACTACCATGTTATAAAGATTATCATTGTGAGACAAAATGTACCAGAATGAGGGATTGTGGAAAGCATCAGTGTCGGAGAAAGGTAAAAACACATGTTTGCTAACAAACTTTATGAACTGCAAGCAAAAATCTGATAGTATCATATAAAATCGCAGGGCATTTTAAGTTCTGAAGAGGAGAATTCTTATATATTTAGTCATGTAAAAAGTTGATGGAAAGGACTAGGTTCTAGAAAGGTCAGTATTGTCCCTATAGTTCCATGAAATACAGAAATAAAAGTAACTTCTGATGGCAAAATATTTCAAATATCTGGCAAGTAGAAAATCAAGTTTTTAAGCATGACACACTTATATGTCATTATGACGTCATAATTGTGCATTAACATGAAGCAAATCATAATTTTGACTAAATTTTCGGCTAGATTTTGATAATTTTTGCCACAAACGACTTTGGCCACATCCAAGAACATCATTGAGTTTCAACTTCATTATTATTTTCCGTGTTTTGATATATAAATGGAATGTTAGGATGTTTGGATTTTTTCTTTTTGAATCTTTGAATTTAAAGTCATTAGCGAAACAGATCCAACCACAATATCTCATGTGTGTTTGTTTATAAGGCAGAAACACAAAAAAAACCTATACGCTACATGTATATATTTTCAGTGTTGTGATGGGAATTGTTCTCCTTGTGAACAGACGTGTAACAAACCGCTGGGTTGTAAAACACATAAATGTGCAAGCCGTTGTCATCCTGGTAAGTCCTAAGACAATTTAAAAGTACTTGGTCCTCTGTCATAAAACTGTAGACAAACACTAAATGCAGTAATTTGATTGGATAAATTCTGAATCTGAGTATGATTATCATGCTCAAAATTTATAAGCTCGCAAGGCCTGGTAAGGCACATGACAATTTAAAAGTAAAGATAAACTATTTTGGTTCCTTGAAAAATTAAAATACCACAAATTGTAACCGTAAGTCATTCTTCAGATGATCCATATTCCTTCATTCATAAAAAAAAACATAACAGAGATCACCAAAAATACTAGACAGTACTACAAGCCACATTAAGCACCAACACTCAATTACTCTGAGAAAAAAAAACCTACAATCAAAAACAACAACAAACAACATAGGGTTAAGGTAGCACGACGTGGTAAACGTTTAAAATTGTGATTACCGTTTACTTAAGGATGATCGCTACTCTTGTTTTTATACGCCCGTCAAATTTTTGACGGGACGTATTATGTTATACAAATGTCCGGCATCCATCCGTCTGTCTGTCTGTCCGTCTGTCTGTCTGTCCGTCTGTCTGTCCGGCGTAAACATGTCGCACCGTAACTTGAGAATGACTTATCCAAATTTCATGAAACTTAATATAGTTGTTTCTTATGATGGTCAAACGATCTGTATACTTTTTGGTGAAAATAAGATTAAAACTTTTTGAGTAATTGGACTTAGTAACTAAAACAGGTGTGTGTTTTTTTTCACATGTCGCGCCGTATCTCAAAAACAATTTATGATTATTGCTTAAAACTTGACACACTTCTTAGTTATATTAATCTTAAGATCTGTATACTTTTTGTTGATGATTCAAAATTTTATTTTAGAGATATTGAGTATTTTGTTAAAAAAGGGGGAGGGGTTTTTCACATGTCGCGCCGTATCTCAAAAACAGTTTATGATTATTGCTTAAAACTTTACACACTTCTTAGTTATATTAACCTTAAGATCAGTATACTTTTTGGTGATGATTCAAAATTTTATTTTTGAGTTATTGAGTATTTTGTAAAAAAAGGGGGAGGGGTTTTTCACATGTTGCGCCGTATCTCTAAAACGATTTATGATTATTGCTTAAAATTTTACACACTTCTTAGTTATACTAATCTAAAGATCTGTATACTTTTTGGTTTTGATTCAAAATTTTATTTTTGAGATATTGACTTTTTTTTTTTTTAAAAGGGGGGGTTTTCACATGTCGCCGTATCTCAAAAACGATTTATGATTATTGCTTAAAATTTTACACACTTCTTAGTTATATTAATCTAAAGATCTGTATACTTTTTGGTTTCGATTCAAAATTTTATTTTAGAGATATTGAGTTTTTTGTATAAAAAAAAAAGGCGGGTTTTCGCATGTCACGCCGTATGTCAGAAACTATTTATGCTTATTGCATAAAAATTCACACACAAGACCACGGGCGTATCATGCGCTCATGGCGCAGCTGTTTATTGGCTTTTTGTCAGAGAACGTTAAACTGGTTTAAGGATGTTCGCTACTCTGTTTCAAAATAACATGCTTTTAAAAGACTGATATAAATTGATAGTATATAAATAAAGAAACTAAAAAAGGAGAAAAAAAATGAAGGGTCTGTGTGCTTGTTTTCGAGATATAAGCCATTGAAAATTTGGGGGGAAATTATTCTCTCTAGATTTTTCATACATTTAATATTGGCACCTTTTTTTTCAAAACCGATGAAAAAATAACAATGATTTTATAAGATTTTCAAAGATGACATTTTAGACTATATGTAATCAAATTATGGAAAGAAAAGTAGGGGTTAATGGGCAAATTTTTTTTAATGGCACTACATGGGTAGGACCATGGGTCAGGATTCCGAACATCTGACAAAAATTCAAAAACCCAGAGGAGCGAACATCCTTAAAACAGTTTAACGTTCACACAAACTATACTCCTTGCCTATATATGTCGACTATATGTTGTAAAACTAAAACATACAACATAAAGACTTGCACTGTGCATATACTAACACGATTGTTACTAACTTAGTGAAGGGAATTAAATACAGCACATAATTTGGAAAGCTGGGTTCCAGGTCAGGAGCCTGTAATTCAGTGGTTGTTGTTTGTTGCTGAATGTCATATTACTTGATTTGTCACAAATTAAGCCATTTATTTTCCTTTTTAATTGTTTTACATTTTTCATATTGGGGCCTTTTATAGCTGACTTTACACTATAGGTATTGTTCATGACTATATGGTGCCTAATAATTGTTTAAATCCACATCATTAGGTCTCTGTTGATAGTTGTCTCATTGGAAATCATACAACCTCTCCTTATATCAAAATGTGCTTGCTACTGCATTTTATTTATATTTATCGTCTTGTTGTCAGTTTGTTGTATGTTCTGTGATAAAAGATAAAAATTATCTCCATGGCCTCACTGAAAAACTCATTAAAACATGATCATCTTCAATTGACATCACAAAATATTTTGTTTTTTAAAAAAATGTTTTTTTGTTTAGACTTTTGTGCTGTATAACATCAACAGGAATTCAGGGCATGATTAATTATTGTTTAACTAAAATTCAGGAGATCCATTTCCCTATTCAGCACTACTGTGGATTCATTATTATTCGTTGGATACCAGTTATTGTGGATTTTGTTGGTACAGGTGAACCACGATATTAAATGTTCAGCAAATAACAAATTATTTGTAGGCTTGTATGCAGGCTTTGGCAAAACCATGAAATAAATCAAACATGATTGTTTTCCATTATCCAAATGAAAATTGGTACCCAGGAAATTAAATGAATCCACAATAAATGATGTACTGTAGCAACATATTCTTGATGTGCATCATCCTGGAGGTGTTTTGGCTGAACATCACACACTTATATTAATCACTTTCATATATTTAAACTTATTGCTTTTTTTACTTAAATATTGCATGTATTACCTAATAAAGTTATATAATCATATCTCTTTTCCATTTCTAGGTCGTTGCTACCCATGTTCGAACACAGTAGAGATAACATGCAATTGTAAAATGGCGAGGATAACAGTTCCGTGTGGAAGAGAAAAGATCACCAAACCTCCGAGATGTCACCAAAAGTGTAGGTCAGTAGTCAGTAAAAAAGGGGGAGTATTTATTACTCAAAGTCTAAAAAACTATTCCATAAAAGTATTATTATGTATTGATGACTCAATTTTGTGTGCTAATTTCCCGATTCGAAAAGAAATTACATTTTGATGGAATTCATTTAGAAAGGGCTAATTGGAAGAAAAGATATCTCCATAAATTAGTAGGTCAAATACACCAGAACTCTTTGTAAGTTATGTATGTTATTTGTTATTTTGTCTTTCCTCATTTTAGGAGACCGCCATTATGCCACCATCCTGCCACAATACCACATTCTTGCCACTTTGGAGAATGCCCGCCTTGTAGACTTCCATGTTTAAAGCAGTTGTCTCTGTGTGGTCACTCTTGTCCTTTGATGTGCCACTCAGCAGTCAAGGTCAAGATTAAAGAAAATGTAAGTTTGGGATTTGAGAAAACACAAAATGGAATAAAAGCCATGGTCAGAGACATTGAAAATGATTTAAGGTTATCATTTAAAAATGTGAAGGTCGAAATGAAATAAAAATATCAAGATGATGTTGTATTTGAATATATATTTTTACAATGTAACTGACAAGTTGCATTTGATTACACAAATTCAAGTTTGAATGAAATATATACAATGAATAAGTATAAGAAGGTTATGTCCACAGTAGGATGGAGCCTCATTGTCTGAGTGTTCTTAGTTGTTTATCTACTGAATCAATAGAATGTCAACTCTGAAGTTGTGAGTTTGAATCCCGCACGTGGCAGCTGCATTCGACTGCAATCTCAATTGACATGATTTGTCAGTTTTTTTGCCTAAGGTCACTGGTTCTCCCCAGGCACTCCAAATCCTTCACCAATAAAAACTGACAGCCAGTAGTTCTGATAAAACTCTAACAATCAACCAATTAATCAATCATCCTTAGAAAAATAAGATGTGTAATGATTGAGACAACTCTCCACAAGAGACCAAATGACACAGACATTAACAACTATATGTCAACGTATGACCTTTAGCAATAAGTAAAACCCATACTAAATAGTCAGCTATAAAAGGCCCAGAAATTAACAAATATAAATCATTCAAACAAGAAAAATATTGGGAAATAACAAATATAAATCATTCAAACATTAAAACTAGCGTGGTGATTTAAACAAAAAAACGAATATTATATACAGCAACAAATGACAGCCACTGAATTACAGGCTCCTTACTTGGGACAGTCACATATAAATTGTGGTGGGGTTAAAATAGTTAGATGGCACCAAACCCTCCCCCTTGGTATGATAAGTAGTGTAATGTTTTCAAATTTTTCATGCAATAAAATCAGGTGATTTTTTTTTTGCAAATTTAGATACCATATTTTGGGAGGATATTTTGGCGTTTTTTTTTCTCGAAAGGCATGTGTTTTATTTTGGTGTGTGTAATTTTGGTGCTTCGTCCAATTGAAATGTTTAATTTTGGAACAACAGTAGAGAGCAACCTCATTCATATTTGTCTTTAATTACCCCTTTATTGACAAATATCATTGAATTTCTCAAACTAGAAACACGACAAAGTTAACTTAATGAAGGAATCGGATACGGATGCAATTGCAAATAATTCCGTATATCGTGATTCAAAGCTGAAAGAAAATATGAAATAAAATCTTAAACATTAAAACCACTTTTTAAATAGATTATTTATTTTTTACAAATATCATTTGAAATAAATTTTAATCATCTCTATTGCAGTACATGTTAATCTATTGACGATCAAGGATTTGAATTTTAATCCTTATGCCTCTGGCAGTACCTATTAATTAATTGAAGATAAAGGATTACAGGAAGTTTTGATATTCTAATTACCAATAACGGCGTCTAATCAGCAATAGCCTGGCATATTTATGACATGTGATAATAAAAATTCATGTTGTGTTTTCTTAACAATTACAGAAAATTGACAATTAAGTAAAAATTATATAGTGTTGTTGTCAAATTATACCAGGTATTTATTTGCAGATTTGGCTATGTTACTTAAGTTTCGGGTTTAGCCTTATCTAGCTTTTTTCGCAGTGATTTAATTTAACAATTTCTAGTTGGTTTACAGTATGGTCTTATTTTGCTGAGTTCTCATGAATTCTCGTGACACATTTTAAGTGTATTTCATACTGTTTACTCATTATATCATGTTTATAATCTTATTTATGATCTTAATATTACAGCTAAATGTTGCTGGACCTTGGGAAGGAAGACCAACAATTAGAGAGGAAATTCAAGATAAACCTTGTCCTCCTTGTAGAGTACCTATACCTATACAATGTTTAGGATTACATGAGGTAAGTACATGTATATTTGACAGGTTTATTTTAGTCAGGCTTTTACTGCTATTTGGTTTGCTCACTGTTGAAGGCCATACAGTGACCAATAGTTGTTAATCTTTTACACCCTTTGGTCTCTGGTGAAGAGTTGAAAAACCACATTTTATTTTTAAATTATAGTATGCTTAGTATTATGTTGACTTGGAATAGGGGGAAAATGTGTTATGAAAAGGATTCCTACTATATTTTCAAGCATGAGCATACACACTAATTTAACAAAGACTATTAATAAAACATAAATATAACTTAGTCAACTACTAAGGGCTGTTCCATAAAAAAAACATACATCAAGTTTTATAGGTAACTGTTGCTCTCCTCAAATACATAATTATTAGTATTATGTGTACCTTATTATTATTGATTGGAAAAAAACGATGGTATCAACAAAAACTTTCACAGTTTTCCAAGAAAGAAAAAAATTGTTTGAATTATGAAAAACTACATACATTATAATCAAATTTAACTAGGAATCTAGATTGCAGGAACTAGATATTCTCAATATACATGTTTTGATTATAAAAGCAGTCAATTTTGAAAAAAAAATCTTAACTTATTATTTACATTTTTATTTCAGACAGGTAACTTTGCATGTTCTGATGTTAGACCCTACAGCTGTGGTAGGCCATGTGACCGTCTGCTGGCATGTGGTAATCATACATGTCAACTACTCTGTCACCAAGTTACTGGAGCAAAAGAAAATGGAAAGGTGAGTTTAAATATTGAATTGCTTCACTTTGAAACCATTTTTGGATCTTAAAATTAGTTGGTTATATCTTTGGTATAAAATCAGTGTACTATTGTGTTGCTTTTTTCTTTCTTATTTTAATTTTAAGAGTTAGTCAAATTCGTTTTAACTATGGAAACTTGTCTTTTTTCAACAGCTTTGATAACATACAGTTTAGATGCTGCTAAAGTTTATATACTTTTTATCCAGGCTTTTTACCCAAAAAAATTCTTATCAGTTTTCCTTCAACAATTCTTCCATTTCCTTTAGTTATTTATTTTGAATAAAAACAACATTTAAAAAATAAGTTTTACCCCTCAACTGGAAAAAAAGTAATAAAGAAAGAAATAGTCCTGATAAATGCTGTTCTTGTTTAATAATTAAAGTGTTTTTTTTTCTATCTTCAATAATAGGCGGGTGACAATTGCAGTCCATGTGATGAGGGATGTGACAAGCCCCGCCCAGAGGGGTGTACCCACAAATGTCCACTACTCAAATGTCATCCAGGAGATTGTTCCCCTTGTACACAGATGATCCGCATGAGGTGTCATTGTCAGATAATGGTACAACATTTAGATTGCAATAAATTGACAAATTCCGATGAGCATACTAAAAATACCCTGAGGTCATGTGGAGGTCAATGTCCGAAAAAGGTAAGTAATATAAAGCCAAATTATCACACTTGTGTATGTCAAATTAAAGATCGATTCTGTCAGGGAAAAAGATTGAATTTGTTGTTTTGTGATACCATATGAATGAAAGGATGTGTATATTTCAATATATCAATGAGACAACACAAAAAAGAAATCTACTAGTTTACATACCAACTCAACAGAAATAATGTTAAAAGAGTGAAAAATAGTGATTTTTTTTTTCTCAAAAATGTGACCTACCTGTTATGAAATTGATCTTCAGACAGAGATTTCCAAATTTTGAAGAGAAACCAAAGAGAGGCTTCCATCTGTATCCAGAGAGTTAACATCTTCGACACATTTCTTTATTTGCAAATAATAAGGTTGGAATTGATGGTTTGCATTAAAAAAAAAAGGAGAGCCATAACTCTAGACAACTCTGTAAATGTTATACATAATATATATTTTGGCTGTCATGTGGACATGCTTGTAGTTCTTATAATTAAAAAAGAAGGGCCATAACTCTAGACAACTCTGTGATACATACTTCAGCTGTTATTATATGAACATGCTTGTAGTTCTTATTGTTTAAAAAAGAAGGGTCATAACTCTAGACAACTCTGTAATATATATTTCAGCTGTCATGTGGACATGTTTGTAGTTCTAATTGTTAAAAAAAAAAGAAGGGCCATAACTCTAGACAACTCTTTAATATATATTTCAGCTGTCATGTGGACATGTTTGTAGTTCTAATTGTTAAAAAAAAAAAGGGTCAGAACTCTAGACAACTCTTTAATATATATTTCAGCTGTCATGTGGCCATGTTTGTAGTTCTAACTGTCATGCTGGTCCTTGTCCTATGGAAAAGAAATGTATCAAGAAGACCACACGGAAATGTGCATGTAAACGTATTAAAAAGGAAGTGGTTTGTAAAGATGTGACAAGCAAAGTGCTAGATTGTGATGAGAAATGCAAGGAAGAACAGGAGAAAAAGAAAGAGGTAAGTTCAACAAGAGTTTCAAATGGCTGTATGTCATTGTGGCTGATATGGTTAATTTTTAAAAGCATTTGCTTTTATGGTCTTCGTGTAAATGCCATTTTGTTTACGTGATATAGAGTGCACACATTTTTATACGCCTGTCAAAATTTTGACGGGACGTATTATGGTATACAAATGTCCGGCGTCCGTCTGTCTGGAGTAAACATGTCGCACCGTAACTTCAGAACAACTTATCCAAATTTCATGAAACTTAAGATAGTTTTTCCTTATGATGGTCAAAAGATCTGTTTACTTATTGGTGAAAATAAGATTAAAACTTTTTGAGTAACGGGACTTTGGAACTAAAACAGGGGTGTGTTTTTATACACCCATCAATTTTTGACGGGGTGTATTATGGTATACAAATGTCCGGTGTCCCTCCGTCTGTCTGTCCGTCTGTCTGTCCGGCGTAAACATGTCGCACTGTAACTTGAGAATGACTTATCCAAATTTCGTGAAACTTAACATAGTTGTTTCTTATGATGGTCAAACGATCTGTATACTTTTTGGTGAAAATAAGATTAAAACTTTTTGAGTTACGGGACTTAGTAACTAAAACAGGTGTGTGTTTTTTTTCACATGTCGTGCCGTATCTCAAAAACAATTTATGATTATTGCTTAAAACTTTACACACTTCTTAGTTATATTAATCTTAAGATCTGTATACTTTTTGGTGATGATTCAAAATTTTATTTTAGAGATATTGAGTATTTTGTTAAAAAAGGGGGAGGGGTTTTTCACATGTCGCGCCGTATCTCAAAAATAGTTTATGATTATTGCTTAAAACTTTACACACTTCTTAGTTATATTAACCTTAAGATCTGTATACTTTTTTTTGATGATTCAAAATTTTATTTTTGAGTTATTGAGTATTTTGTAAAAAAAGGGGGAGGGGTTTTTCACATGTCGCGCCGTATCTCAAAAACGATTTATGATTATTGCTTAAAATTTTACACACTTCTTAGTTATATTAATCTAAAGATCTGTATACTTTTTGGTTTTGATTCAAAATTTATTTTAGAGATATTGAGTTTTTTGTATAAAAAAAAGGGGGGGTTTTCGCATGTCACGCCGTATATCAGAAACTATTTATGCTTATTGCATAAAAATTCACACACACAAGACGATGGGCCTATCATGCGCTCATTGGGCAGCTGTTTATTTTCACATGTCGTGCCGTATCTCAAATACAATCTATAATTATTGCTTAAAACTTTACACGCTTCTTAGTTATATTAATCTAAAGATCTGTATACTTTTTGGTGATGATTCAAAATTTTATTTTCGAGTTATTGAGTTTTTTGTAAAAAAAGGGGGGTTTTCACATGTCGCGCACTATCTCAGAAACTATTTATGATTATTGCATAAAACTTCACACACTTGTTAGTTATATTAATCTGAAGATCTGTTTACTTTTTCGTGATGATTCTTTTTTTTATTTTTGAGATATTGAATTTTTATTGAGCTTTTTGGTAAAAAAAAGGTAGTCTTTAGAAAGAACCAATATGGGGAATTTATTTTAGAGAAACATTATACCATAAACACTGAAACATGTTGTAACAATTTTTGCTTCTCTCTTTTATCAACTTTCTGTTTTGTGGAAATTTTCAATTAATGTATTGACGTCATGCAAAATATTCGTTGCTAAAATCTTTGCTCCCTTAATCAGAATTATTGCTTCAATTTGGTATCATATAAAACATGTTGTGAGCAATTTTTTTCTGTCTCTTATATAAACTTCCTATTGAGCAGGAATAAGGAATGAGTCAGGATATACTTAGCACGACTTCCTGTACAACCCCCGTGTTATTCCAGAAACATTTATTATGTTTCTTTTTCACAAGACGACGAGCGTATCATGCTCTTGTGGCGCAGCCGTTTATTCATTCTACAAGTTCATTGATGTTATGAGACTAGTGCAAGGATCCTGAAATTTTTCACACAATTTCATTTTGAGATGTCTTAACAAATTGGTGACTATATTTCAAATAGTCAATATCACAGTGTACCAGATTCATTGCATCAACAAACTTGTATCGACTGTTTCATTGCATTTAACTCGTGAATTTTCTTACCATTTTACTTTAAACGTTCAAGAACAATTTAGAGAAGGCAACAGTTTAAAATTGTAAAGATTTTATTGACTCAAAATGTTTAATTTCTCAGACATCGCTACCGTTTCTTTCCATTTAGGATTTTGAGGACGAAATTAAAACCCGAAGTTTTGCGACAATACTAAAGTACCAGTTATTCCAGATTCATTTCTGGTATTCGTTTTGTTCAGTCCTACATCCATGCACAAGAAAGTGAAAATTTCATATCTTCTCTCAATTATAAAATGGTTAAAAAGGGCTATAAATCTGTCATATCATACTGATAAGGCGACTGATAATATGACTTGACAAACAGATGTTTAAAACACAAAATTGTTAAACTTTAAAAGTTTTAGGAAAATGCACAGGCATATGTAGGGAACCCCCCCCCCTCCCCTCTTTTTATTTTTTTGTGTTTAATTTTTACTTTGGAAATATTCTTTGAAGTTGTTTATCCTGACTTTCCAAGATTTATTTGAAAACCTTAACAATTTTAAATATGGTTTTTAAAAATATTCTAATCTTGCAATTTATTGAAAAAATCAAATTTAAAAAAAAAATCAAAATCACATATAAAGATACATTTCTTGATTGGTATTGTGTATTTCATTTTTATCCCTTCCTGCAACAATTGTCACCTTTAAATTGAGAAAGAAACCATGTGGTATCTGTGAACTAACATAATATAATTGATGTGACAGTTTAATTTGAAAATATGGTGTTTTCTAAGTGGTGCAGGAGATAAGTTCAATTTTTATTCAACATCATTTTGATGCAAATGGTCTTAGATGTAAAACTGTGTTTATCAAATTGACAGAAAATCACCAGGTTTTTAATTTCATTACCTTTGAAAGGGTATGAATACATTGAATATGATAGATGTTAGTTGAACTCGTTTAATTAAGCATGAAATCATTTTACATTTTACAATTTACTGTCCCATCTTGAATAATCTTCTGAAGACAATTTGATGCATGTGTTTACCTAGTAAATAAAGCACATGTGTTACTTGTGAAAAATTACTTTTAATTTTTAAATCAGAATTGTTGATTGTCTTTGCTGAAAAGTAATTAAAAAATTAATAACAGTTGTCAAAGAATTTTAATTTCTTTATGATATTAGTTCTGAGCTTTGTCAGTTGGGAATTAAAAACACAGAAAGAAAGTGATTAATGATCATTAGCCTATATGTCCTGGAGGCATAATATAGTTTATAAGGAGGACCCTAAGGATTATCAAACTATACTGGAGTGGCAGTTTTATTACAGGAAAGGGATTATAAAACATCAAAAATTGCAAAATGCCAATTTAGAAATCTGATCTCAATGAAATGACCATAATTGTTTTTGTAAAAAAATATAATTTGTCCTAAATCAAAATTTTTAATTTAGGACATATAGCTTTCAGCTTAGGACATGACTGGCAAATATGACTAGTGTGATTTTGACAATTTTTTTTTAAAAGGGCACCAACTTTTAAGTTATCTCAAAATGACCGAAATTGTGTGAAAAAATTTCCAGATCCTTGATGTAAAGTTATTTTATTTTTGTTTTACAGGAAGAAGAAGAAAAAAAGAGATTACTCAACGAAGAAGAAATTAAACAGCAACAAGCCAAAGTTGAAGAATTTGAGAAGAGGATGGGAAAAGGAAGAAAAAGAAGAAAGAAGTATGATGAAGAGGAAGAAGAGAAATTAACTTTTATACAGCAACACAAAAAACTTTTAATAATGTCTCTTACTGTGGCTGTGTTAGCAATATTTGCTTATAGTTTATTGTTACAGTAATTTGTTTGTTATAGGAATTTCAAAGTAATGGAATTTGGTAAGGTTTCTACAGTCTATGGTTTATTAAGTTTTTAATATTTATTTGTCTTCTTTGTTTGTGTCATTGGGTTGCTGTCTGATTAATGTACTGTGGATTCACTATTATTCATGGGATACCAAATTTCATGGATTTTGCAGAAACAGGTGAACCACGAATTTAAATGTTTAACGAATTACAAATTTTCTATAAGCTTGTATAAGGGTGTGGATGGGAGTTTACAGAATAGAGAATAATGGGTGAAAAATAAAAGGAATACAGAATAATGAGGTGCTGAAATATAAAGAAAAAGAAAAAAATGGGCCAAAATATACAGAATAGAGAAAAATGCCTTAGCAAATTAAAGAATACAGAAAAGGAGGACTTTTGCAAAACAATGAAATCAATTATCCACAGAATTGCAAGTTTTCCTGAATCCACATAAATTGGTACACATGAAAATTAATGAATCCACAGTATACCCCTCATCTCCTTCTTTTCATTTCAATGGTAGAAACAATTAAAGGTAAACAAATTCCCATCTTATTTATCTGAATATTTATCCAGAACAAAACAATTGTGGATGTATGTTTGCAAGGTGGATGGTCAAATCAGTTTTACCATTGTTTACTATCTAAAATTGCAATTATTGTCATTTGTGTGGTCAATCATGGAATAAATATTAAAAGAATGACTGAAAAACCTGTCTGATGAGTTTCTGTCAATATAGCTAATGAAAATTTTACAGACTCAACTCTAAAACAAGCAAACTTAAATTTTGTGAAAAAATATACACTTGAATGGTGCAGGTATAACTTGCTAACACTGTAAACTAAAATGCATTTGGCCCTTTGTAGCTTGCTGTTTGGTGTGAGCCAAGGCTCCGTGTCGAAGGCTGTACTTTCACCTATAATTGTTTACTTTTAAACATTGTGACTTGGATGGAGAGAGGTCTCATTGGCATTCATACCACATCTTCTTATATCTATTATCTGTATGCAGTATTTCTAAAATTACAATTATCATATTTTGTCCATTATTCAACAATTGCAATAATATGTAAGCAAAGATCAGCCAAAAATTCTCAATTTACAGAATTGTTTTTCAACTAACGAAAAGCAATTGACATTATATGAATCTACACAAGAATGAGATTTTACGGTGCTTTTGTGTGATGTCTTTCAATATTTATTGTACATGTATATATTTATAATTTTGATATTACCTCTAACAGAATGATGATGTATTTGCAATGATAAATAACTTTCCTTGACAATGTTGTAATGTAGTATGTACCAATAGATTACTTATCATGCTTCAGTGTATCATGTATCACTGATTTTAGTTTATTTCTAAATAATATCTTGTTTACTCTGTTAAATGGTACGTTTTTGTCAGTGGATTTTTTTCTTCAAGATTTTGACATCTTTTTCTGTGCACAAAATTGATCTTTAAGGAAAATCAGTGTTTAGGACAAAAACAGGTAAAAAGAAAACAAGTTTACTATAAAAAGTGAAATAACAAAAATTATACACATATTTACAGAACAGATGTCAATGATTCTAGTGTTTTAAAAGTTAATAGTATTATGAGTTTTAGAATTCTCTACCCAAAAAAAAAATCACAATTACTGGACACTCCTACATTCACAGGAACTTCTTTCCTTCTCTGTGCATGTACTGTATACATCAGAATGGGATTGTTTATGACTATGTGTGTAAGTTTCTGTTATGATTATTTATTTATGGATTAAGTAATTTAAGAATTGAATGCATATAATTGGTTTTTATTTTCCTCGTAAATTTCAATTTGACATTCTAAAATGTGTCACAGCAATGTTGTATATATATACTTACATTGTGGGAATAAAGCATGAATCCATCCATACTAGTAATTCCTGATCAATAATCTTTAATTGGATATATTCCACAAATTTCAGTAATAATAATAAATTAATTACTGTACGAAGTAAAATTTCTCCCATTCATTGGGGAATTTACAAAAACATTGTTTAAAGTAATTGAATGGTCCTTACAAAACTTCAAATGGCCTTGGACCTTTGATAAAAAACGTGTTTTTTTTACCTTTTACTGAAGAGACATTAACAAATGACTTTTGACGACTAAATTTAGAAAAGTCTCACATTTTTTCTCGAATATGGTATTTCTTAGACAAGCATAATCCTTCTGATAATATTCTTCACTAGGAAAACCAAAGAAAATAAAAATCTTAATTATCGAAATACCTGTAAGATAGCATTCATTCAAAGCTCTCTACATATTGTTCTAGCTGTAAATTTTTATTTAATGAATTATTTATTGAGTAATGAATGTTTTTGAAAGAATAAAGTTTATGTTTCTGTGTATTTGTTTATTTCTAATGGGGTTTATTTTCAGATGATTGAAGTAAATCAATTGGGGTAATTGCTTTAACATTTGAAACTTTATGGCAAATTTGTAGGTCTTGAGAACTACTGCATTTATACAGCTATAGATGACATAAAGTAACTTTTGAGGTGCTGATCACACGTTCAGTATTACCAGCAGTAGAGGATTGAAATTTTAGTTTTTCAAAGCCTATTATGGAAAATACCATGCACAATAAGGGTTCAAGTTAAAAATTACTTATGCTGATGTTGATAGATTCACTTTCAAATTCTGGTGATTTTGAGGAACTACATATTCCGAATGTTGCAATCTGAGAGTCGTTGATGAGTTGCATGTAGACGAAACGCTTGTCTGGTGTACAAAGTTATTGATTTTAATAATAAATTGACACTGGTATTTTTTTCCAAATTTATTACCCTGCCATGAAATACTAATAGAATATGCAGAGTGATATTTCATAGTGAACTATCAACATTTTCACTGACAAATCACCATCCATGATGCAAATTGTATTGTATGTAAGGTTTAACATTGTGTGCTCTATAAACAATTATGAACAAAAGACTTCCTGAGAACTTCCTAACCAAATTATACCTGCCAACAAGACCATGACGTTCCTCATAACTGGCTTTTAATGGTACTTTTATCATCATCATTTGCTTGAAGGTATATGCATGTAATTAAGTCAATAAATTTCACATAAGAGAGCACACATTGAAGCATCACGCTTGCCTTCTGATTATGATCTAATTTTATTACAAAAGTCTTTAAAATAAAAACCCTACTACAGGTATAACAGTAACCAAACATTTTCTAAAAAAATTGATCCAAGAAAAAAAACCCTTTAGATAGACATTTAGTTTGTAGTTGCAATTTTCCCTGAATTTGCTTTCAGTAAATGGGTAATGTGTTTTTTTGTTTTTGTTTTTTTTTTTGTGTACTTTGCGTCGATCTGATAAGTCTATCCTTTTTCAACTGATTTGTAAGTTTGTTCCTGTGACGTTATGTTGTACTGTATCACCACTGTCCAAGGTGAGAGGAGTATGCTGTATTTCTTGAAATTGAAATAATTTATCAGTGTCTATAGTTCAAGAATCACAATAATAAATGGACTCAACAATTTCTGAATTACTGTACAAGTCTAATTGGCAATCATACAAGATTTCTTATTTGTTTACATAACATCTGAGAAATGGACAGGAGTGTAAAAACCTAAGTTAACAGGAGCAGGATCTGCTTACCCTTCTGGAGCACCTGAGATCACCCACAGTTTTTGGTGGGGTTCGTGTTGCTTAGTCTTTAGTTTTCTATGTTGTGTTTTGTGTACTATTGTTTGTCTTTTTCTTTTTTAGCCATGGCGTTGTCAGTTTATTTTCGATTTATGAGTTTGAATGTCCCTCTGGTATCTTTTGCCTCTCTTTTTTAACAAATGAACAAAAAAATGAGATTAAGGTCAACGAAAGCTGATACGGAAATGCAGACCTTAAATCCTATTTACCCAGGAATTGTTTACCTATTTTCTTTTAGTATATAACGAACAAGACTTATCGCGAACAATTACATTTGACTAATGAGCCTTGAGAATGAAGTCATGGTTAGATAAACCTAGTCAAAGGGAAGGCTTATTATTATATACACCCAGCAAAATTGAACTTAGATTCATACAGTACATATATATGATACTGGACTTATTCACGAAAATTTAACTTTATTTACAGAACAATAAAATGAGACAAAGTCATGATAACAATGATCATATTTGCCAAAATAGTTGTCCTATAACTTAAAATACTTGAATAAATCAGGTGATCAATTGAGGATTTTGTAATTTGAATAAAGATTTGTACAAACACATGATGCTGCAATCTAATTACCATCAATATAGGTCATTCTGTGACATGTGTCGCAGTAGAGACGATAAACTTTTTCCAGCGGCCACACTCAATTGTCTTATTCATATTCCACAATGTTGCGCATGCAATCCAAAATAATAATTGAAATATATGCGGTTCTCTGACAGTTAAAATCCTATATACAGGTGCTCTTTAAGTAAGCAACCTGTATTATTTCAGTGGTTGTCTTTGTTTATGCCATACTTGTTTTATATTTATTGTTTCAGCATAAATAATGCCGTATGGTGATGTATGGTGATCTATATGCGTTTACATCCGGGTCATTTGGTATCCATTTTAAATTGTTGTCTCATTGGCAATCATACCACATCTCTTTATAACTAAAAGAAAATCATTCGTGGTTCGATCTAATGGGGGGGCAGTGAGGAGGTGACTAAGGCATTGAAAGTGATAATATGTCAAAATGTGGTACACGAAACGCTACCAAAATGAAGGATCAGGGCTGCAACGCATTAATGAGTTGGCCTCTCAATGACATTAATGAATTGGGGCCTCGGTGGCCGAGTGGTCTAAGTAGTTACTACTGTAATCACTAGTCAGTCAACACTGAGGTTGTGAGTTCGAACCCCGCTCGTGCGGGTGCACTCGACTCCAATCTTAATTGACTAGGATTGTCAGTTTTCCTATTGAAGGTCGGTGGTTTTCTCCGGGCACTCCGGCTTCCTCCACCAATAAAAACTGGACGCTACGAAATAGTCCAAAAGCGGTGCTTAAAAATGGCGTTAAAACACCAAAAATCAAATCAAATAATTAATGAATTGACCCCACTGTACCGTCAGTGGTATTCGTGTATTCATAAGTCGTCATCTTAATCATTAGTGGCACCAAAAAATGTCGTCTATCTTTTTTCAGTGTAATCAACGGTTCTCTCAGACAGAGGAGCAATACTACAACAGAAAAAAAACAATGCAGCATCATAAATTTTTCTAAGATAAAAATAAGATGATGTGGTATGATTGCCAATGAGACAACTCTCCTCTAAAGACCAAATGACATAGAAGTTAACCATTATTGGTCATTGTACGGCCTTCAACAACGGACAAAACCCATATCGCATAGTCAGCTATGAAAGCCCCGAAATGACAAATGTAAAACAATTCAAACGAGAAAACTAATGGCCTGATTTATGTACAATATAATGAACGAAAAACAAATATGATATTCAGCAAAAAACGCCAAACTCTGAATTACAGGCTCCTGATTTGGGACAGGCACTTACAGAACGTGGCGGGGTAAAACTAGTTTGCTGGAGCCAAACCCTCTCCCTTACCTGGGACAGTCGTCATGGTGGTGTAACAGTACAACATAAAACAAGTATAAAAAAATTAGTTGAAAAAGGCCTAACTCATGATCAGATCGATACAAAGCAGAAAAAAACATCTAACAAAAAACGCAAAAACACAGAGTGACCGGACGTGGAAGGGTATTTATAAATCCTCACAACAAAAAAGACAAAGTACAGATCTTAGAGTACTCGCAGTTAATAACAGGTATTTCGAAGACAACAACAACTAATAAATAAGTTCAGTGGATTTTGCTTTTTTTTTAGATACCTTTTAGGTGATATAGATTTAAATTATACCTTCTTGGATTTTGGTGTCTGAGTGTTAATTGTAATGGTAAATCATGAAAGGCGCGTCGAATGCACAGACATATTGTGTAAAATTAAAACATCAGTTGTTAAACCTTAGAACCTTAGAAAAAAACATAAATTTGTATAAAACAATTGAAATTGACTATTCTTTCGTTTGCTCGTAAATTTATACTACTTCATTTTAACCATGAAAATAGTCTCACATGTTGATTTTGCTGGTGCAACTGATTTTCTTGGGTATAGAAATATGGCATTCCTTTGAACGTTTACTGTCTGACAGTAAACACTTTTAAATGTGGGGCGTCCGTTCGGTTGTGAAAGGGGACATTAAATGCGATACCTCTTGTGGAGTCTTATATTCAATACCCGTACAACAACTCTTTGAGGGGTTCTTGTGTGATCAATTGAATATTTCTCCTTTATCTAACATACTCTCATTTTCCAATGGCAGTTGTACTTTCCGCCCTTCATCCTGGACGATCACTTTTCCTAACTATTGCATTTAATTTAATTGTCAATTTTTCTTGTCTTGATATAGTGCAATTTTGAATTGAATAATTCCGCCAAAACATTTCAAAAGAGGAAGTCAAATTTAATGGTTCACCAATTGTAGAAAAAAACATCTAATCGAGGTTTTTTAAACTACACAGAAGCGATATACATATTCAACGTAAACATTCTATTTATAAAAGTCGCAGATTCAGTATAGAGATATATTCATTCAAACGAAAAACATGGAAACTGTCATTGACATGAGGGGTAAGATACTTTTAGTAATGTGTGTGAAAGTTAGATATAATTTGGCATGTATAGTTCTGAAAGAAGTCATATCTTACGTAATGAGTTTGATATAAACCACTGATTTATGTAGCAATGAAATTTAAGACCCCTCGCAGATCTATATAATAGAGAAATATGGAAGTAAATTATGATCGTTATCTTCATGGAAAATAAAATCTTTGTTCACTATATCATGTATATGTTAATATGTTCTGAAATATTAGTTTGTTTACACTGTATTCAGAGCATTTAAAGCATGAATAAGAATTCATAAACATTGAATATCTATCAAGTTACCTGTGTGATTTCAACCGATTATAAAGTACCCCAAACAATGAAAGTATTATGTATCATGTTAATTCAAACCAAACGTCACGTACTATAAACCTGTTTACAATTAGTTTCATGAAATGAACACTATTTGATCATTTTAAAGTTGATTCTTATTTAAAAAAAATATGGTTTTCCATTGGAAACTAAGGAAATTAAATAAATTCAATATAGAGTTTAAAAAGTTCTTTTTCCTGTATATCATCAAAAAACAAAAATGTTTGCTTTTGCTTAAAGTCATGAACATTGATGTGTCCCCCTCCACCAAAATAAAAACAAAAACAAATAAAAAAAATCAATAAAAAAGATTCATTCAAAGAGAGATGATTGGTCGGTGCGTTATGGAAACAGTTCTTCTGATTTTTAGTACTTTGAGAGTTTACAGGACGTCTTGATTTGCAATATAAAGAAGAGCAACAGTAGCGAAACAATGGGGAAAATGATTGAAATGTTCAGCAACAACCGATTAATACTGCATTTGAAACTTAAATACCCTACCATATTAGCTTTACTGCACATACTATTAATTATTTCTGCACATAGTTCTATAAATTTACTAATCGAAAGGTTGACTTGGGTATATAAATATGTTCATCCTTTGCTTTTCTTCAGACCGACAGTAAAACCATTGCAACAGTTGGTCGTTAGTTGATTGTATTCTCGATGTATGAATTCGCAGCCGGTCAGAATGGAGATGTTAAATTCTATGCCTACTGTATAGAGAGAACCCTTGCAACGTTGAGAGATCAGCACATGACCAATTGCAAGGCTAAATTTCTGTCCCGTTCCAATATATCCTTATTTTCTAGTGGCATTTCAAATTTTCCACCCTTTATCCTAACATTCTATGGCAGGACCTACTTATTGAATAAATTATGAATCGGATTCATGCTGAATATGCATGAAACATTGCCACTGGACGTAAAGCAAACAACATCAATCAAACAATCATTAATTTATTGATCCCTAAATTTCGGGGTGGGTCCACTCAATTCTGGAAGACAATCAAGTTCAAGTGGATGATGTGTATGATGATTGTTGTAATTCACAGTTTTGGGTAGTAAAGCTATTTGAACATTTTTTAACAACTGAGCAATAGTTTTAGTTTTGGACAAGACATTTGGTATATAGCTTATTTCATATTATCATGATTATTATTATAATAATTTTCATTCAATAGATATTTTTTCCTTAATATAATTCAAGTTATAAATATCTAATTTGATATAAACTTAATTCGTACAGAGCCAATATCGACTATATCCACTTCATGTGATCAAAACATGAATTAAACTACTATAAACATTGATTGCATTGCTATCGATGTGAACGTAGTAGATGTTTAATAGTCTACGTGTTGGGTACACCAACACCACAATGAGTCTAGCTCAGTGTGAACACGGCCTTACATTGTCAATATAATACTTGCTACAATGCATACACCCTATAACAAGCTACCACTACTGCAGATACAACATTACAACAGGATGTGTGTTCCATTTTGTCATTCAAAACGATTGTTTTGCTATTATATAACCCAGAATATGTATCTTATGCCGTCGTTGTAAAACAGAGGTTTTCACCATCGTGTTCATTAAATTTTGAGCTGTGATACCAATTGTATACGCAGTGCCGATAAACGGTAATAGGGTCTGCTCCCTGTCAAAACAAAACAGATTATGGGTGTGTATACAACACTTGGTTTCCCTTTTTGTTCTCTTGATCTACCACCTCTTTCTATTTTTAATCATCAAATTTACTTTACTTGTAGACAATAACGAGGAAGAATTTTTTGCAAAGATTTCTGAAATTGTATCACTTTTACTAAAGTCTGAAGGAATTTTCACAAGAATGGAAATCGATAAAGCAAGAACACCTTTATATGAAATGCTAATGCATCATTTACATGGTACTGATATTGTATCGACAGGAAGTACTGTGGAAGGGTCTTATATACCTGGTAGCGACGTAGACCGTATGTTTATTGTTCAGAACATGATTGCTATTCTAGATGAAAAAGAGGAAAAAGACTCAGAAAAATGCACATTTCTATTGAACACAAAGCAAGATCAAAGCTGTTTTGTGAAACTTGCTCTTTTAAAATGTCCCCATGAATCCACTTTAAATGTAGAAGTCAGGGATTTCCTTGTAGAAAAGGAAGGTGTGTATTTTCTCTGTAGTGAGAAATACCGTAACTTGAAAATCATCCCAGAAAGTGGAAATTGGTTATCATCCTATGCATCGATGTCAGACTTTCATGAACATGGCCCTTGCTCATCATCTTCGGTAAATTTTGACATTGTCTGTCGAAGTATTGATTTGGACACAACGGAGGGGATACACTGTTCAAAATGGCCAATGGTGGCACTTGAATGGACAAGTCGAGAAAGGTATAGCATATGGCCACCTAAACATCTCATAGAGAAAGCACTGGATTTCCCAGTTCATGTCGTTCCAGTAGGAGATCCAACCTCTGATGAATGTCAGCTCGAATGGAGACTTTCTTTTAGCTATGTCGAACAGGAACTCGTTTGGAGTTTCAATGAAACTCAACTGAACGGTTTTGTTCTACTTAAGACCATATTTAAAGCCTTCTTAGAACCTGTAGCAAAGGACATACTTAGCACTTACCATTTGAAGACTATTGTTTTATGGGTTTGTGAAGGAGGTTCGATAAAGTTGCAGCAAACAAACTTAATACGCCTGCTGAAGCTTTGTCTTCAAATGTTGAAAGAATGCATTTCTCGGAGGACTCTAAAGCATTTCATTGTAAGTAATCATAATTTGTTTTATCATAAATTTGAAAATTCAGATCTACGAGAAGGTCTTGTGAATATAATTGATTGTATTTTATCCAATATAATTTCTGCTTTGCAACAATGTAGATTGCCCTTGGAAGACGTGAAGCTACGGCAGTTTGAAAAAAGTGTACTAGTAATTGTTTCAGGAGAAAATCCTCCAAGTCTGACAAAATTATCACAAATTCAGATAGAATTATCGCAGGAAGCTGACGAATGTATTAGAAATAAAAATAAATTCAGTAAATATGGAGCTGCATTTGGAATAATGATTTCTATGGTTAGAGGATATGTAGAAGGGTCAAAATTAACAGAGATACTCGATATTTTTGACCAGTCTGCATGTGAATTGAATGTAGAAATCGTAGTCGGTTTGAAGATATTTTCAATCATCAGACTAGGAATTTTGTACCATTTGGACTATATCAACATAACGGACCCTAGTCCATTATACTTTGAAGGAGGAATATTCCAGTCAGAATACGTCGACTCTGCCAATCCAGAAGAAAAACACATTAGACTTGAAGCCGCAAGAAGTTCTTTTGATATAGGATGCTCTTTGGATCATTTATCGCGATATCTTTATTAGGCGATGTTTTTATTAGTTCAAAACGATTTGAACAAAATGTTGGAAGGAATAGCGAAAATTTTCGACAAATCTTTGATTCTGAAGTATGAAGGGTTTTGTTCTGCAAACAAAAATGTAAAAATTTCCGATGGAGAAATATCAATTACAAATTATGTTCCAGATATCTGCGATGATAAAATTCCTGGTCCCGTGTGCTACGATATTATTTTAACAGGCCATGATGTCCGATGTGTATTGAAAGCTGTAAAATTTGAATGTGAACTTAACGACTACGATGAAGCAAGTTTTTATTTCTTATATCACCCAGCGGTCTTTTATTATTTTCTGGCTTTTCAACTACATCAGCGACTAAACGACAAGAAAAACAAGTTTAAAACACTAGGGCAGTTGGAAAAAATAACAAAAATAGTGAAAGACGAAAACGATGGTTATCGTGCGCTTAATCTTGTCGGGTATTGTTTCAACGAAGTATGAGATGAAGAGAGGGCGTTTTCAACTTTCAGGTTATCTCTTCAAACGAAAAATAGTGCCTACAATGCAGCCACCTACCATCTTTGTTTGATGGTAATGAAACATTTACCAGAAACATACTTGTATCAGCAAAATGTTTGATGTTCAACGGTTCATATCAAAATGTGTAGATTTGAACGACTTCTATTATTTTTAATCTGTTTATATATTAATTAAAAGAGTTATAGGGTTCAATTCCATGAATACATCAATCAAGAGAAAACATAAAGGCAGAATGAAAGCAGACAAAACTTGCTCCCCCTTCTTGTAGAAAAAAGGATAGAAACTCATCCTTTTCGTGCCTGTAAGCACATAAGGCCTTAACCAGTCCCCGCCACATTTGTCTGTCTTTTACCTTTTTACCTCAATCTCCTTCCAGGTCTTCCCAAGGCTTTTCATCTCATCTCATCTTTTTACCATTCTATGCAAGGTATCTTTTGACATCCCTCTTTTTCGTCTACCATCAGGTGTCCATCGTAAAGCAATCTTGGTTATATCCTCATCTCCTCAATACATGACCAATCCAACACCATCTCTTCATTTAAATCTCCGTCTCTATAAAACACTGATTGGTTTTGTGGTACAGGTTGGTTATTTTATTGGACCAGAAGATCTTACAGATTTTTCTCAAGCAGTTGTTATGAAATGAGGAAATCCTTTTCATGTCTGATTGGAGAATTCTCCAGCATTCTGTCCCATATAGATAAACTTCATTATAAAAGGGATTGAAATTGAATAAGAAAAGAGGAAACAAGAAAAGCTGGAGTTTTAACCAGTTCGTGAAAATTGTATAATATTTAATGATTCAACTATAATACTTTAATTATTTCCTCAAATATTTAGTGTGCAATCGATTTTAAAATATTTATTTTTAATATTTTTAACACAGGACGTACATACATGAATTTTACATGTCAATAATATCACAAAATCAAAATAGAAGTGCAACTGTAAGGTAAAGTTTAATTTTTAATAGCGATTTTATGTGAGCTTCATATAGAAACGAAAGTTATGATTAGGGAACTATCAGGACAGAGTAGAAAAAGACACAATTTCTAACCAGAATGGCAGATATATATTCAATGCATTTTATTTTTATCTGTTCTACACACGGTTCGTTTCTTGCTCACTTCAACTTAAATTTGTTTTCCCAATAGAACAAATGGCGTTATGCTAAGCATATCAAATAGACTTTGATGAATGATAGATGTTTGCATTCTCGACAAGATACATGTATTATGCCATATGCAAAAAATATTTTAGTTGAAATGAAAGAAATTGCAAGTAGAAACAGGAGAAAGACATGATAAAATTTCAAGCATTTAAATTTCAGGAAAAACCTTGATTGCAATATGCGACCAAAAACGCTATGTAAACAACACTATACACAAACGAAAAGAAATGTTCTGTAGCCAACAGTACTTTAACATACGAATGGAAATATTCTGTTACTGATAATATAAACACGCGATCCATATTTTGTTACCAATCATATTCCATCCATGGACACAGCAATGTTTTTGGTTTAGGGGTTTCGGCTAAATGTTTTGTATGCTTAAAACTTTATTATTAAAATTAAACCAAAAGACGGGTCACTCGATATATAATAAAAAGTCATGACTTCAAAACTAATTATTTGCTTACTTAAAATATATTATCAGAGGTTAGTTTATATTATCAATTATATCACAACTATGTATATGCAAAGATTCTAGCTTTTGGGCAACAAAGAAAAAATAATAAAAAATCTTTAAATTTTAACTTTTTGTGGTTCTACACCTTTAATAATTTTTTCCAGAATCAGCAACACACAATGAATCAATAGCTCTGTACCATTATATATGCCAGAACATTGTTGGATATGAGGAACATGTAAATACACTCAGAATGATGAACACTGTCAAAGACAATTTACAAAGCGACGAGAACTGGACAACAATCACTAGTGGAAGCTTTGGAGAGGGACTTGAAATGAGAGTTAGTGATTTAGATATACTGAAGGCTTTTACATTTATTGAGGTTTGTGAAGAAATTTTTTCCAGAATCAGCAACACACAATGAATCAATAGCTCTGTACCATTATATATGCCAGAACATTGTTGGATATGAGGAACATGTAAATACACTCAGAATGATGAACACTGTCAAAGACAATTTACAAAGCGACGAGAACTGGACAACAATCACTAGTGGAAGCTTTGGAGAGGGACTTGAAATGAGAGTTAGTGATTTAGATATACTGAAGGCTTTTACATTTATTGAGGTTTGTGAAGACACACACATTGATTTAAATCCCGATAAAGTACATTTTGAAATGGGAATGGAAGATACACATCTCGGTTTTACTAAGTTACGTCTAGTGTTCAGAATTTACCAGGTTATATTAATATGTGATGAGATAGGTAGTAGTTTCTACTTGTCAAACTCTTCATTCAAACAACATTTTTCAAATAACGCCTTGTCTACTGTGCATGGGCCAAGTGTATCCGACAAATATGGATATCTTGACATTGCATACTGTTTACATAGTAACTTTTGGATAACACCAGCAAAACAATAGATAACACGATCAGATAATTCATGGCCTACATACTATGTTAAACAGGATATCGTTAAACATGGCTTTCTTTTTATACCTGTTGGTGTAAAAGGATCTACAAAAGAAGAATTAGAATGGCGCATATCATTTTCCGTAGGAGAAAAACTTCTTGTTTATTCATTTACACATACACAATTACTGTGTTATGCACTTATGAAAATTCTTCTAAAAGACATAGCTTTAGACATAGATTGTAAAGAATTGCTTTGTTCATATTTCATGAAAACAATTTTGCTTTGGATATGTGAAGAGTCACCTTCATCAATATGGAAACTCGAAAACTTGATATCTTGCTACATGAGATGTTTCAGGAGGCTTATATATTGTGTTAGTACACTGTTTGTCTGCATTATTTCATTCCTGAGATTAATTGATTTGAGAACAAGATTCCAAGGCATGCACAGAAAACACTTTGAATAAGTTGTATATTCTAAACAGTTACGGTTGGCAATGTATCTGATTGTCAGACCAAATCTATAAGTTCCATGCATTGGGTTTTGATGTAAGTAAGGAGTCAATTCATTCACATGTCGACAGTGTTAAAAATATTAAGCTCGAGTTCGTTAATCACAATCACTTTACTTTTGAATTTTGATTTTCTTTTGGAAAAAGCGATCTACAAGGTATTATCCATTAAGAGTTCAAAAAGAATTTTACACATACTCCATGTCAACATTTTGTACCAAATATGACCAATTATTATCATTTGAGAATACTTCCGGTAGTAAATCTGTTTATAAATAGTGCAATAATTGTACAAGTATTTTTCTACTGAACACACGTCATGACGCTGTATCTGGATGGCTCATGTTAGCGTCGTTTTTCTACAGGAGTAAACAATACAATACAGCTCTAAACATAGTCCAGTATTCTCTAATAAAATGCTCACCGGAAAAACTTCATACTAACATGACTTTTTCAGATATACATTATGAGCTATTTAATATACATTTATTTTGGAATATGACTATTGTTCAGTTGTGGAGATTGTTTGTTATTAGATTTGGTAATAGTTGATGAACATTCTATATCGTTAATACCGGATGAATTACAAAGGGAAGTAAAATTACCAATACTTCCAGTAATATATGCTCATTTACTTTGTTTTCTGTGTCATTTTCATCTTAAAAATAGCAGCCAGTACTGGCATTCCTTACGGAATCTAGAGTTGACTATAGAGGACACACATTTTGTAGCTACTCGCGCGTTGAAATTAGAATGTTACACCTTCCTAGGTATAGGTTTTCAATTAGTAGGAGACACCGAATCAGCGAGACAAGCGTTTATCCAATCTACAGAATTATTTCCTGATCAAGAGAATTACATAGCATTCAAAATGTTGTCATTAATAAGCTGAATTGATTATTGTTATGTGTATCAACTTGTGTATACACATATAAGTCATATGTTTCTATGTTATTTTTGATAAGCAGTCTCATTAACAAATTAATTTATACTTACTGAATGTCTTTATGTTTGGAAATTAAAACAAAATATTGGTTTGATAAGTTTTCAAGATAAATAAATTTATATGCAATTTGTACATTTTCCCTTTGATCTTACTGGCTTATATTTTTAATATCATGGACAGGACTTTATACCCGAAAATATGAGGCAATGACGTCATGGATTAGTACAGCAACGTCGATTGTTCAAATCCTTCCGCGTCAATTTATCAATGAAATGAACGCGACATTATTCATACAACCGAACAACTATCCAACCGATTTGATTTTGTAAAAGTAGTTTTAAGAACTTTTTCATTTTAATTCATATTCTCAACAACAACAAAAATACAGTTATATCAAATTGCAGATAAACAGAATAATTACAATTTATTTTTTGAAACTGACTTCATCAGCTCGCCCTAGCGATCTGGCTTGATATTCTTGCTGATTATGTCAGTATTAAAAACATGATGATGATGATAGAAAACGATAGGTCACAAAAATTAAGAAATAGAATAATGGTGTTTTTAAATATAAAGAATAGTGGGCAAAAAAGCTAAAGGTTAGAGCAGCATGATTTATAAGATTAAAGAATAAAGAACCCCCTATCCAGACCCTCTTTGATACGGCCCTTTTTCTGTAATCTAATTTGGATTTTTAGGTATTTATAATACATAAAAAGGTAAATGTAATCACACAAAATACTGGACAGTATACCATGCCACACCAACCACAAACATATGACTCGTCCGAGAGAGAAAAAAACTGACGTACAAACAACGACAAGAATGTATGATTGGTACTGGTACAAAATAAGACGGGGATAAACCAGTTTTACGAACTTATTAAACACACTTTGTCTATCTAGAATATATATGTGGTTTGGATTTTACATGTTTTATGCATCCCGCTATCGAGTTTTTTTTTACCTTATGTGTTCCTGGTGTAGGTGGGTTCTGGGGTGCGATTCGGACGAATAAAGGCATGTGAAGAATATGTCGTAATGGTTGAAAAAATGTTTTTAGGTAAAAACAGGAGGGCATTTTTTGGAACATTAAGATAAAAAAAAAGGTATATAAAGGAAAGGATTATCAAATTTTGATCGCCATTTCAGGAAGCTAGCTTAGACAAATACATGTGTTGGTTAGATACTGTCGCTCAAGAAAATCACAACAAGAAACAAATAAGCACTCTAATGGATGTCGATATTTCTCTAAAAAAATATTTAAATTGACAGTATTTGAGAGGCCTGTTAACTTTTTGAATTGTCATATTATCGGACAAAAGATCAATTTTAACTCAATTGTTGAGTTTATCTCGCATGTAGTCATTGGTGTTGAAGGAAACTTCCCAGAGTTTTAGATATATCATTTCTCAGTGTTTTAGTTCTACAAAAGACATTACAATAAAAGGTAGGATGAGAAATACAGTCTTAATACTATTTTTTGGCGGGAAACACCTCTAAACAGATAAGTTGCATTTATCGACCGCAAAAAAATAATCAGCGAAAGTATTTAAAAGTTTATGGTATCTGTAGCATTATAAAAGTTACGTTCATTACAAAAGTATAACAAACAAATAATACCGACCTCAAGGTATAATAAAAAAAGGGAAGTCCATACAAACTGACAAAATCAAACGTTATAAACCAACGGAACGAGTGAAAACAAACCTGTCATATTCATTACCTGGCACATGCATTTTCCGAAGAAATTGGTGGGCTTAGTCTGATTTTATCGCTAACTAAATGTCTCACTTAAAGGACAGTTATTTATTTTTCCATTATGTTGACAAAATTGGGTGAGCAACCAAAACAGACATAATAGGTGAATGTGATAATAATTGGGATCCAGCAGCCACAACTGTGTAAACATATATCACAGGCATACAACATAACTGACTAGAAAATTCAAGTAAACATACTAATTAATCTGGCAAAGACGTTTTTTGACCAAGACGCCGATAAAACAAGTTTTTGTAGTTAACGGTACATAATGTATATAGCATACACTCTTTCGCTAAAATAGTATTAATAAAATATATATACAAGGATAAACAAAATGAGAATAACACAGAAAAAAACTCATTCGTCCGAATCGCACCCCAGAACCCACCTACACCAGGAACACATAAGGTAAAAAAAACTCGATAGCGGGATGCATAAAACATGTAAAATCCAAACCACGTGAAAAGTCTCACAACCAAACAAAACATAATAGCACAAAGACAAACAAAGGGGGCGGTCAATAAAATGATACACAAAAAGCATCACCTTCAAAACAAAAGGAACTTTGTAATGTCTAAGTTATTAAAGCTAGTTTTTCTTTACGAATATATCTAGTTTTCCTTCTTTTCCTTTTTTTTACTAATATGGGTATGCAAAACAAAAATATTATATTTTATGAAATGTTTCTACTATTCTATTCTGTGGACCTTTCATAGATTAATACCCGATGAATAGTTTTGCTATAATACGTCTAGAACTTTTTTTCGGCGCTATGAATTTGCAACCACTGATATTTCATTAGCACCACATCATGTTACATTTTGAAATACATGTATTTCGATTGCGCCAAAAATACAGGTAATTTGTATTCTATGTCAAACAAGATCATGACAATCCCTAGTGTCAGCTGCTCTAGTTAATTGTGTCCTAAGCGTTTTTCCTAGATTAACCCTCGATCGGGAATACTAAAACATAAAAACGTTGAAGGACAAGGATTATGTTATTTGTAAAGTACATGAACATGTGAGGCGATATATGACCGAAAAGGACCGATAAATAATATGAAAGATCTATCTAAGGTCAGCCCTGTCTGAGGAGTTGGAATTCTGTAGCTGCGTTGACATCATTTTTATTATAACTTTGTATACAGTTTTATAAGGAAACAAGTTAACCATGAGGTATCACCTCCTGAACAAAAAATCTATAAATAAAAATTAATAAAGATCATACATCTATCATTGGGATCCATTTATACCGTATCCTCATGCATTGAATTAGAATATCAAAATAAAGGCATGTGAAGATTTTCTAAAAATTGTTTGTTATTTCACAATGATATCATACTTTGACATTGTTTAAACCTGTTTATTAACTCTTGACTTTAATTATTTATCCCTTGTAATTTTTTATTAACTGTGTATTTGCATTCAGGTGTCACAGGTCAAATTTATTCGTTCATTGTGTTTTAATTTACGTTTTTTGATTGAGTTAAGCCTTCCAATTGATATTTTATAGTGTGTTTTTCTATGTTGTGATGTTATACTATTGTTTCAGAAAAGGGAGAAGGTTTGGTACCATTAAAACGTTTAATCCCGCTGCAAATGTTTGCACCTGTCCTAAGTCAGGAATCTGATTACAGTTGTTGTCGTCTGTTTATTTAGTTCATACGTGTTTCTGGTTTCTCGTTTTTATATAGATTAGACCGTTGGTTTTTCCGTTTCAATGGTTTTACACTAGTAATTTTTGGGGGCCCTTTATAGCTTGCTGTTCGGTATGAGCCAATGCTCCGTGTTGAAGGCCGTACCTTGACCTATAATGGTTTACTTTTATAAATTGTAACTTGGATGGAGAGTTGTCTCATTGGCACTCATACCACATCTTCCTATATCTATATAATGTCGTCAGTATAAAGTGTGATGTTCACCATGTGCATGATGTGTTGTTTGTAAATAGCACCAATACATACAGAATAACCACATATTGTCTCAAACACTTGCTTTGGAATAACATTTATTTTTGCAAGGCTTAGAAACCGGTAGAGTAGGGTTAGCATATTAATTCTTTCATGTTTCTAGCCGAGTCTAAACTAAATTCATATTTCGAGACAATGTATTGTGATTCTCTTCAGACTGAACTTGTCCAAATTAATATATTTTGGTTAAACCAACTTTTTAGAATTTGATGTAAAAATAATGCTCCTGTATTCTTTAATTAGCGTCATAAAAAAAACTTATACGGAAGCTTATAATCAACGTCAGAAAAAAGACATTATATGGTTAGCGGCTGTATGTTACAAATATTTATACTGGCAATGTGATTTAACAAGAAAAATTGCAACTTTACATACAAAAGGAGTGTAAACATAGGGGACTGTAATTTAAAATGGTCTCAGACCTATGATAAATCAAGAGCAATGGAGTTTTCATTCAAGTTGCAAATTCATCAATTTTATAATTTTCTTAACTGTGAAGAAAACGATAGCGTCCTAATTAGGATATGAACCCTCGTTACTATGATTCTCAAATGTTCTATCATCATACCAACTTTTGCTATTAAAAACTTACATGCACTCATGTTCTGGTGCAGTCTTTAATTGAAAAATTCCGCCAAAATAACTTAAAGGAGGAAGTTAAATTTTACAATTCAATTTGATAATTCAATCGGAGCATAGTCAAAATATGTGGTCTACACAAATCAAACTGATTCAGAGATATATAATACTTAAACAAATACATGGAACCTGACAGGGGTAAGATTTTTTGTATAATGTAACACAAAATGATGAGAATTCAAATGCATCTGAGTTCTTCATGCCTATTAGAAAAAATACATAAGAAATAAACATATGCAACACAAAATAGTGTACGCAACACCCTTGACAACCATATATTTAAACCTCTAATGACAACATTCGTGTGATTTAATCAGAAAAATTGGTTTATCACTAAACAGATTTAAAAATTATGAAAGTATTATCCTGTTTCAAAATTAACACAGGTAACATGTGAGGAAGATAAACATATTTGTAATGTCATAATTACCAAAAATTAAATGTTTCTTGTTACACCTAAATATAATTTCCTTCTATTATAAAGTCTGACAAAAGAATTATGTCAAGGTGTGAAAATACAACTGAATCTAAAATACTATTCAATAAAAGTTGTATTCCAGGGTAGAGTAAACCAGTTGTGTCTAATGAATCAAAGCCGTTTAATTTGATAATTAAGGAATATTATTTTAAGACGTTTGCACGACGCTCGAAAGACGTTCTAGTAGAATTGTGTATTCAGTACACTTACTTTAAGAATCAATGCAGTAAATGATTATACTAAACAAACCATATACATAGTTTAAAGTACAAAGATTGCGTTGACTAAAGAAATACAATAAGGATATTTTTAAACCGTATCGCAACTGTTTTGTTGTATTCTTTCACTAGCATTTTAACATAGGTCAATAGACTAAGTGTGATTAACCATATTATTTAATTCAAACTCTTTGAATTAGCATGAATGATATGGCTAGGCTTTACAATAGAATAAATTTAACTTGTGCTTCCTAGTCTCTCCATAATAAATAATTGTATGTTCTATCATTTCCGATACGTTTCATGTATTGGTTTGATATAATCATAGCAATTATCCGTGCATATGTCATAACAGAACCTATCAATGAATTGATAATAGTTAAATGTGAATTTTTATTTTTATTCTGTTTGTGCATATTCTCGACACATATATTTCCTTTGAGTTATTTACTAATTAAACAAATTAAATAGGCCTATTAAGCAAACTCAAATATGTTCCAAGAATGTAAACTGAAGATGTTTTTAATCTTTAATTCAAGCTTTGGTAATTTCAATCGTCTTAACGTTAAATTTGCAAAGAAGAGTTAATTCTACAACATTATTCAATACGAAAGCTAAATATTAGCAAAACTGGTCCGATTAATTAGTTAATAACGTGTATCATTTCAGTGTGTGTGTGTGTGTGTGTGTGATGCAAGGTTACAAATTCTTTACAAACAGTTGTAATAACTGTACCACTTCTCCCCACAATTCCCTGTAATAAATGGAATGTTCAGTAGCACTTTAAGAACGTGCTTATTTTAAACTCACAACATCATTTAACATTGTATGATTCCTTGCAAATAATAGAAAAAATAGAACTATCAGTGAAGTAATCAAATTTTTAAGCACAACATGTACTTAATCGGGAATTAATCTCACAATTATATAGATATTGCACGTCTCCGATAGTAGGAAGTATTATGTTTTCTGGTCCGTCCGTTCGGTTGTTATTCCACTCGCCCGTTCAGTATCAGATACCAGTTTCTGTTCAAGGTTTCAAGTAGTTTACCATACCTTTGTGTTCATATCAAATGAACACATAGTAGACATGTTCATTATGTATGGAACTTAATTATATGCCAGTTAATGTTTTAACCCTGATTTCTTGGTTTACAAGATATGGGATAGTGTGGGCAGGGCATGGTACAATATGGACACATATTCTTGTTCTTGATATTTTATAAAGCTGTTGATGTTATATGGTAATCATGTTTTATTTCATGAAGAAAATGAAATACTGTGAATCTTTCAGAATGAAGTGAGATGGCTACAAAAAATGCGGTGAATTTGATAACTGAGCTGGAACGTCGATATTTAGAGTGTAACATATGCACAGAGTTGTTTGACGAAGATGAGCGTATACCAAGGTTGCTTCCTTGTCATCATTCATTTTGTTCAGAATGCTTAAAAAGACTCGGTCGCCGAAAAGATCAAATTAAATGTCCAACTTGTAACGCTGTGCATAAAGTGAAGAAAAATGGGCCTATGGATTTTCCAAAGGATAACACAAGACGGGATTTGACGTCATTTTTGCAGGTTCATTCCGATCTAAATGCTTTCAAAAAATGCTGCCTATGTGGAAATACCGCGGATGTTACCTATAAATGTCAGCAGTGCATTTTAAATCTATGTGAGATTTGTCGCTGTCAGCACGAAAAAGAAAATAAAACGCACAACTCAGTTGTTAACAAATCTGAGATATTACAAGAGGAAGATCTTGATGTTTGTCAGAATCCTCAACATGAAAGGGCAAGACTCAAACATTTCTGCAATTCTTCGAATTGTCAAAGTGTTCTTTGTCCATCTTGTGCGCTGGATGAACACAGAGATATCAATGAACATGATCTTGAAGACATTGCAGATGCTTTCAAAAAGAGAAAAAGAGAATTAGGAGATGACGTGAAGTCTCTTCGAATACGAATGTCAGGTGTCGAATTGCTAGTGGAAAAAGTTCTCAACAATACTCATACACGAAAAAATAAGAAGAATGATTTTTGCAGAAACGTAGATGATATGTATAATAGAGGAATTAATGTTTTACAAAACAGAAAACAAAGACTTCTTGATGAATATAACTTTGCATTCCAGAGGGAAGACTCGAAATCAGTTATAAGAAAAGCTAACTTAGACACTTTTCTACAAAATGCAAATGAATGTTGTAGCCTCTCAGAACAATTGATAAACCGGAATAGCATGAGCTCCTTCTTGAATGTTTACCAAACAATAAATGTCCATGTGAAACGATACTTACATACCCCAGTTGAAGATTCAACTGGCGACGAAATAAAAATCGAGAAAAAGATGAATTTTGAGAATAATCTGGAATTATTCAAGAGAAATGTTGAAAATCTAGAAAAATTTGAGGCAGACGACGAAGATATGCAAACGTTGATCAACCAGGACCAAGGTAGATTACTTTTAAAACTTTATAATTCTTATATGATTTACATATCTATGGATACTTGAATTGGATAGGTCAATTAGAACTTTTCTCTTGGTTTACACTTCGATAAACCATGTTTCAGAAACTACTTTCGTAATCTATTCATGCCTGCAGGGATCCCGGGATTTTCAGCAAATTTAGATTAAAAAACAAATACATAACAGTTGTTTCTATTCTAATGCATATATAACAAAAAAGAAAAAATGCATTAAAGCTTCGAAAATGTATAAAATTAAAATTTAAACAAAATTCCGCGAAATTTCGTGAATGATTTAGCGAATTTACGTCATGGCAAAACACGACGCCATACGAATGAAAACTTTCAAGGGAAAGATTATTGCGTTACTTGTACCCTTCAAATTCGGATAATATCTCATTAAAATGAAGTTCTTGAGGTAGGTGCTTTTTTATTTTAGATTCTGTTGCATTTATCAAACATTTATGGATTTTAGAAAGTCAATATGGCGGCCAATTCCTTAGTTACGACCTGTCAATTGTGCATTTGATGGTAATTATAGTAGCCATTACACAAAAAAATGTTAATTAAAAATCGCGAATATTTGGCTTAAGAATTATAAGGATTAAACACATTTTTTCTAGAGGTTATTGATGTGTAAACCGGGGCTCTTACTCACAAACTTTACATAAAAGTCAATCGCCCCGGTTTACACATCAATAACCTCTACAAAAAATGTGTTTTATCCTATAATATTTGCCCTCTTATCATTAATGAAAAGATGCCCTGCTCAATTCTTTACAGATAGCTTATGATGCATCTGATGAAACAAAATTAACTATTTTGAAGAGTCTATAATCAAAAAGTAAAATAACAAAAATACCGAACTCAGAGGAAAATTCAAAACGGAAAGTCCCTTATCAAACGGCAAAATCAAAAGCTGAAACACATCAAACGAATGGATAACAACTGTCATATTCCTGACTTGATACAGGCA
Organism: Mytilus californianus; assembly: GCF_021869535.1. Classification (NCBI taxonomy): domain Eukaryota; kingdom Metazoa; phylum Mollusca; class Bivalvia; order Mytilida; family Mytilidae; genus Mytilus; species Mytilus californianus. The sequence continues at coordinate 71,587,163 of NW_026262745.1, forward strand.
TTTTCTTAGAAAATGGTTGATTAAACCTGGTTTTAAAGCTAGCTTAACCTCTGACTTGTATGACAGTAAAATTCTATTATATTGACAACGGTATGTGAACAAGACAAAAAGACATAATAGGTAAAAATGTCAAAAATAGGGGTACAGCAGTCAACATTGTGTTATAATCTTTGCCACTATAAAAACAAACAAATATGTAACAAAGAAACACAAAAAGACATATAGACAAAGCACATTATTAAAAATGAAAGACAAGAACACACAAATTTACCATAGCACAATAACACAATGACGGGATGTATAAGTACAGAGCCATGTCGAATGGATATCACCAAAAACATACTAACAGTAAAAGTAATATTCATAAAGACAAATAAAAGAATACTATAACACGTAATTAAGATGATAAACAACGTCAGTACCCAGAATCTATACTTCTGGACCATCGTGTATTATTTGTAAAGTTGGAACGGAATATTTATCAAGGTCTTGGTACCTCCCGATGTTCTTTTTTAGAAAAAGGACGAGACATTTCTAAGAACTTCCGCAGTATGATGCTCTCATACTACACTGTACGTGTTTTTTGAAAGTGCAAACTAACTTTATACAGTAGTTTACTCTCCAACGCATGACTGTGAGAGAGTTCAGGTAAAATAAAAGATAAACTGAAAAGTAATTTTCTAAAATTTTCCAAGCATAATAGACCTGCCGAATGTAAAAGGGGTCGGAATCTACCTATTTTCTAATTCATCCAAAATGATTAGATGACTACTAATAGGACTTAATCTTTGTTTGCTTTTTATTTTGGATTTGGACTAAGTCTAGGTTGTATGTATGGATCATTTTGTAACGTTAATTGAATAGACAGAAACTACAAATATATTCGACTAACATAGTCAACATACCATTATCATAGAGGAAAAGTTCTAGTTTCTTTTGTCTTTTCTGTTCACTTGCCTAGCCCGCAACAAAGGAAATAAATCGACAAAAATAAGAGCATAACGTTTTCTCGCACAAGTATTAACGATATAAATAACTGTATTGTACTTCGTTTTTGCAAATGAGATTATGAAATTCTCTATAAAAAAAAGAAGATGTGGTATGAGTGCTAATTAAAAAGTTTTTCCACCAGAGACCAAATGGCACAGAAGCTAACAACGATATGTCCTCGTACGGCCTTCAACAATGAACAAAACCTATACCGCATAGTAAGTTATAAAAATCCCCGTAGTGACTAAAGTAAAACAATTCTAACGAAAAAACTGACGGGCTGATTTATGTCGGTAAGGTATCATATTATACTTTCATTTTGTTGAAAATTAGTAAATTTAAATAGAATGGTTGATATCAAGTTAAAATTAAACAAAAGAAATGGAACTCTTTATTCATGTTATTATGGAGGAGGTAAACATCGTCAGGCTGGTATATTTGAATTGTTTACACCTGTTTCTATATGATTGAAAAATTAAATGCAGGTGCATAATTTAGTTTTGTTTGTATCTTATATACGTGTGTATACTTGAAATACGGTACGGGTATGAAGCATTGAGACATTTGTGAACTTTTAGATTATTGACATTTTTCACAAAACAGTAGATTATGCTAGGTGCATAAACATGCGAATCTTAATTGCGCATAAGCATAAACTCCGCCTACAAAAAAAAAAAACGCACAAAAAGAAAATCTTTGTAAAGCATTATTTGCATTTCTGTCCAAGGCAACAATTGTTTTTTGAAAAACAAATCCTAAAAATAGGCAATAATCTCATCGAAAACAGAGAGTCAGTAATTATACCTTTTTATGTTCAGGCGTGTTTGGGTTGACTGTTTTGTCTTCAAAACTTATAAAGCAAACCTATTGGATAAATCATCTCACATCATATTCCATTATTGTTTTTGTATTCAACCTACATGTAAACTTAACAACCTTAAAAATTCACATTACCAAGTGAAATACCTTTGTAATGAGTCAAAAGAACAGAGAAGAACGATGTGTTTGAATAAGAAAACAAACAATTTTCGTGCCACTATAAATGATACAATTTGAGATGTTTTTCCCAATTTTCTAACTTGTCTTCTATTTAATTTTCGTTCACTTATTTGTCATATAAATTTCAGTCAAATTATTTATTTTATTCATTTACTAAAAAAACAGTAATTCCGACTAACTGTTCACTATTTTTGCTGGAAAACATTGACGACAGCATAACCTTATGCATAACTTATAGGTTACACTTTGTAAATACAGCTGTTTCTCAAACCACGCCTCTTTTGGGGAGCTATATAATATTCATAGATAACTTGATTTGTTTACGTACTGGTTCCCGGATATGATATCTATGTTTCATCTCATAGAGACATAACTTGGGACTATTACCAGTATAAAAATATAATGATGCGGTGAAAATTAAACTTTTTTTAACACTTGAAAATCCTTCCTGACAACCAATCTGACGACAGTTTTAAGTTATCAAAAGGCATAACAGTTCATTAAATGGTGATAATTAAAGGGATATTAGGTACGATTTAGACAAAAATTGAGAATACTATTCTTTTTGTTTCAAGTACTACTTAAAGTGGAATTTTGAAATACTATTTCGCAATAAGCCGCCAGTTTTGCCCAAATTTGTCAAAATAAGCTCAAAAACATTGTTGATGTATTCTTGACTTGCAAGTGAATTAACCTCATTTAATCCATATTGATGTAACCTTTACTTTAACCCCTTAACTTAAGATAGGTTAAACATGTTCTATGCGTGTTCAGATACTTAACGAAAAAGAATGTCAACATTGAAAGTGAAACAAGGGTGAACCATTTGATTGACTGATTCGATCCATAAAAAAGTCATTCTTATACAGGTTAACCTTATTTATATAATCTTTAATATGAAATCAAACAAAACTAGAAAAAATCTTATTGCATATACTCACCATCAATTTATATTCATATTTATGTTTTATATAGGGTTATATAACGGTCGGCAGTATTTGCCTTGATAAGCATGATTGCAAACAAACAGTACTGACTATTAAGATGCATTTTCAGGGAACCAAAACGGTATACAACCTGATCAAGAAATCCCAATCGAAAGACCAATGCATCAAGATGTCAGACATGCGGACAGGGATGTGAGAAACAACAAACAAGCTGATGATGGGCGAAGTCTTGAACGGAAACTTCATATACTAGGACATGTGTTAGGATTAAGAAACGCATTATGGAAAAGCATACTGTGTCTTTTTATAATCCTAGTTATACATCATATATCAGTGCTACCGCTTGTTATAAAAGTATATGGCAACCGTAAGTATACAGATGTGTACAGTACATAATGTTTCTTGTTTGTTTAACTTGTTTTTTTTCTCTCATTAATCTTCATATATTGTTTAAGGTAGCTGGGTTGTCTTCCTCCATCTTGAATTTTGAAATAGCAAATAACAATCGGTCTAGATCTTTAATGAGATGTGCAAATTTCAAGAGTAGTATGTAATTCATGTGCAATACTTTTCATGTAAATAAAAAAAATTATATGTTTTATCATATTTACTGCTGTTGTGAATTTAGCAAGAAAACGAGTCCAGTGACCCATTTTTTTAAAATTTTTTTCTTATCTGAAATTATTAGAGCTATTAGACCCATACTTTTTATTACAATTTTGACAAAAGAATGATAAAAACTACATTTTGACAAATTATTAAACAAATCTATGGATTTTAACTTAGACCCCATCTACCTTAAGTAATTGTATCACAATAACGATAAAACATTGATTGACTTAGTTCAATGTAAGGTCAAAGAGCCATTCCATTGACTCAATGAGTCATGTCAACCATAAACATTATATTTATTTTGTTTTCTCGTTACAATTCAATGGAGTTGACCTATGAATAACTCACGATAACTTTCCATCATTCAATTAAACATAATATTTGCTAACCGCTTCACTGATCATCCTGTACCGCTCAATTTCCGAATTACGGAGGTTTTACATTGTTTAACATTGTTATGCCGGCAATTTACCGTATCCTAGAAACAACAGGGAATTGCTATTGTTTTTGTAGTTTTAACAGTAGCTCTATTCGATTTTTTTTGTTAACTAGTCTGCGTTCATGTTAAATTTGTAGACATTTTTTTCCACATGTTTATTTTATGACAAATATTCAATAAGTGTTCAATCTTCTTATCATATCATGGTGCACAGAGTGTAGTTTTTACAACCATTCCCTTTTGCAATAATTTATAACAGTTTTTCAAGCGGTACTGTACCTTTTTTCCGTTGTTGTTTTGAAAGTTATGCATTGTTTTCTTCCAAATTCTATTTGTCTGTTTCTAAGTGATTTGATGACGTGTCTGCGTTCAAGTTAAATTTAGAGACAATTTTTTTTTCTTATATAATTAGTATGGTTTTATTACATCTTCTTATACAAGTACAAGGAAAAAGAACCATACTTTGCAAAAAAACTTTTTCCCCAGTCTAAGCCCCTCCCACATGTTTATTCTATGACAAATATTCAATAAGTGTTCACTCTTCTTATCATATCATGGTGCACAGAGTGTAGTTTTTACAAACATTCCCTTTTGCAAAAATTTATAACAGTTTATCAAGCGGTACTGTACCTTTTTCCGTTGTTGTTGTGAAAGTTATGCATTGTTTTCTTCCAAATTCTATTTGTCTGATTCTAAGTGATTTGATGACGTAAATTCTCTCAAACAAAGGATCAATAAAAACATAGGACGCCATTGCAGTTTAGATTCTCATAGGCAAATTAAAAATGTGACTTTCACGCATATAGACATTTCAAGAAGACATGAGATACATGAAGCGTGCTATATTTCTTTTTTAAAGATGGCTGTTTTTAACAAATGCTTACACAAATGAAGACAAATCAATATTTTGGTGCACGAAAGCAGAGCTTGAGCCAGACTATCATTCAGATACTTTCAAGATTTTCAAGTTTTATTAAAATCTATAAATATAAATGTAATTCAACGTCGAAGATTGTAGTTGAAATACATTTGAGTACAATATTTCAAATTTTACACGTTTTTGTAAAATTTGCATCAAACGATATGCAAAATCGAAATGATTTTTTTTTATATGGAGGACGGTAAATAGATTTGCTGCTGACAACGTCTTACTCTAAGTTGGTGTGCATGAACGTTCAATTTCAACCACTATTTCGCACTAAAATAAGGCTTAATTGTGTAAACATTCCTTTTTTCGTATAAATGCTAAAACTTTTCCAAAATCTTTAGAATTCATGATTTGATAAAAAGTTCAGTAATGCGTGATTAAGTTGTAAAAGAGAGGCGAAAGATATCAAAGAAACATTCAATCTCGTAAGTGGAAAACAAATTGACAACTTTAGATAAAACACTACAAAAGATGAAAGGATAAACAACAGTATACAATACACAAATCAGAAGATAGGAAACTAATGACTGAGCATCCGAACCCCACCGAAAACCGGGGGTGATCTCATATACTCCAGAAGGGTAAGCAGATCCTGCTTCACATGTGGCACCGTTGTGTTGATCATGTAAGTACAAACCCGGGAATACATGAAGCTACGTTAATGTATATAAGCCAAAATTTTATTGTCCATAAATCCAAAACATTTTGCTCTATTTCTTTGAATTGAATTCATAAGTCGAAAAACTGTGTGAATGACCGACCAATTAAAGTCCGTTTTCAGAGATAGAGAAGTATGTCTTATCATCTCTTCACGATAAATATGTCGTTGTTCCTGCGGACAAAGCTTCCAATAATAGTGTTTTTGTATTTTAATCGTACTACTACGAGTGTCTTAAAAAAAGAGTTAGGAATAAATGAGTACTCCGGTCACCCCACATACAAAAGCATATCATTAAGCAATCATTCATTTATAGTGGAAAAGTGTCTAATAACCATTCTTTTTCTTTTTATATTTAACCTTTACTATTTAGCCCATTTTCGGTAATAAACTTTTGGCGTGGCTATATGTTGATACATCCCGCCATTGTGTTATTCTTGTCTTTCATTTGTTTTCATGCACTTTGTCTATAGAAAGTCTATATGCCATTTTTTTTTCTTTTATAAAAAGTTATTTGTTTTTATTGTGATTCAGATTATAATAAAGTGTTCACTGTTGTACTCAAATTTTTGACATTTTTATCTGTTGTGTCTGTTTGTTTTACTCACAATTATTGTCAATATATTGGAATTATATGCGACTGTCAAACAAGTGAGAGGTTTAGCTAGCTATAAAATCTGGTTTTATATCCCATTTCCTACATAATGAAATGCCTGTATAAGTCAGGAATATGACGGTTGTTTTCCATTCGTTTGATGTGTTTGAGCTTTTGATTTTGTCATTTGATCAAGGAATGTCCGTTTTGAATTTTCCTTGGTGTTCGGTATTTTTGATATATTATTTTATACACATCACTTTTTTATAATTTACATAAAACTCTCTTTATTTGCAGTTACAGAACTAAAGTTCAACACTCAAGTAAAAAGTCAATTTGCATGTCGATCAGCTGATAATCAGACTGTAGCTACCAAACCTTCAGGAAATATGATATGTGGTTCGGCTAAAAGACTGTATAAATATGAGGGAGTTTTTGCAAACACATCATTACTGACTAAAAAAGAGAGTTCTATAGAATTTTCTATTACATTTCAACAAACGTTTTTGCAGTCGCCAAACTATGTTAAATTTCCGATTTTTGAATTGGGATTTACAAATGACAGCATCAGCACACTATTTTTGCATCCTATATTATTTTCTGTAAGTGCTTTCCCTTGCCAAAAAAAGTTTAGTGTATGTCTTTTAACAGGCAGTGGAGTTTTGATTGAGAGTAAAACCATATTTAAAAGTGAAACTAATTCACGATATGCAGAAGGTCGATTTATACTGAAATATCGACCTTCTGAACATACTCTTTTCCTTCTAGCTAAATCTCCAAAAGTCAAGAGTACGATCGAGTTACATAGAGTTCAGAGCATGAACTTAAGAAGCCCGTTGTGGCCAGTTTTTGCTGCGTATGATTTTAATGAAATCGCGGTTTCAATGAATATCAAAACAAATGAGGTTGGATTTGATCGTTATACATTGCACCAAAATTTATACATTTCTCACGACAACAAAACGATGTCTAATAAAAATCTAAGTGGCACATATCAAATCACCAATTTTACAACTCCCATAATTTGGATGCGTCCTAGGCAAATTGGAATCTCAAATGATTTTCATACAATGATTGATATTGATTTTGACGATTCAAATGGGGGTCATGTATTTTTTAAGATCGGCATTCGTGGGGGAAAAGACACAATTTTTAATGCCACTTTACTTTTAGAATGTATGCTATGTGAGGTGGGTTATTTTTTGGGTTTATATCGAACAATTGGATACTGTCTGTCGGTTGCTAACGGTACCAAGTATATTGCTGTAAGTCACAATATGAAACTTTTTTTACATTACAACCAAGATGGTATTATTGAACTGTATGTACCTAATTATGTGTGGGGGTACAGCTATTGCTTAATTCAATTTGAGCCGTTTCGAAAAACGATTCCTGAATTTTATATTGAAAAGGTAGACGCAAAGGATATTGCTATATCTTCTAGCAGAACTACAAATATAGATAACCGAAAGAGAATGTGTATGATACTATTTTTGTGGATATTCTTACTGATAATACAAATTAGAACAGAGAATTATAGTCCACAGATAGTTAATGCTAACATTGAACAAATTTGAGGGATGAATGTCATTGTGCTAACAATTGTAACAATTTTTAGCGAAGAAACATGCATTTCAAGAATTCCTACAAGTAAATCCACAGGTTATTCCTACAAGTAATAAAAGATTATTCTAACCTCTATAAACACTCGAGGAATTCTTTATTACTTTCATTCAGATTAAACATGATGATTTCATTGTAATCTATAAACTATTTGATTACCTTCTATGAAAAGTATATCAATATAGCAACAACATAAAATTGATTAAGTTAACTTTCTTTAATTTAACAAAATATAATTAAGTAAAAAAAAGAAAAAAATGCCAATTTCTCATATTCATATGTCACACATATTGTTCACATTTAAGAATGCAACGAATATACATGACCTGAATAAAACAAAGTTATTGTGAACATAAATAATAAATAATACTGAATATGAAATTTATCCAAGAAACCTACCCCTACAAATCAACTGGGAGCAGAGAAAATCATTTTATTGTATCAGGAGAAAATTATCGGTTATGCATATTTGAATTTGAAATATTCGGCTTTGAGCGTTTGCGATGAAGGTGAATCCAGAAAAACGCTTCGGAATTTAAAGTGTTGTTTTTATTTTGATTTTTTACAGCACTTAGTCAATAGCACAGCAGGTGAACAATAAGTCCCTGAAGGTATCATCTGATCAGTAGTCAGTACTTCGGTACTGACATGGTCCGGGGACACGGTTATTTGATTTTCGTTGTCTACGAATAGAGTCCTTAGTGTATAACTTGCAATTTTTTTTCGTTCACCTCCCAAATGTATTTCTTTTTATTGTATGCCAAAAATAGTATGTAGGGGGATGAAATTACATGTAAAAAAAAATTATGGCATGAATTTTTAGGTAAAGTAGTGATTTGGTCCAGTTTGAAAAGGTAAAAAATTATGATGTCTGAAGCTGTCAAACTGAATTACAGATCCCCGTAACATAAAATTATCCATGTTTTGAGTTATAGCTGATAGACTTTTCTATAATTTGATATAATTTGTCCCAAAAGTACTACACTACACCTTAAAAAAATTTTTGGGAAAGAGTAGGTGCGATTTTGTTAATTAGCGTTTTCTATCTAAAAGAAATGCACTACTAAAAACTGTGTTCTCGGGCCACATGATTTATAATTAACCTTCTTAAGTTTATCAATTTAAAAGATATCAAGAAACTCATACCCCGTTCACACTATGCCTTTTTAAACCGGGTTCGACCCGAATGAGTTAATCCGGGTTAAATTTAGGTAGTGTGAGCGACTAAACCCGGGGCGAACCCGGAATAAAATTACCCCTCATTTAAGGTGGAGTTAATGTGGGGCGAACCTGGATTAATTACTTCGTCTTCTATATATGAACGCAAATTGAAGTAACTGTGAGGTTGTTGCTATGGTGACATATGACGTTTGCTTTAATATGTCTTTAATGTTACGTAATTATTGCGTGACGTCATATATCGAATGACGTCACATTTTGAGATATAACGTCACAGACGTCCAGCTACCCTATTTACTGGGTCTCAAATTATAACCATATTAGATTAGCGGCAGTAAGAGGGATATTAGTGTATTTAGCTATGTTGAAAGACCTGCATAATGACAGATGATGAAACCTATAAGATTTCCGTCGCGCTTTAATGGGTCAAAACGGGTGCAATTTGGATACAGTGACGTTATTTGAAAACACGGAAATCGGTTGATGTGGAACTCCTCAAAAGCAGTCAGGAGTGTGGTAAAAATTTCAGACTTTGAAATAATGCATCTGTGATAAAAAAAAATGTAAATAAGTACAGTGGACAGGTGCGGGTTTTACTTTTTGCGCTTACATTTCTATTTTTGTTTAGAGGGAAAATCCCAAACTGGTTTAATTTTTTACTCAGTGTGAACTGCTGTATTTAATTCGGATTAATTATCTCGGGTTCGACCCGAAGCAGATTTTATAGTTTGAACATGTCATAAGGTTTCAACTCCCTGAGGTAAAGTTGACCTGAGATGGATTTGACTATTAATTTTAGGTCATTTATAGTCATTTTATTCTTCAACTGTTCCTTTAATCATTGACTTTTAAATAGTCGGCTTTGAGCGTTCTTGATGATCATGATTATGATAAAAGTGAATCAAGAAAAGTGCTTCGGACGCATGGACATTATAATGTTAATTTAACTTTTTATTGTCAAGTGTACGTATCGTGCATTGGATGTCCAATCAACATTATTTAATTAAATGTTCAGTACATTACGGACATTTTATCTGCAATAAGTAAAGTTGTCATTCCAAATGTTCAGTTTTACGAAACTGTGCGTTAAGATATAGATAAATGATTTTTTTCATAAAAATTAGTCGATATCTTGATACATGATTTTTTGTATTCAGCACATTTCAAACTGCTCACTATGAATATTTTCATTCGTTTAAAACGTTTTCGCCTTTTTTAGAGAAATTTAATGTGTTTACTGTTTTTAAAATAAAAACGAGACAGAGATTGCTCCTCAACAAAATATATGGAAAATAGAGTATAAAAAAATGATCGCCTGAATCGATCACTTTAGACTGAATTTTGAATGAAAAAATACTAAAGGAAAGGTTTTAAATCTGTAAAAATGCAACAATACATAATAAAGCACCAGGAGAACAAACATTATCAATAATAAATATATTTTATTTATATTTGGATATTTGTTCTTATGGTTAACATTGATTTTGATTCAGGATTTTTTACCAGAGCATGGCTTAAAGTTTTCATTTAGTTTTGAATGAAAGATACATATACACTGAACATCGTGTGTTAGGGCGAGCTGATATTCGAACTGATGAAGTCATTATCAAAAAATAAAATGCCATTATTCTTTTTATCGGCAATTTGTCTTAACTGTATTTTTTTTTGGTTTGAGAATATGAAGTAAAATGAAATAATTGATAAAGCTACTTTTACACGTACCAACCGCTGTGATAGTTGTTCGGTTGTATGAAGGAAGTCGCGTGTATTTCATTAATGAATTGATGCGGATGGACTTGAACACGTAACGTTGCTGCACTGATAAATGATGTCATTGCCTAATATTTTCTATTATCAAGTCATGTCATGATCTTGAAAAATATTAGGCAGTTAGATCATAGGGGAAATGTACAAATTGCCGATAAAACATAGCACTACAGAAGCAGAATTATAAGGTTAGGGTTTTGTTAAAATACGTCTGCTCTTTGGATTCCAATTGTCTGTCAAGATTAACATTTACTGTTTTATATTTTTCACAATAGTGTTTGATGCTGTAAACATTTAAGTTTATACTGAAATGTCGGGATATACTTAACTATTTTTTTAGCATAATAGAGAAATAGAGACAGGTAGAAACTACAAAATATGATTGTATTTTGTTTTGGGTAAATTTGGATATTTCTTTTCTCTAAAGAAAATACATTTGAAAGAAAAAAAGCAATTGAAGCTATACATAGATTATTAAATAAACGCAGAAAAAATATCTTCTCTGCTGAATGTCAAATTGATTTATTTTCTTTAAAACAAAATGATAATTATATGAATAAATAATATTAACATGACAAAGTTTTGAAAATTGTAGTGTTGTTGAATGTGTACAGTTACAATTGGCCATACTGTATTGAATCTGCAGCATTCGACGCTTACCTTTATTTTATTTGGTGAGCTTTACTGAAAGTAAATATAACTGGGATGTATTTTCGGTGTAGACTTGTTAAAAATGAAGATATTATTAAGTATTGCATATATTTACTACACATGGTATAGCTATGACCTAAGCAGTTAAATTTTGTAAAGAACGTTTTAAGATCGATTAGACTTGTAAAATATTTGACTGAAACAAAATGATTAAATTCACTTTAAGCTTGTTGGCATGGGTGCAACCAATTAAGGTCAATGGTTACAAAATTGGTATTCAGAAATGTTCAATTCTCTAGAAGTATTGAGCTGTTGAATGTTCTGAAATCAATTTTCCTCATAAAGTAGTTATAATTATCTCCATATTGTATGTTTAAATTTAGATGTGGAATTCACTTATTCATGTTACTTATCATTGTGTATACATACCTGAACATTTGACGTCTTTAAACAGCGTAGTTGTAATAGAACAATGTGTACATTTATTTGGCTCTTCTAAAAACATGTCCTTCCTCATGGTTACACACTTCTACTGTGTATCATTAACTTTATTCATAAATGCACTGCGTATTATTGATATTGTTTATTGTATAATATTTTCTTAGTATAATTTTGATAATGGTCATATATGTATTTATTCATTCAAATTGCAATTAGAAACTCAAATATAAACAAAAAGTTAAGAGAATGGCAGATAGATTGATTGATTATTGTTTGCTTAACGTCCGCTGCCTGGCAAATATTTGGTAGATAGACGATGATAAGGTAAAAGTAGTGTATAAGTTTTTTTGTAAATTATATTACACTGTACTTAATTTGATGCACCAGATGCTCAATCAACAAATTATGTTACAAAAATTGATCTGCAGAAATGTGAAGAAGACCGACTGAAATCGCCACTTAAGTTCTACCTTAATATCACAAACTGTTTTACCGATATGTCTCTCAACTGGAAGGAAGTCTATAGATATTCAGATAAACCAGCGTATACGTCTGTTACTATTAAAATTTCGTTTAAGATCTGAATGAAACTCATAGAAGACAAGTCTGAATTAGAATTACTGGAACCTTTTGACTAAAATGAATTTTATTTCATACTATATGATAATATACCCGAAAGCGTCAAGAATTTGAAAAAAATAACATGGCCGTTGGCTTCAAACTGTTTACAAGCATATTACACCGCTGTTTTTAATGATAGATTAACCAAATTTACTGATTATATTTATGTTTCTTTCTAAGTCACAGTTTTCCAAACAGTTTCTACATAAATGATAACGTTTTATTTTGCCTTTATTCATTAAATATGCAACTGTATATTATGTGCATTCATTGTCTTCAGACACGCATCGGACACAGCATGGATATTCTGACTTCGACATATATAAACAAGAGGCGTGAATGGTTTGATTTTTAAAGAGTTATATCACATGTCCTGAAACATAACATCTTTGTCTGGTTCAATTCAACCGTTTCAGATTTCTTAAATTAGTCTATCAAATAGTTGTTTGACAATGACATAATCTAATCCTATACCTTCTTTCGATTTCATATTCTGAATGCTATAGATTACCTTTTTAAATAATTTGCAATGTGAACCCTTTACCAGGTGATTGTGGTTACAGTTATATTTGCAATCTGCCACACCCGCAAAAACGTGATATCATTAAACTGTGATCTAATATCGAATTTAAGACCACTTCTATCAAAAATTGGTATAAAATATGAAAATCTCCTGATATGATGATTCTATTCAGTACCAAAGCTGAATCTTAGCTTTAAGAAATACGTAGCAAATTCCAAAAGAGACCAAGAATTCTAATATGCCAATTAAGGTACTAACATATCATAATTCCAATGAAAACAGGTCGGTTCCCATATTTACCAAAATAAAACTGCTCTATACATTGCTAAACCAAAATTGCAAGGTGACAAAGTTTACAATATTTATATGTATCATGTGTATTGTCATGAATAGATTAAAAGATTTTGGTCACAAATAATATAAAAAATATTTTTATATAAATTCAAACGAATATTCCAAATGAAAGGATAACTGTTTATATATAATATACAAGATATGAACAAATATTATGCTTTATTCTATACCTTCTAAATTTTATTGATATGCTTGTGTAGTGACTTTTTGTAATCTACTTTAGTATGGTATTGGGACGACCATTTGATTTTCTTGGGAGGAGGCAGGAGGATTTTGAAAATGACAAACTAGGTCTGGTAAGATAAAAAAAAAATAGAACTTTGCACAGAACTTTTGGTGAATTGCATGAATATTCTGCATTACAAAATGCAAAAAAACAAATGTGTACAAAAATAAAAATACATTTCAGCAAAACAAATCTGAACATGTGAAGCAACAGATGGAAACGATATTCAATCCGTTAAAAGTCTCCCCAACCCAAAATGGTCGTCCCATTTTTTCTTCAGTGTTTGAGGATTTATTATCGTATTTTGTTGTATTAAATGGTGTTACTGAGTGTAAAATTAAATCTGAAATATTTGAAATGTTAACTTAATCAATTACATCCTATTCCCTTTTGTGGCATTAACTTTATGTATCTGTTTGGGTTGCTCACCAATCTTTGTCAAAATAACGGAACTATAAACAAATGTCATACAAGTGGGAGGTTGAGCTAGCTATTTGCTTATGAGTCTAGTATTTTTGTATACACTTTATATTCTCTAAAATAACCCTCTTCAGGTGTGTTTAGAAATTAGGCAAGCAACTGATAAAAGCAATTAAAGGCATCAACAAAAAACACCACAAACCCAGTCAATATCGTCAATGATGACCATTGCTTAAAAATAGTTTTGAAACTTATGGACTCCACTGCTCTTTAATATTGTTTTTGCTAATCAACTGTTTTTATAAGAGAAACGGACCTAGCTGTTAAAGCATAATATTGACTAATGAACCATAAAATTAAGGTTAATGTCACTTGCAGCCTTCAGACACAGCTAACAATCATTCCATACACAAACTATACTTGACCTATTGCTTATAGTATCTGAGAAACAAACAACCATTAAATTTAAACATTATCCAATGAACCATGAAAATGAGTTCAAGGTCAGATGAACCCTGCCAGGCAGACATGTTCACCATGCAATCATTCCACAAAGCAAATTTACTTGACCTATTGCTTATAGTATATGAGAAATAGACCAAACTCCAAAAACTTTTCAATGACCAATGAAAAAGTAAAACTGAAAGGTGCTGCTCACTAATGATACCACTGCTTTAAAAATTTGGTAAAAGGAAATTAATGAGCGATGAATTTGTAAATATATCACATGGTAAAGCATATTCACATGAAGCCTGAAATCAAATTTTAGGAAGCTCTTATTTGTAGATCCCTAGAAAAAATGGAATGCAAATTTAACATGGCCATTATATGTTACAATATACAAGTATTCAGTAAACAGGAATTTCCAGTTCCTTCTCATACTATCACATTTCCCTGTTACATAAAACTCGGGACAAACGCTATACTTTTGCAATTAGTTTTTAATTTTCAAATTCTAATGAAATAGTGTACTAAGTTTCAAGTTCCTGTGACCACAACTTCATGATAAACTACTATCGGTCAAAGCTTTAACTTGATATGGGATGGACAAATGAACACAAAGACGTGAAAACATACATGCAGGTTGGCATAGAAAGGAAAAAAAGATAACCATATAAATGACTGAACACTGTTCCAAATATACCATTTCTATTGTTCAACAGATGACATAAAATGAATTCACCACCTTTACGAAAGAGAAAACACTGTAAATCACTGAAAATGTTCAGATTTTATGATGAATATTTACACATGATTTACATAAAATGATGATGAAAATGGTACAAAATGGAAAACACACTCTGCTATTTCTATTTTTCCATGAAGAAAAACTGTATTATGACGACATACACTGTATCTACTGTGGTTTTGGAAATCGTGTAAAATAGGTTAAAATCATATAGATATCATAATAATGATTGATGCCAAGTTTGATTTACTTTGGCCCAGTAGTTAAATAAAAAGCAGATTTTTGAAAAGATTTACAAAATTAAAATTACCAATAAATTGCAGAAAATAACTGTAAAAGACAATAACTCCACAAAGATGTCAATTGCCAATTGGTAATGTTAACTTATTTGTAGATCTTTCTTTGATTGATATTTTTGCTGTTTACAGTATATCTCAATCTATAATGATATTCAAGATAATTAACAAAAAATTAAAAATTTCCTATCCTCCGCTCCAAAATTTATTTCACCCAGGGCCTGTAAAATGCTGAAAATGCCTTCAAATGTTTTTATGTAACACCCTTCATAAAAAATATTTGGGCAGGGGTTCCCCTGACCCCGACTAACCCGCCGGGTCTAGGGGGCATTCACCCAATATAAGTATGCTGAAAGAAAAGATTTAATAATGGTTTATAGAAAAAGGAACACTAAATGATTCTGAATATGGAACATATCAAGAAGAAATTATTAGCACCCCCCCCCCCCCCCCGAAAAAAAAAATGCACCCTCTGGAAAAAAAAATCAAGTCATCCCATTGTAGTCTTACAAAAGTTACTGAAGACCCCTTACCATTATTTGAATTAGTTTTCAAGTTGTGACCATATTTGAAATTGTTTTTTAACATTTTCCCCAAAGACTTCTATAGTAAATCCCTATGTTCTGTTTTTACCAATGGGGACCATGTTGGTTGTAGGGCAGGGTCATCGGATACTTTTTTCAATCAAGATACTCTTATAATAATTGTGGCTAAGTTTAATTCCATTTGGCCAAGTAGATCAAGAGGAGAAGATTTTTGTAATAAAAGATAAAACAAATTTACGAAAAATAGTGAAAAATGGATTTTAAAGGGCAACAACTCCTTAAGGGGTCAATCGACAATTTTGGTCATGTAGGCCTGATGAACATTTTAACCCCGTTAGATTTCCTCTAAATGCTTTAGTTTCAGAGATATAAGCCAAAAACTGCATTTTACCTGTGTGATCAATTTTTAGCCATGGCGGCCATCTTGATAGGTGAGCGCGGTCATCGGATACATTTTTAAAACTACATACCCTAAGAATGATTTAGACCAAGTATGGTTTAACTAGGCCCAGTAATTTCAGGAGAAGATTTTTGTAAAAGATTACAAAAATTTACAAAAAATTGTGAAAAATTTAATTTAAAGGGCAATAACTCCTGAAGGGGTCAATTGACAATTTTGTTCATGTTGACTTATTTGTAGATCTTACTTTGTTGAACATTTTTGTTGTTTACAGTTTATCTATATCTATTATAATATTCAAGATAATAACCAAAAACTGCAAAATTTCCTTAAAATTACCAATTCAAGGGCAGCAACCCAACAACGGGTTGTCTGATTTGTCTGAAAATATCAGGGCAGATAAATCTTACCCTGATGAACATTGCCATAAAAGCGGGATGTTTGGCTAGCCGCAAAACCAGGTTCAACCCACCTTTTTTTTCTTAAAATGTCCTGTACCAAGTCAGGAAAATGGCCATTGTTATATTATAGTTGGTATCTGTGTGTGTTACATTTTAATGTTGTGTTTCTAACGTGTTGTAGTTCTCCTCTTATATTTGATGTGTTTCCCTCAGTTTGAGTTTGTAACCCGGATTTGTTTTTTTTCTCAATCGATTTATGAATTTCGAACAGCGGTATACTACTGTTGCCTTTATTTACCCTATGTCAGATTTGCTCTAAATGCTTTAGTTTCAGAGACATAAGCCAAAAACTGCATTTTACCCCCATGTTCTATTTTTAGCCAATGCGGCCATCTTGATTGGTGAGCAGGGTCATCGGAAACATTTTTTAAACTAAATAACATAAGGATGTTTAGGCAAGGTTTGGTTTAACTTGGCCCAGTAATTTCGGAGGAGAAGATTTTTGTAAAAGATTACAAACATTTACAAAAAATTTAGAAAATTTGACTTTAAAGGGCAATAACTCCTTAAGGGGTCAATTGACTCGGTTACTTTTAATAAGAGTTAGAAATAGTGGTAAAGGAGTTAAGGGGTCATATATTTATTCTTACGAGGAAGCTCCGAGCATGCTCCAAGCATTCTCTGAGCTTTTAAAGTAGGCTCTTCTCGGCAGTTTATGTGACAATGATTATCAGAATCCATTAAGATGTCAATCAAATCTATAGCACTTCTATAAAAGAGGAAGTAAAGCATTATAGAGGAAGCTCAATTAACACCTGTGTAAACATCTGGTCTATTCAAATACAACTTGCATGATTTTACAAAACTATAAAATAGATAAGAAATTCTTCAACAGTACTGTGTGATGCTTGGAGAGAAATGTCAAGTCTCCACAAAAAGTAAAAGTCATTAAAATATTTTCTTATTATATTTAAATAATCATTCTTTTTTAAAAATAAAAAATTCTCAAATTTTATAATTAGATAATATAATTTAAATGTAGTTTATACTATATAATATGCTACACAAAAATCATCAAGACATAAACAACAGTCAGGGTCGTTACTAAACAAGTTATTTTTTTTAGTTACTTATATAGGTATCGTTTGTTTTTAAAAATTATTTAATAACTCAATAGTTATTTTAAATGTCAATAGAAGTATGGACTAAATGTAGTTTTTATGAATTTTTACATCATTTTATTAAATAGAATTTATCAAATTTGAGATTAGTATAGAGATAAAAGGTTACTTTAAAAATAATGACAAAAATATTACTTTTATAAGTTATTTTATACATCTTTGAAAAAAATAGAACCAAAGAGGTTATATGAGAATGAGAGAGGACGAAATATGCTAATAACATATAATATGATACCGTCTTTTCTGTAAGTGGGTGTTAATTAGTTGAGATCGATTCGGTCGCAGAGGGAGACTTTCCTAAGTACACATCTGAGTAAGAACGGAAACACCCGAAGTGTATTAAACCGACCGAAATTTTATAAAATAAGCCTGAGATCATGGCTCAATTCTCGACAATTCATCGTTTGATCATGGTCGCCGATTTATTTATAAGCGATGCCTAAGTGTTGGAGCTCGAAAAAGAAATTGATTATTTAGAAAAATTCTGCATCTGGAAGACAAACGACTCAATCGACCTGAATTGCTTCGTAAATGATGTATATATATGAAATTAAAATCTACAACATAAAAAATTTATAAAAATGTGCAGGAAAAATGTCCGTAAATAAATGAATAGACACGATTTCCTGTCGTGGTATCTTTATTAACAAATTGACGTATTTTCTATTTTTTTTTTATAAATATTACAACCGTGCATGGCCTTAAAAGAGTATTGATTAAGAAGAAATCTACACATACCATGTGTATTGTCGGGAAAAAAGTCACATATAGAGAGGTACCAATCTACATGCCTGGCAATCCTAGTATTAATGTACAAAATGCATGTGTTAATTTTCTGACATTTTACCGTTTTATTAAGCCAATGAAGTACTGGTTTAACAAAATCTTAATTAAACTCAGTGTATAACAAGGTATTGATTTGGCTTGGTCACATTGAGAATTTTCAAAAATAAAAATTGTTATCATATTTCTTTATTTTTCTTATTTTTTTGTTCCTTTGCATTCAGTGAGAGCCCGTCAATGTAAAGGGAACAAAAATTAAAATATTGAAAAATAAGATGAAGCGATGCAAAAACATTTAATTTTGAAAAGAAACAATTTTATTAGAGAAAAATACTGCCATGTCCTGGTTTCTACAGCATACCTACTGAAACTTTTTGGTGTTTCTCGGGTAAATTCCTCTGCTTCAATAAAATTAAATCGCAAAATACCTAAATATTCCTTTCGAGGATATAACCTACCATTTCCTATTTCCAGGAGCCAACATGGGAAGTGAAAATCTAAGCGGCTATGTCTATATCTAAAACCTAACGCAATGAGAAACAAACTCTTCGCTGGCGCTCGATAAATTTCTCTTCGTTTCAATTGCAAATATTCGCCCCAGTCGCAACAGGTCACTGTTACGAAAGTACTTCACATATTACTCTATTTTCTATGATATTACCTACCAATTATCATGGGCAGCACGATACAGGTGAAGCGAAAATCTTTGTTAACAGCAAGGTGGGGTTCAATAGAAATTGCATTCTTAAATTTCTTTAAACCCTCATAATTTTGTCATTTGTTAGTTGATTTTCACCGTAGTTAGACGATATACTTTCGAATTTCGCGTCAAATGATATTGCATAATAAAAACACATTAAAACTGGTTAGTATAAATAATTACACCTGTATTTTAATGACCCAGTCACCGTTTAGAATCACGTGACATTAGCGATTCTCCTAATCACACGCACTGTTCGCGGTAACAGCCTGGTTCATCAGAGGGCCATATCAAGTGTGTGATAAACATGTCGGTTTCTTTACATTTGTATCATTTTCCTCTCATCGAATTGCTATCCTGGGGATGCTAATTTTATATCAAGCAGAGGGTTCACTCTCCTTCTCATATAACCTCCTTGCTTAGTATTTACAATTATTATGTAATTGTTTTATGTTACAAATTATAAATAACTTCAAGTCTTAATTAAATCACAAGGTTCCATCTATTTATATCTGTCTACCTTTAAGATTTTCAAGGAAAATGATATTTTAATAGTCCCAAGAGACCAATCTTTGACCCAGAAGCATGGCGTCAGAAAGACAATTAGTGTTTCAGGAGGATTAGTTTTATATTTCATGGGAAAAATAAAATGCTTCCCCAAGCGTAGCCTGATACGACCGCAGAGGTCGAACCCTAAATAGTTGGGCCAAGTTTGGACACAATATTCAAGCTTGATACGGTCTAAATTTGGATTGTGATTACATTTTTGACATAATATAGGTTTCTTACACAAAATAAATGTGGCCAAACATCTATAAAATTTGAAATGGGACATTTAATTTACCTAGTATGGTCAGATATCCAAAATTTAAAAACATGGTTAGATTCAGCATATAAAATACAAGTCTTAAAATAGAAAATTGCATACACAGTAATCACTACACTAAATTTAATATGTCCACATCAGCATTTTAGTAAGATTTAAAAATATAAATAACAGGTAATCACCTCAAAATAAAACATCATTTATTTATTACAAAACAATTATAAGAGAGGTAACTCTTCATCTTACATAGGGCTCAATATCCAAATTGGTAATACAAGGTTAGAACCCCCAACAAATAAAGACTTTAAATTAATCCCATTGAAATTGGTAAAAAGATTTGTATTTATTTTCAATTGAAGATTTCTTGCTATTGCGCAATTCTGTGCTGTTGCACAATACTTAGTAAATCTATTATATATAATAATTTACACACCCTGTTTGGTGTGTATCTCCTGCTATATCAGTATGTGTTGCTTTTATATATAAATCAGAAACAATTTGTGTAAAAATTGAAGAAACCAAAAATTTAGAAGAAAAAAACATCTCCCCAAAAAATTTGTCCCCCAAAATTTTTTTTTTTTTAATTTTTAATTTTGAAAAATCTTGAAGAAATAAGAATGAAAAAAATACCCCCCCCCCCAAAAAAAATTGAAAAAGATCCCACCCACCAAAATTTTTTTTAAAAAATTTTAAAGAAAAAAGTATGAACCCCCCTTTAAAAAATATTTAAAAAAAAATCCCCCAAAAAAATTTTTGAAAAAAAAAAATCCCCCAAAAAAGATTTTTTTTCTTTTTGGAAAAATGTGCTACAATAACACAAGTTATTGTCTGAAAACTATAAAAGTGCTTGTTTTTGGCCCCTTTATTGCCTCTAATTCCTGAACATTTGCAGCAATTACCCCTAAACTCAATCCTAGCCTTCCCTTTGTTGTATGGAACCTTGTGGTATAATTTAAGAGAGATCCATACACATAAACACAAGTTATTGTCTGGAAACTAAAAAAATGCTGGTTTTTGGCCCCTTTTTTGCCCCTTATTCCTGAACGTTTGGGGAAATTACCCCAAAAATCAATCCCAACATTCTTTTTGTGTTATTAAACCTTGTGTTTAAATTTCATAGAATTCCATTCACATACTAAAGTTATTGTCCGGAAACCAAATGTCTTCGGACGACGACAACAACGACGTGATAGCAATATACGAACGCAATTTTTTTGCGGTCGTATAATAACCAGATGTGAACATTTGTTAAAGCTAGTAAAACCTGTATGAATGGACACCTATAAAAATAATATTACTTCTATATCATGTATAAGTAACTTTTGTTAATATTATTAACAAAAGTTACTTATACATGATATAGAAGTTATATTTAAAATAGCCTCGTTTTCAACATAAGGTAATTTTGAAAATTACTTGTTTAAGTAATGCCCCTAACTGAACAATGGTAATATTTTTTTTTATAAGATAGCAACTTAGTTCTTTTATAGAAAATTATGTCTACTTTTAGGAAAAGTTGTAATTCATTATTGGAAGGCTGGTTTGAGGGGGTAATACCACCATTGTTTTTCCCAATTACGTCTCTGTTTAATTGACATTTTTTTTTAAATTGTGCAGAATTTATCTTTGTTTTAAATAAAGAAATACTTTAAGGTACATGAGTTAAGTTTTATCATGTCCAGTACTACAGTGAAAATTTAACATAAAATTGATTTTTCCCCTATTAGTCTTTGTTTAATTGGCATTTTTCAAAAAATTGTGCAGAATTTATCTAACGTTTTAAATAAAGAAATACTTGGAATGAGTAAAGTTTTATCCTGTCCAGTACTACAGTGACAATATAACATAACTTCTCATTGCATATAAGATAGTTAACATCACCAGAAGTTAACCAATCAAATTCCTATCCCTCCTTTTTCCCGTTTACAAGCTTTAGTAGCCATGTCCCCTTAAATTTCCCAAATATTTTATAGAAACACCAAATAAAAAAAAACATATTGCTTTGAAACGGCCAAGAAACATGTATACGATTAAAAAAAAACTTTCTGCAATGAAGTTCAGGGTTAATGTCCAACAACTGTCAAATTAAAGGGAATATTAAATTAAAAAAAAATCAACCCTTTTTTGCATGAAACTGGATGTTCTATGTTTTGGTGGTATTACTCCTTGAAAGAATTTTCACAATATAATAATAAATGAATTTTAGTTCAGCAATCCTCTTTCTTTTTCTTGAATGACTTTTTAATATATCTAAACAACTTCTATCTAAAGGAAAGTATAGCAATGTACAGGAAGCTCAGTTAACACCTGTAGGTAGAAAGTCTTTTTATATAGGCCTTTATCAGTACATATTAGCAATATAAAACAGATCCTAAATATATATATATATATATAAAAGTCTAAATTGAAAACAACGTTCAAACCTGTGATTGCGTTGGATAAAAACCGCAATTTTTATACGTGTGCATGTAAAACAAATTTCGTGGCAGAGGGGTCTAAATACAGCACAAACAACAATTTCCAAAAGACCAAAAAAAGTGAAAAAGTCTATTTTAACAAAACGCATTTGACTAACAGGTCGAACAACTGATGTTCTTAAACCCTGCTAACTGCCATTGGCGATTGCCAAATAAATTGATCACCAGATCTAACAAAACGGATGTTAATATTTATTAAATACCAAACAAAAAACAATAAACTTGTGGAAAAGATGGTATACCACAAACATGAAGTGCAAAAATTTGTACACCATATCCGGATTTCGACAATTAATGTCTCTTCAGTGATGTTAGGGATCGAAACGGTATTTGGAAGGCCATAAAATTTACCTCAATTTAGGAAAGACTCTTGAATTTTAAAGAGTCGAAATACGATGAACGGATCATATAAACCCGAAGGAAAATATAATACAAGCCCAAACGAAAAAATATATAAAAGTCTAAATTGAAAACAACGTTCAAACCTATGATTGCGTTGGATAAAAACCGCAAATTTTGTACGTGTTCATGTAAAACAAATTTCGTGGTAGAGGGGTCTAAATACAGCATAAACAACAATTTCCAAAAGACCAAAAAAAGTAAAAAGGTCTATTTTAACAAAACGCATTTGACTAACAGGTTGAACAACTGATGTTCTTAAACCCTGCTGACTGCCATTGGCGATTGCCAAATAAATTGATCACCAGATCTAACAAAATGGACCTTAATATTAATTTAATACCAAACAGAAAACAATATATACATACTGAACTCTTTTTCTATAAGATTCAAATTAGTTAAATTTTTTTTAGTTTCATGAGTATAATTATAAAACACCAACATAAATCAAAGGTAGTTAGAATTTTCTGCATAATTATGTTCATTAGTATAGGACATTGTGGCAGTTGTTTGGAGTTGAAACGATAATTTTTTGCTTGTTTTGTGTTGTTTTTAAATTTTTAAAATTAATATTAATAAAAGTTTGTCTGCATACTCAGACCTGTCTAATAATACTGTATAAAATCTGTGTAGAGGCAAAACATTATTATCAATGGTTTATATCACAGCATGATACATTATAGTTTGAGGTAATAACCCATTTTACTGTTTCAGTAGGGATAAGTATCTTAGAGCATCCTCTTTAATGCTCTATATGAAATATTTTGTTAATATTAAAATGCTGTGTGCTTTTAGATTAAAAACTTCTTCAACAGTAATAATTAATTTAAATTTTAATAGAGGGAAAGAGTTATCAATAAAATAAGATATAAACTGAAGATATAAGATTATTTGATGGATATATGGTAGATACGTTATAATTAAACCCCTAAGCTAAAGTGGTATTGTCGTGACTCCCTATTGTCATGTTCCTACAGTCATAACAGTAGTATGCTGAATCAAAAATGCTTTTAAGCATACAATTGAACTATTACCATATATCTTTAAATATTTGTAAGTGAGGGACCTGGCATATATAGAAGTCAAGACTGCAAATTATTCAAGAAAATTGCCTGTTCTCCTCAAACACTAAAACTTCTGAACTGCCTAATTCCTAACTTGAAAAAGATTATTACAAGAATTTTTAACTGTAGTTTTAACATATAGTATGGAATAACGATATGTTTTAAACTGGTATTCAATTGACTTAAAGCATTAGGGTAATAAATCAAATTTTAAATTTTAAGCAGACAGCAGAATAGATTGTATAATAAGAAAAAAATTTCTTATTAGTTCCATTTAAGCTGTGTAAAATTTTTGAAACATAAACAGTTTCAATAAAACATCTTCTCAATACTTTCCTGTTGATATCATATATAAAACATTTTGAGAAAAGTTGTCTTGCATAGACAAAAAAGATTCCAGTACAAAGTATACATTTTTGCTATAAAGTTTTTTATTCACTGAATCCGTTAATAATCATAAAAACTAAATCAAAAAAGATATTCAAGAAAACGATATAGAGGACTGCTCAACTAAGATCAATTTATTATAACTATTATACTGTGAAACCTATCCTTACAGGGACGGACCCAGCCATTTTTAAAAGTGGGTTCCAACCCAGAATAGGGGGGGGGGGGGGGAGTGGGGGATGGGGTACCAACCATATGTCCCCATTCAAAAGCATTCATCGTCAAAAAAGGGAGTTCCAACCCCCAGAAACCCGCTCCCTGGATCCGCCACTGCCTTTCAATTAAGAATTAAAACTTTTCCTAAAGTAGCCATCATTTTCTTATAAAGAACTAAGTTTGCTATTGTATATAAAGTTTAACAAATGATTATGAATCAATTACCATAGTTTGTGTCTTTGATGACTTTATGTATCATTTTATATGATATAAATTTAAGGTTCATTTATATTATTTAAATAAAGTATTTGATTATTTTTTTGTATCAAAAAAACATTTACTTTTTGTGGAGACTTGATATTTCTTTCCAAGCATTACACAGTACTATTGATGACTTTCTTATCTATTTTCTAGTTTTGTAAAATCATGCAAGTTGTATTTGAATAGACCAGATGTTTACACAGGTGTTAATTGAGTTTTCTCTATAATGCTTTACTTTCCTTTTTATAGAAGTGCTATAGATTTGATTGACATCTTAATGGATCATGATAATTATTGTCACATAAAATGCTGAGAAGATCCTACTTAAAAAGCTCTGAGCATGCTTGGAGCATGCTCGGAGCTTCCTTGTAAGAATAAATCTATGATCCCTTAGATATATGCTCATACTTGGCTGAATTCTCATGAAACATTTTATGTGCACTTTAAAATATCTATACATTTTTAGTGTATTTAATGCCATTTACTCATTTTATCATTGTTAAACATGAATCTGCATATCATCTTATTTATGATCTTAATATTACAGATAAATGTTGCTGGACCTTGGGAAGGAAGACCAACAATCAGAGAGGAACCTTGTCCACCCTGTAGAGTACCTATACCTATACAATGTTTAGGATTACACGAGGTAAGTATATTTCACTGGTTTGTATGAAATGCACAACAGGCTTTTAGTATGCAGAGTGTCATGTGAACTGAGCTAGTGGGAAACTGTTTTGTGTAATGGATTTCTACTTTTTTTCAAGCAAGAGCATACAAACAAATTTAACAAAGACTATAAACAATACTTAAATATAACTTAGTCAACCATTGTAGGGGCTGTTCCATGAAAACAAACATTGGATACAGGGAAGGGTCTTGAAAATCAAAATTTTAATCCTGGTATCTATGATATATTTTTATAACAGTGTATCAAAAGACATCTTGTTCAGAATGTTCCTCCAAAATTTCAAAAACGTATTTCAGCAATGTGGTAAGTGATAACCTTCTAACTTAACTGTAAGGCCATTTTGTCCCCATGATTGGAAACAATTTCCTTGT
Organism: Mytilus californianus; assembly: GCF_021869535.1. Classification (NCBI taxonomy): domain Eukaryota; kingdom Metazoa; phylum Mollusca; class Bivalvia; order Mytilida; family Mytilidae; genus Mytilus; species Mytilus californianus. The sequence goes on from NW_026262745.1 coordinate 71,613,323, forward strand.
ATGTCAGTCTAAAACATCAAAATTGTTTTGTAAGATATAATGCTATGATTGAAAGGTAGCTTTCTCTTTAGGGTCATATTAATCCATTGTTACATTTATTTTTCAACAAGGATAAATACCCAAGTTTCTTTTATATAAGATTAAGAAGATGTGGTATGATTGCCAACAAGACAACTCTGCACCAGAGACCAAATGATGTAAAGTTATTTAATTTTGGTTTTACAGGAAGAAGAAGAAGAAAAGAAGAGATTACTCAATGAAGAAGAAATTAAACAGCAACAAGCAAAAGTTGAAGAATGTGAGAAAAGAATGGGGAAAGGAAGAAAAAGAAGAAATGAGTATGACGAAGAGGAGGAAGAGAAACTAAGTTTTATACTGCAACACAAAAAACTTTTAATAATGTCACTTACTGTGGCCGTTTTAGCAATATTTGCTTATAGTTTATTGTTACAGTGATTTTTTTGTTATTTTTTTTTGTTAAGTAAATTTTAAAGTAATGGAATTTGGTTAGACTTTTGCAGTCTATGGTTTATTAAGTTTTTAATATTTTGTCTTCGTTTTTTTTTTTTTTGTCATTGGGTTGCTGTCTGATTATTGTACTGTGGATTCACTATTAATCGTGTGATACCAATTTTCATGGATTTCATGGGAGCATGTGAACCACAAATTCAAATGTTTAACAAATTACAAACTTTCTATAAGCTTGTATGAGGATGTGTGTGGGGAGTTTACATGATAGAGAATAATGAACAAAAAATATAAAGAATACAGAAAAAATGGACAAAAAAATAAAGAATATAGAATAATGAGGTGATGAAACTTAATGAATAGAACAAAATGGGCAAAAAATATAAAAATAGAGAAAAATGCTCTAACAAATTAAAGAATACAGAAAAAGAGGACCAACCCATCCAGATCCACTTGTATGCTGACTTTTACAAAACTACAAAATCAATTATCCACAGATTGCAAGTTTTCCTGAATCCACGTAAATTGATACGCACGAAGATAATTGAATCCACAGTATTTCTCTCATCTCCTTTTATTTATAAACTTGGTAGAAACAATCAAAGGTTAACAAAATTCCCATCTTATTCATCTGAATATTTATCCAGAACAAAAGAATTGTGGATGAATTTTTGCAAGGTGAACAATGAAATCAGTATTACCATTGTTTACTATCTATTGAAAGCATAGCAATTGTTACCATTTGTCTATCAAATCATGGAATAAGTATTGAAAGGATGACTGATAAATCTGTCTGACCAGTCTTTGTCAATACAGATAATAAATTTTACTCTAAAACTAGCTAATTTAAATATCGTGAACAAAATATACACTTGAATGGTTTAAAAGGTATAACCTGTTAACACTGTAAGGCAGTATTTCTAAAATCACAATAATTATATTTTGTCCAGTACTGTAGATTCATTATATTTGGTGGATACAAATTTTCGTTGGTTTTAATGGGTACAGGTGAACCACAAATTCAAATGTTCAACGAATTACAAATTTTATATAGGCTTTGTATGCAGAGCTGCAAAACCACGAAATCAAATATCCATGAAAATGTAAGTTTTCCTCAATCTACGAAAATTGACACCCACGAAAATAAATGAATCCACAATAATATATAAGCAAAGATAAGCAAAGAATTTTCAATTGACGGTAGTCAATTTTTCAACAAATGCAAAGCAATTGTCAGTATATGTATCTACACAAGAATGAGATTTTCCAGGTGCTTTTGTGTGATGTCTTTCGATATTCATTGTACATGTATATATTTATAATTTTGATATTACCTCAAACAGAATGATGATGTATTTGCAATGATGTGTAACTATTCTTAACAGTGTTGTAATTATGTACCCAGTTGACTGTTTACCATGCTGTAGAGTTTCATCTGTCATTGACTTGAGTTTACTGTCAACACAAAAAACTTTTTTTTGGTGCACACAATTGATCTTTAAGGAAAATCAGTATTTAGGACAAAAATCAGGCAAAAAGAAAACTTCATGAACATCAACTTAAACTCTGCAAACATAAACTAGTTTACTGTACATGTATTTAACATAACAAATGTTAATTTCAATGATTCTGGTATTTTGGAGGTAAATTGTATGGTGCCTTGTTGAATTCTTTACCCAATAAAAAAATTCACAATTATGGGACACGACTACATTTTCTTGGATTTTTTTTCCTTCTCTTTTTATGTATTGTAGACACCAGTATGTGATTATTCATGTCTATGTGTGTAAGTTGCTGTATTGAGTATTTCTGTATGCATTATGTAATTATACGAATTGGGTTCATTTATATGTATTAAGTTTTTTCCTTATTTGATTCGTAAAATTTTAATTGGACATAGTTTTAATTGTTTACAAGGAAATGTTTTACATATTTAATTTGTGGGTGTGTTAATGAAGCACGAAAGGATCTGTTATGTTAATGCCTATAAGATATACATTACAGTATCAATAAATCTTCAAATGAATTTATTTCACAAATTTCAGTAGTAATAATGAATTGATTTATACAGTATGCTGTATGAAATTAAATTCTCAAATTTGTGTTGGTTTATACACTGTGTCACATTACACAAACATGGTTTAAAGTAATGTAATGATCCTTACAAAACTTCCAAAAAGCCCCTGACTTTTTACTTAAAACATTTGTTTTTCCTTTTACTCTCAGAGACGATATAACTGGCCTTTGACTACTACATTTCTGTAATAAACATCACATTTTATTTTTCAAACTTTGGTTTTTTTCTAAACAAGATAAAACGTAATATTTTTTCTTCACATCTAGAAAAACCAAAGAATATAGAAATAATTATCAGCTTGGACAATAGCATTAATTCCAAGCTCTTTTAAAATATAGACATTTATATCATGATATATTGTTATAGTTGTCAATTATGATGTGGTTAATTATTTATTAAGTAGTACATATTTGTGTCAGAATAAAGGTTTATGTTTATGTGTATTGTTATATCTCTTGCATTTATACTTCACCACCCCATTTTTTTTTGCACTCTAATTAATCAAGGATTATTGCTGTATCTATATCCTTTAGTAGTTAATCCTCAACATGTATTATTTTTTATGATTCCCAAATGAAACAGGAAATAAATTGCGGTGAATTAAACCTTCATTGAAGTTTACAAATCTTGGGACAGAAGTTGCAGTATCATCATTAGAGACCACCTTAAGCCATGAATTTATCATTTGTCTGTATTGTACTGATACATGGACTTGAGAACCACTGCAGTAATTCAGCCAAATGTTTCATTAAGTTACTTCTGATGTGCTGATCAAATAGGCAATATGGCATCTGTTTTCTTTTTAGAATTAATGTCTCTTCAGTGATGGGTGCTCGAGGAACAAAACAATTGAAAGTCCAAAAACTAAAGAAAAATACAAATGTTGAAGAGCTGATAAAAGCAAAATGGGCCAAAAAAGTAAAAGCCTGGTACAGAAATATCCATATTCTAATGCAAGTACAAAAGTAATGGCTACTTGGTTGGTTGATACCCTCTGGGATAAACAGTCCATCAGGAGGGTTAACGATCCAGTAGTAGAAAATCATATTAACAATACATGTACCTACTTTTACTGCACCAGTTGTGCATCTTGACAATAAATGTCTTTTCATTTTAGTGATGATCGAAGCCAAAACAATTGAAAGTCCAAAACCTAATACAAATATGTTTAAGATCTGATAAAACCACAAAAGACACGTAAAGTCAAGCCCAGAGGAACCAGAACTGTGCATGACAGAGATAAATCGGGAAAGGGGAGGGGGGGGGGGGGGGGGTTACAAACCAGATCTGATAAGTGATCCTTACTAGATCGTAGAGATGAATCAACCTTACTAGATCGTAGAGATGAATCAAGCAAGACTAATAGAAATTAAAATTGTTAAGAACAAAATTTTTTTCTAAAGTCTTGCGGTTAGAAAAACAAGTTGACTTTGGCTGATTTATGAAAAAACTTGCGCACATAGACCTTTAACATGACGACAAAAGAGATATTACTCTTGTGTCAATCGAAACCTATCTATTTTTGAATAACGTATGTTTTTATACTCTCCTTTACGGGACGTATTATGGCATACCATTGTTCGTCCGTCCGTCTGTCGTCAACATGTCGGACAATAACTCAAAGACGCTATGGGGTTTTATACAATGAAAACAGGGGGATTTTCCAGTTTTAGGACAATAACTCAAAACATTTTCAGCAGTGTTTATGAAACCTGGTGAATTGTTTATATCTATTAACATAAGCCACTTCTAGATTTTTATGAATTTCAGATTTTACATTCTCGAGTTATGGGATTTTATTCATAAAAAAGTAGTTAATTTTCCCTTTTTCGGACAATATGTATAAAGTGTTTTGAGCAGTTTTCATGACATTTGGTGACTGGTTTATATATCTATTTTAAAAGATAACCTCCCTACAGTTTTTCATAAATTTCTGATATGACATTAAGAAGTTATTGAACTTTATTCTTTGAAAAAGCGACGAGTGTATCATGTGCTCATGGCACAGCTGTTTATTTATGTTCTGTTGCTGTCTCATTTGCATATATGTCTAACATTTTTATTTGTTGTCACAGGGCCTTTAAAGGGATACTTAACAATGGAAAGTAAGATTTACTGGAGGACTTTAAATACACACATTTTGTTGAATTATCAAATCATAAATAATCTTCATGTCATTGCTATTCATGCTGACCACACTTCTTTCTGATAAGAAAAAAACATAATTGAATACTTGACTTACCTGAGATAATTTGACAAACCAGATTATTAATAAATTGTAATGTTAGATTTTTCACTTTTCACAGAGTGATACTGTAATTATAAGTTATTGATTATTGTCTGGTTTGTCACTTTGAAATTTAGTATATAATTTAATAAATCTTTGTTTGTCATTGAACCAAATGAAAATGTGTCTCTTGCATACACTACTTTTTGAGAGATAAATATGACCATACTGCAATAAATTCCTATTTCATATTTGTCTTTTTTCAAAAAGGAATGAATTAAATCGATTTCCCCATTGTATGTATAATTTAGAATGTTTAAGTATTGATATTTATCAACATCACGGTAGCAGATGTCATCACATTGATTTGTGAAGTAATAATGGATATGACATAAGCTCCGTAACAGTAAGCTCTGATGAATTTCTTTTAAAAATTTCTATATTTTCATATTGTAAATAAGTGGTGTGGGTGAAAACTCTGTTCCTTTGTTGTGCTGTTATGCCAGCCACTGTGCTAGGCTAGGGAAAGCATGAACGCTCACAATTATATTTAAATCCGCACATTCTATATGCGCCTGTAATTCAGTGAGTGTTGTTGTTTGCTGTTTTTCATATTTGTATTTTGTTTATCAATTGGTTTTTCTCATTTCAATTATTTTACATTTAGACATGACCGAGCCTTTTATAACATACTATGCGGTAGGGGTTTTGCTCATTACTGTATACTATATACTACTAGGTCCACGTCATTCAGTCTCTGATGGATAGTTGTCTCATTGGAAATCATACTATATCTTTTTGTTTTTATATATTGAACATGAACAGAACATTTATAAGAGAAAGTAAGAAGATAACGAAGGGATTTTGAAACCCAAACTGACAACGCCAAGGTAAAATCCGAAAAACGACGAAAAGACAAACAACATTCTACAAAACACAACAAAGACAATTAAAGACTGAATAATACGAACCGTACCAAAAAACCGGAGAGGACAGTTAATTGATAGGGTAAGCTGTTCCTGAACAAGTGTGGCACTTGTCGTCTTACTAATGGTAGAATGAATTCGGATATAAGAATTCGGTGAGAAAAGATAATTGGATTGTATTTACCACAATTGGAACATATCCGTGGTCATCTATGACTCGAACATTCCATAACGATGAACCAACTTGCGATGGAGTCCGTAAAAAATTCGAAGGGATAACTTGAACTTTCCCAATAGGTTCCTTATAAGTAGCAACCCTCTTTCAATGGAATCGTGATAGGAACTGCAGGCTTTGGAATTTCGTATCGACTGGGAGATATATACTTTATATGAAGGCTCTCCTAGAATGTTGCTGTATAGAAATGGAAAGTTCATTCTCGGAAAGCTGTTGTTAGTTCTTTTGGCGTAAAAATTTGTTCCTAACCGACCCGTAACGTCAATTTCTAGATATAAATAGAGATATGTAGCAGACTTATCTGTGGTACGGTATCCCTTTTTAAATGCAATAGGATAGATGCATTCAAAATAGTCATCAAACTTTGAATTATTTAGTGAGAGGATATCTTCTATACAGCGGAACATGAGGTCAAAGGACATGTAGGATAATGCTAGCTTCTTTTCATTCTCCCTGGGAAGCTCTTGTATGAAGTCTGTCTCATGTAAATGAAAGTTCATACATTTTAAAAAATAAAAAAAAAAAAAAAAAAATAACGTCAGTTCTAATTTCAATTTTCGTTAAAGAATTTTTTCCCGTAACGGACACCTTTTGGAGGAGTAGGTAATGTTACATTGTTCCCATTTTTACGGAATAGTACATAACGTTCATTGTTTATTGTCTCGATTTTCACTTGAAAATAGTATAATTTGTCCATTAGGTTCAATTTGTTGAAAGTAAATAATTAGAATTTAGATAGAACATGGGTTTTTAACTCACCATATTAACTTATACAACCGGTACTTGACGATGAAAACGGTTAATATACACACAAACAAAATAGACTGTTTTGATGTTTTATCACAGGATATGCAAAAAAAAAAAATATCGTTCAGATTATTTTACAATGTTCAGTTATTTTTAACTAGTGTGACTTATTTTGTTCTTGCAATATATAACTATATCTATATACTAGATAACTGTCTTTATAACATAAACTACTTTCTGAGAGATTAATATGATCAAATCAAATTGATTTCCTTGATCAATCGAATTCCTCATGCAATGTATATAATATAGATTTATCAGGTCCTAAGTATTGATATATACAACAGCAGAGTAACAGATGTATCCACATTGATTTTTGTAGTAACGGGTATATCTTAGCTCTGACACTTTAAGCTTTTCTTAATTTAATGCAATGGTTCTCCTTTTTTTTTCTCAAGTTGTAAGTGAGCTATGTAAGCGAAGATTGCTGGTCAAAAGGCTCAAAGCCTATAAACTATTAATAAAATAATAAAGAAGAGGATGTCGTATGATTTCCAATGAAACAACTACCCACCAGAGACCAAATGACGTGGATGTAATAAACTTTAGGCAACCGTCCTCTAACAATGAACAAACCACATTCCTTGCTGTGAACTATAAAAAGAACCGAAAAGTCGAAATGTTAAAACATCCAAACGAGAAAACCAATGGTTTATTGACACTACAAAAATATGTCAAACACCAACCAACGGCAGCCGCTGAATTCCAGGCGTCTAACTTGGGACAGACACATAGAGAAGGTGGTTTGGTTTTAGATGTTTGTTATCCCTCAGTTTTCTCTTAACTCGGGAAAGAGGGGAAACATTGCACCATACGAACAGTCTGTAAAAGTCGATTGGGAAGGTTTTGAATCATGAGATCGAAATGATGTATTACAAACTATCAATAAAATACACACTAGTAAACACAAAGAACCGATCTATAAGAGTATTTGGATCTACCATGTGTCTACTGCAAGTTGGTTCACAGTAAAAATACATGAAATAACTAAATCATGTTTTCCCAGACTGAAAAACCTACTAATACTATAATATACATATCCCACGGATTTAGTGTAAAGACTGAGAAAAACCAGCTTGCATTAGTCAGGAATGAAAATTCAATAATTCAAAATCTGAACATGTGCATTTAAACCGAGTGAAGTGTTAAAGAATATTTCCTATTCATGATGCATAACCACAAGAAAAATAATTTGATTGAGTCTGTCACGGTATTTGACGAATTTGATGGGTCAAAAAAAGAACCAGTGGTTTGTGCCTATCGTAGAATCGTCAAAATAACTAGATATCAACAGGATATCTCTTTTTTAACGCTTCACTGGCATTAACAAAAACACGGACCGAACGTGGCAGGCTATTTAAACGTCACCACAACAAAACAGACACTAGGTACAGACCTCAGAGTACTCGTAGTTAGTGACAGCTAGATCAAAGATAATAACAACTAATATAAAAATCATGTATCTAAGACTAAAGTATCAATCAGTACCCATCCAACAAACAATTGATTTAGTGTAAAGACGTCATTAACATTCGGAGAAAAATATTGCCTTGTGCGATGCCAAAATACAGGTATCGACAGATTGTAGAACCGCGAATGTGCTAGTGTATATATACGACAATAATATTATTTTGGTTTTAATTTACTGATAACAAAATCAATATCTATACCACTCAAAACAATATTCACAGATCTTATTACAGTGTTGAATTGGTAACCTTTCAGAATAAGTTGATTTAAAGGTTCGACAAGTTAACCCGGACTGTATCTAAACTTCAGGACTCGGTAAACAACATCTCCGTAAAAAATAGGTTGTGCTATCCTGTTTAAGATAAGTTTTCTACATATACATTTATCATTCTTATATCAAAGTCACTACCAACTACGTAACTTCAGTCGATTTTGCTTTTTATGTATCCTTTTGGTGATATAGATTTTTATTATACATGAATTCTTGGCTTTTTTGTGTCTGAGCGTTACTTGTGAAGGTCAATAAAAAACGGCGCGTCGAATACATAATCATATTGTGTCAAATTGAAGCAGCACTCTTTGAACCGTAGAAAAAAACCATAAATTTGAATAAAACAATTCAAATTGACTGACTGTTTCATTTGATGATAATTTTCTCCTACATTTTTTTAAATTAAAAAAGCAACACCATTACAAACAATATATTCTTGTCATTGTTAGAAATTACATAAAATAACACCATTACAAACTCTATCCCAATTTGATATTCTTGTACGTGTCTATAGATAAAACAAATCTATTCTATTTTTAGATATTGATCTGTGATGATATAAACGTCACAAAAGATACGTCTCTTTTTGTGACGTTGATCCATTCATGTGACGCGCAGTTTATATTTCGTTTGTGGCGTCCTGGTGTGCTGTCGTAAATTTATGGGAGATGTCCGTTGTTATTCTGAGGTTTACATGTAATGTACTATTATATTATCTATATATGTATTTGTCTGTGCTGAGTGTTCTTGCGTGTGTTTTTACTGTATTCCTGTTACGTAGTGTTGTCACTTTAGCGGTAATTTTAACATTGCCATACGAACGGGAGGTTTGGCTAGCCATAAAACCATCTTCAACCCACCATTTTTTCTTAAAATGTCCTGTACAAGGTCAGGAATATGGAAGTTGTTAACTACAGTCCGTTTCCATGTATGTTGGCGCTTGCTTTCGTTGAAGTTAAATGTTTCTGTTGATCCGTTGTTTCCCTATAATAGTGGATGTTTTTCACTCGGTTTAAGTTTGTTACCCGGATTTGTTTTAGCCTTTTCGAATTATGACTATTGAACAGCGGTATACTACTGTTGCCTTTATGTATTATCACAGATTCCTACGTGAACTTTTTTTTCATCGTATAGGCGTTTTTTGAGAAATGTGACCAACTTTTTGATATCTGAATATATCTTAGAATTTCATTTTTGAGAGATTATAAAAAAAACTTTGAGTTATTATACCCCACGCAACGAAGTTGCGGAGGGTATAATGTTTTTGATCCGTCCGTCTGTCCGTCAGTCCGTCAGTCCTGTTCTTGTCATCGCAACTCCTCTGAAACCACACTACAGAATTTCATGAAACTTTTTTAGATAATAAGGACATACTATGTATATGTGCATATCGACAGGAAATTATGATTCATTTTTTTCTAGGAATTACGCCCCTTTGAACTTATTTGCCCAAATATACTACTACAACAGTTTGTCATTGCAACATCTCTGAAAGCAAACTACAAAATTTCATGAAACTTTTTTAGATATTAAGGACATACTATGTAGATGTGCATATCGACAGGAAATAATGATTCAAATTTTTTTTCTAGGAGTTACGCCCCTTTGAACTTATTTGCTTCAATATACTACTGCAACAGTTTGTCATCGCAACTCCTCTGAAACCACACTACAGAACATCATGAAACTGTGTAGATAATAAGGACATACTATGTAGATATGCATATCGACAGGAAATTATGATTCAGGTTTTACTAGGAGTTATGCTTCTTTGAACTTATTTGCCTCAATATACTACTGCAACAGTTTGTCAACAAAATTCCTCTCAAACCTCACAACAGAATTTCACGAAACCTTTTAGATTATAAGGACATACTATGTAGATGTGCATATCGACAGGAAATTATGATTCAATTATTTTTTCTTACAGTTATTTTATTTGTTCAGTGACAATGTGTGGGCGTGGGGTATGTGAACGCGCTCACTAAGGTTCTTTAATTATTTCAAAGTTTGTACAAGACAATATAAACCCAAACCCAAAATCTGATTCATTGTCTTTCAAGCAAATTCAAATCAATTCCCTTTCCTTTATTGCAACATCTTACGAAATAAAACATCCCAAATGTATTATTGACTTGCAAGTGAATAATTTAATCCCAGTTGAACCAGTATTCATGTTACTCTAACTTAACCTTAGCTGAAGATGTATTATGCATGTGCTAGGCGTGTTTACCACAAGAAATCATTTATATCCAGGTAAACCTTCTTTTCTACGAACGGGAAAAATTGCAATTACACAACTCCTCGTACTTCTTAGTATATTTTTTATATTTAAAGTTATGTTTATATCGGGTCGAATGACTATCGGCAGTCTTCGTAGGTAATCTCCTCGAAGATTAATCAAATGGCGTATAGTCTAATACGAACAAAACGGGGATACTGAGCCTGTATGCATTGTTCAAGGTTTCTTTCAAACTTTTTGTAATTTGGATTTCGTTTTAGTATGCCCTGAATAAAATGTGACAATTTAAGTCAAATCGGTGATAATGTATTTGACAGCTAATGTGCATGCCCCTTAATCATTACATAAACTCCCCAGTGTTCAAATTTCAACGAGTTTAATAACTTTTTGATTTTGACCATGTGAATGAAACACAATAAGGGAGAAATTTTGCTAAAATCTGTGCAGTACTAAATTTTGTCATTCCATCAGTAGGATTTGAACCATTGGTTCTATTGGAGTAAGTATGTAGTAGATTAGACGTATAACATTTTCAAATGCATGTTATGAATACATTGCAACTGTTATCACCATAAAGGACTGACGAAAGGGTTGATCTGAAAGTGTTTGTGTTATATATTATACATGAAACTGGGGAGGATATGAATCACTCGACTAACGAAAGCTGTATTATCAAGTAGCCTAGTTGATAGAGTGTTTTTTTCGTGTAGTCAAAATAAATTGACAATTGATCGAAGATCGTGATTTTTAGACTGACATGTTGAACTGAAATTATGATCGCACACAATGCATTTTAATTTTAAAATATGTTTTATCTTTTTAACACATACTAGGATAGTTTTCAAATAATCACGTAATGTGCATGACGAGAATTACGCCATTATCAAATTGATTATGTCAATTGCTAATGTATAATATAAAGATAATATATTCTTAGAAATTATTCCGTGTACCCTTAAATTGAAGACGATAAATATATTTTTACATTGCTAATGTTTCACGAGTTTATATTCGTCCCCGACCCAACATTCCTTTATGATGATGAAATATAAAATTTAGCTCTAAATTCATTAGAATTACCAACGTCGACATTTATCAAACTTGACTGTTGTTACTAAACTGTAAACTGTTCATACGAATCTATATTTCAAACATTGCAAATTTCGGTTATCATATCGTTTCGTTCTAATTTCATTCAGAAGAAAACAATACAACATAATTTACAAAATAAATATGCAAAACATTTAATATTTTTTTTTAACAAATAAATGTATTATACTTATCCCGCGTCATTATGAAATAAACACAGGCTGTTAAAGTTTTATTTTTAAATAATTATATATTCCAGGTATTTAATAGGGGGTTCATTTTATAAGATACATTATAAGTACACATTTTACTCAGAAAGGTTCGTATCTTCTTCAATTCACTTACTTAAATTACTGTTTCCTATTACTGTACTAATATGAGCAACATGTGGACCAGGATCTTCTTACCCTTTAGGAGCACCTGATATCACCACAAGGTTTTGGTGGGGCTCGTGTTGCTCAGTCTTTAGTTTTCTATGTTGTGTTGTGTGTACTGTTGGTTGTCTATTGGTCTTTTATATTTTTAGCCATGGCGTTGTCAGTTTATTTTCGACTTATGAGTTTGAATGTTCCTCTGGTATCTTTCGCCTCTCTCTTAATAAGATTTAATTTCTTAAACTAAAAAGAATGTTATGAATTTTTCAGAATGAAGAAACATGGCATCTAAAAATACGGTCAATTTGATTACTGAATTAGAGCGTCGATATTTAGAGTGTAACATATGTACAGACGTGTTCGACGAAGATAAACGTATACCTAGACTGCTCCCCTGTCATCATCCATTTTGTTCAGAATGTTTACAAAGACTTGGTCGCCGAAGAGAGACAATTAAATGTCCGACTTGTAACGCTGTGCATAATGTGAAGAAAAATGGGCCTTTTCATTTTCCAAAGGATAATACCAGACGGGATTTGACATCCTTTTTGCAAGCTCACTCCGATCTAAATGATTACAGAAAATGTTGTGAATGTGGCCATACCGTGGATGTAACTTACAAATGCCAACAGTGTAATATAAATCTTTGTGGAATGTGTCGCAGACAACACATAACAAAAAATAAAACGCACAATCTAGTTGTCAACAAATCTGAGACATTACAAGACGAAGACGACAATCTGGATGTTTGTCAGAATCCTACTCATGAGCGGGCAAAACTTAAATATTTCTGTAATTCTGCAAATTGTCAAAGTGTTCTGTGTCCTTCATGTGCACTCGATGATCATAGAGAAATCAGTAAACATGCACTCGAAGACATTGAAGAAGCCTTCAAAAAGAGAAAAAAAGAATTGCGTAATGACGTAGAAGCCCTCCGAACGCAAATATCACGTGCCGAATCAATTATACAAAAAGCCCAAAAGACTACAAGTAGTCTACAAGATGAAAGGGACGAGTTCCACAGAAACGTGTACGCAATATATTATAAAAATATCATTTTTTTAGAAAAAAGAAGACAAAAGCTTCTTAATAAATATGACATCGCTTTCCAAAGACAAGAATCAAAACAATTAACAAGAAAAGATAACTCAGACAGTTTTCTGAAAAATGCTATTGACTGTTGTAGCCTTTCAGAACAATTAATAAACCGCAATAGTATGAGCTCCTTCTTGAACGTCCATCGAACAGTAGATGATCACTTGAAACTGTACTTAAATATCTCAGTTAAATTAACCGAGGGAGAAAATGAATTGGAGGGTAAACTAAATTTTGATGATAGTCTTCGATTGTTCGAGAGAAGCGTTGAACCTCAAGAAAACTATGAGGGAGATGAAGATAAGATACCATTGGTCGATCAGGTCATAGGTAGATAAAAATATATATATTTGCTCAATTTTGTCTAAGAAATGCAACGTAAAACGAGACTCAGTTAACACAAGTATTTCTGTTACGCTTATTTTCACGTTCATCGGTTTGAGACCGTCTCGGTTGTTTCGTGGTAGTGTGTTCGCCTGGAGAGTAGCCGATCGTGGGATCGAACCCGGCCTGATCCAACCAAAGACTTAAAAATTGGTATTACAATTGTAGCTGCTTCTCCTGTAATAATGCGATATTAAGGATAACTCATCATCATCATCATCATCATCATCATCATCATCATCATCATCATCATCATCATCATCATCATCATCATCATCATCATCATCATCATCATCATCATCATCATCATCATCATCATCATCATCATCATCATCATCATCATCATCATCATCATCATCATCATCATCATCATCATCATCATCATCATCATCATCATCATCATCATCATCATCACCACCACCACCACCACCACCACCACCACTACCACCACTACCACCACCACCACCATCATCATCATCATCATCATCATCATCATCATCATCGACTTCAGTTATATTTGATAGAAATGACTTGAATCAATTTCTTGTCATAAGTTCTTATTTGTAAATTGATTTTTTTAAATCGAATTAATTCTTTATCAATTTCATTTATCTTAATTGTCTTTGCTGATTAACCTTCATCATTAACACCCAAATCCATAGATATTTAGATAACGTATTGATTTATTGATACTGAAAATTGGTCTACACATTTACAGGTTTCTGAATTTAATTGATGAATGACTTAAATCATCTTTATTCAGAGTACTGGTTTTATTGAAATTGGAGAAATACTTAGAATTAATGTTAAACAACGTGATATATAAAGTAGGCAAATTTATATTTAGCGCTAGATACATCAAGGAAATAACGTCTGTAATGTTTGTTAATATTATGACCAACTTGAAATTATTCTCAATGTCTATCTGTTTAAATAAACATATTTTTAAATAATTTAGAATATAACCACATTCTATCTGAGCTATTCTGTTAAAAAAACATTAAAATCATCTTAATAAAATAGAAAATGGAAATGGGGAATATGTCAAAGAGACAACAACCCGAACAAAGAGCAGACAGCAGCCGAAGGCCACCAATGGGTCTTTAACACAGCGAGAAAACCCCGCACCCGGAGGCAGGCTTTAGCTGGCCCCTAAATAAGAATCTGTACTAGTTCAGTGAAAATGGACCTCATTCTAAACTCCAAAACATATAAATGAACTAAAATTTTTAAAAACATACAAGACTAACAAAGTCCAGAGGCTCCTGACTTAGAACAGGCGCAAAAATGAGGCAGGGTTAAACATGTTTTTTGAGATCTCAACCCTCCCCCTATATCTCTAGCCAATGTAGAATAAAAAAATACACAACAATACGCAAAGTAAAACTCAGTTAAAAAGAAGCCCGAGTCCGATGCGAGAATAGGTAACAAAAGAATCTAAGCAAAATCACAATGATACATGAATTAACAAAGGACTACTAGCAGTAACTGACATGCCAGCTCCAGACTTCAATTAAACTGATTGAAAGATTATGTCTTCATCATATTAAAATCAAGCACAATCCCTCCTGTTAGGGGTTTAGTATCATAACATCATACAATATATGAGAAGAAACCGTATCATGCCACGAACTGGTTTTAGAATACATGTTATTATTTCCGATGCAAAGGCCCTATGAGTGAATCAATATTAATACCAAAATATGCCATCTTCAATGACCTGACAACAGTATGGTAATTATATCCCTTCTGAATAAGCCTGTTTAAAGGTTGGTTAGCTTTTGAGGTGAATACCGACATTTTTGTGCTTTGAAAGAATATTACCATAAAAGATTGGATGTGAAATACCCGAACGTATAAGATGTCTGCATGTTGATTTTTATTTACGAATAATGTCTTTGTACAGATGATAAAATTTAGTAAATGTTTTGTCTAGTTTGTGATATCAAAAACCCTGGTGTAATAATTTTTCAGTAATATTTCTTTCGTTAAAATCAAATACGTTGTTACATACAAGAGCGAATCGAACACATTTAGATATATAAACACCATAAGATGGTGACAATGGAACGTCACCATCTAAAAATGGATAATTACCAATAGGAAATGAAGAATCATCTCTTTTATCATACATTTTGGTATTAAGCTTCCAGTTAAATATATAGATATCAAGATCCAGGAAAGGGCAGTGTTCATTGTTAGTATTAGCTTTATTTAAAGTCAGTTCAGCAGGATAAATCTCTTTAGTGTATATACTGAAGTCGTCATTATTGAGAGCAAATATATCATCCAAATATCATTTTTGTTTTGGCATGTATTACAGGTTTCATTTGGCATTTGCAAAGAGAAACCTGGCATCAGTAGAAATCTTGGCAAATTATGTTTAAATGGAATATTTCTTTTGAAAAAAGACTTAAAGTTTAACGATATAGACTCGCTTCGTTAGTGCTCCACGAGTTGTGTTGTAGCCTTTCAGAACAATTAATAAACCGCAATAGTATGAGCTCCTTCTTGAACGTCCATCGAACAGTAGATGATCACTTGAAACTGTACTTAAATATCTCAGTTAAATTAACCGAGGGAGAAAATGAATTGGAGGGTAAACTAAATTTTGATGATAGTCTTCGATTGTTCGAGAGAAGCGTTGAACCTCAAGAAAACTATGAGGGAGATGAAGATAAGATACCATTGGTCGATCAGGTCATAGGTAGATAAAAATATATATACTTGCTTCAATTTTGTCTAAGAAATGCAACGTAAAACGAGACTCAGTTAATATAATAAGTATTTCTGTTACGCTTATTTTCACGTTCATCGGTTTGAGACCGTCTCGTTTGTTTCGTGGTAGTGTGTTCGCCTGGAGAGTAGCCGATCGTGGGATCGAACCCGGCCTGATCCAACCAAAGACTTTAAAATTGGTATTACAATTGTAGCTGCTTCTCCTGTAATAACGCGCGATATTAAGATAACTCATCATCATCATCATCATCATCATCATCATCATCATCATCATCATCATCATCATCATCATCATCATCATCATCATCATCATCATCATCATCATCATCATCATCATCATCATCATCATCATCATCATCATCATCATCATCATCATCATCATCATCAAATCCACCATCACCACCACCACCACCACCACCACCACTACCAAAACTACCACCACCACCACCATCATCATCATCATCATCATCATCATCATCATCATCATCATCATCATCATCATCATCATCATCATCATCATCATCATCATCATCATCATCATCATCATCATCATCATCATCATCATCATCATCATCATCATCATCATCATCATCATCATCATCATCATCATCATCATCATCATCATCATCATCATCATCATCATCATCATCATCACCACCACCACCACCACCACCACCACCACTACCACCACTACCACCACCACCACCATCATCATCATCATCATCATCATCATCATCATCGACTTCAGTTATATTTGATAGAAATGACTTGAATCAATTTCTTGTCATAAGTTCTTATTTGTAAATTGATTTTTTTAAATCGAATTAATTCTTTATCAATTTCATTTATCTTAATTGTCTTTGCTGATTAACCTTCATCATTAACACCCAAATCCATAGATATTTAGATAACGTATTGATTTATTGATACTGAAAATTGGTCTAGACATTTACAGGTTTCTGAATTAAATTGATGAATGACTTAAATTATCTTTATTCAGAGTACTGGTTTTATTGAAATTGGAGAAAATACTTAGAATTAATGTTAAACAACGTGATATATAAAGTAGGCAAATTTATATTTAGCGCTAGATACATCAAGGAAATAACGTCTGTAATGTTTGTTAATATTATGACCAACTTGAAATTATTCTCAATGTCTATCTGTTTAAATAAACATATTTTTAAATAATTTAGAATATAACCACATTCTATCTGAGCTATTCTGTTAAAAAAACAATAAAATCATCTTAATAAAATAGAAAATGGAAATGGGGAATATGTCAAAGAGACAACAACCCGAACAAAGAGCAGACAGCAGCCGAAGGCCACCAATGGGTCTTTAACACAGCGAGAAAACCCCGCACCCGGAAGCAGGCTTTAGCTGGCCCCTAAATAAGAATCTGTACTAGTTCAGTGAAAATGGACCTCATTCTAAACTCCAAAACATATAAATGAACTAACATTTTTAAAAACATACAAGACTAACAAAGTCCAGAGGCTCCTGACTTAGAACAGGCGCAAAAATGAGGCAGGGTTAAACATGTTTTTTGAGATCTCAACCCTCCCCCTATATCTCTAGCCAATGTAGAATAAACAAATACACAACAATACGCACAGTAAAACTCAGTTAAAAAGAAGTCCGAGTCCGATGCGAGAATAGGTAACAAAAGAAACTAAGCAAAATCACAATGATACATGAATTAACAAAGGACTACTAGCAGTAACTGACATGCCAGCTCCAGACTTCAATTAAACTGATTGAAAGATTATGTCTTCATCATATAAAAATCAAGCACAATCCCACCTGTTAGGGGTTTAGTATCATAACATCATACAATATATGAGAAGAACATAACCCGTATCATGCCACAAACTGGTTTTAGAATACATGTTATTATTTCCGATGCAAAGGCCCTATGAGTGAATCAATATTAATACCAAAATATGCCATCTTCAATGACCTGACAACAGTATGGTAATTATATCCCTTCTGAATAAGCCTGTTTAAAAGTTGGTTAGCTTTTGAGGTGAATGCCGACATTTTTGTGCTTTGAAAGAATATTACCATAAAAGATTGGATGTGAAATACCCGAACGTATAAGATGTCTGCATGTTGATTTTTATTTACGAATAATGTCTTTGTACAGTTGATAAAATTTAGTAAATGTTTTGACTAGTTTGTGATATCAAAAACCCTGGTGTAATAATTTTTCAGTAATATTTCTTTCGTTAAAATCAAATACGTTGTTACATACAAGAGCGAATCGAACACATTTAGATATATAAACACCATAAGATGGTGACAATGGAACGTCACTATCTAAAAATGGATAATTAACAATAGGAAATGAAGAATCATCTCTTTTATCATACATTTTGGTATTAAGCTTCCAGTTAAATATATAGATATCAAGATCCAGGAAAGGGCAGTGTTCATTGTTAGTATTAGCTTTATTTAAAGTCAGTTCAGCAGGATAAATCTCTTTAGTGTATATACTGAAGTCGTCATTATTGAGAGCAAATATATCATCCAAATATCATTTTTGTTTTGGCATGTATTACAGGTTTCATTTGGCATTTGCAAAGAGAAACCTGGCATCAGTAGAAATCTTGGCAAATTATGTTTAAATGGAATATTTCTTTTGAAAAAAGACTTAAAGTTTAACGATATAGACTCGCTTCGTTAGTGGTCCACGACAAGTGTTATGCCTACGTTTTTTGTTCTACTTCGTATTCTATTTTTTCACATCTCTTTTTTCTTTTTTAATCGTAGTCTTTGTCTCTTTGTACTTAATTATATAGGAAGCGTATTTCATGTTAATAAAAATTTGTTGAGCTACGTTTATCCCTGACACTTTTTTTCGTTCGAATATGCTTTTTTAATATCATTCTCTGATGTCTTTACCGCATGACGATAGACAAAAATATAAATGAAACCAGATTCTGTCTATCGGTTGTCATTTTAAAGCGCAATCTTGCTGATTTTTAGGGGACAGTTGTTAAGTAAAATGAACACCAAAAATACCAAACCTGATATATCCCTTATTATAGAATATGTAACTATAAAAGTGTGCAACATTTATTAACGTTTCGGCAATAAAGTTTATCGACTTGTTGTATGTATACCTATGGGCACCAATTGTGTCCCTTTAATAGCTGACCTGTACTGTTATGAATCACAATTTATGACCAAACTCGGTAAAGACCTGTTTAAATTCTTCAATTCAACAACACTTACCATTGTCTTAATGATATTTGTTTGTTAAAAATCAAGAATTCTCTAAATATACTGCCAAAATTTACCCAAATGAACTAACTTTAAATCAATCAAATATATACAGCAATAATTGTCCTTTCCTAGATTTTGATATTCAGTATTACACGAGTAACTTTACACAAATTTTCATCAAAAAGGACATTTTATTTCCCTAATGTTAATTTTTCTTTTTTAAACTGTGATGTCTCTTTGATACCGTCTTACGATGTTTATTCATCCAAACTCGTTCGCTATGACCGTGTCCGTAATGACGTTTTTGATTTCTATGAGCAGAAACTATGTATTATGATAATTTATTAAGCCAGGGATTTCATTAACACGAATTGCTTAAAACTTTAATTAAAAAGTCTTTCATAGATACACAGATGTGGTTTTTTGGAAGTTTGGCTGTACCTGTAGAAAGCAAACGGTATAAAGCTTCCTTATTTTTATGGTGTTGTTGTTTACCGACTCTGAAAATTTACGATCCGGGTAAACTTATCGACCCATTGAATAAACTTATCCTGAAAGGTTATAAATTCAATGCTGTAACAAGATCTTTGAATATTGTTTTTATTGGTATATATATTGATTTTTATATCAGTAAATTTAAACCCTCATACTAAACATTTTTGTTATACTACGGTACTACAATCTGTCGATACATACATTTTTCTATTGCACAAATGCATCTTTTTCTCTGACTGTAAATGACGTATTACACTAAATCCATTGGATCGTAGATGTGAACTGATTGATATTTCAGTCCTTGATACATGATTCTTTTGTTGTTCTGATGGCGGTTAATCAAGAAAAGCACCTTAACGCACGCATTGATAAAGAGTAGTTTTCCGTTATCCTGGCTATATTAGGTTGAACTTGGGAAATATCCTTCAACATAAATCAGTTCATTTGGAAATACCTCCCTATTTTAGATATCAGTCCTTACCTATCATTTCTTATACCTTTACCAAAACAATTGCAACTAAAATTTCTCACTCATAAACACGTGTTACAGGATCTCAATATTGACGACTTCAAGTTTAAACCTCCTGATTGTACGTGTGCTAGTTCCTCATTCTTATATAATCCGCCATGTTATTACACGTGACCTAAACGTTGCAAATATCATTTCTCTGAGAAATGTGTTTTCCAAAGGCCGAAATATCGTGAGCCTAAATCAATCAATTGGAAAAACAACTTCAATATACTGATGGATTCACTCGAGGATTATGCCAGGCATTAAGTTTAACGCTAGAAAGGAGTTGTTTCCGACTGGATTAAGGCTGTGAAGGAGTTGATACAAATCGGAATAAAAAACACGTAAGGGGTCTATGAATGCGTATGCTACCTCAATCTTTAAAGACCCAAATGATACAAAACACCTGTCCTCCCTCCATGACACATATGTTGTTGTCCCTGTAGATAAAGCCGTGTGTTTGTCTTTTTCCTTTTTAACCATGGCGTTGTCAGTTTATATTTCGATTTATGAGTTTGAATGTCCCTTTGGTATTCCTCGCCTTTCTTGAATATATATTTCTAGCAACCTGCTTACATAATTTCTAAATAATTGAGGTTCATCATGAGGAAAAGTTGCCTTAGCTGGATTTTGTTCCTTCTGGTCATATTGCTTTTCATATATTCAAGTTCTCCCCTACATCCTTCGCTTTAAGGTAGCTGGGGTGTCTTCCTCAATCTTGGATTTTGAAATAGCAGAAAACGATCTGTCTAGATCTTTAATGAAATGTGCAAATTTCGAAAGTAGAATATAATTCCTGTGTAAATAGTTATCAAAGGTACCAGGATTATAATTTTATACGCCAGACGCGCGTTTCGTCTACATTAGACTCATCAGTGACGCTCAGATCAAAATAGTTAAAAAGCCAAAAAATTACAAAGTTGAAGAGCATTGAGTTCCAAAAAGTTGTCAAAAATACGGCTAAGGTTATGTATTCCTTGGATAAGAAAATCCTTATTTTTTCGAAAAATTCAAAGTTTTGTAACAGGAAATTTATAAAAATGACCATATAATTGATATTCATGTCAACACCGAAGTGCTTACTACTAGACTTTTTATGTTAATATAGAAAAATATGTGTTTTATCATATCTACCGCTGTATTTTACTTTTTATGTTAATATAGAAAAATATGTGTTTTATCATATCTACCGCTGTATTTTACAAAAAAAAACAGAACTGTTAATATAGAAAAATATGTGTTTTATCATATCTACCGCTGTATTTCACAAAAAAACCAGAACTTTTTGTTTGATTCATTTTTTCCAACGTTCCCACATAAAGGTAGATAACTCAGATATAAGGGGAGATAACTCTGATATAAGGGGAGATAACTGAGATAAAGTTACTTTTATAATATAACGTGTTGTGAATTTACCTATTATATTATATAGCAAGAAAACAAGTCCGGTGACCCCACTTTTTTTTTTATTTAACTGAAAGCATATTATTAGAGTTATCTTTTCATATTTTATCTTAAAATTCTATGATGTAGTTTTCTTTTAATCACACAAAATTGGATTTTCCATGCATACTCTATACAAAATCTGACAATTTTGCAAAACTTGTAGCGTGAAAAAAAACCTGATGACCCATACATTTTATTACATTTTTGAAAAAAGCATGAAATAAACTACATTTTGATAATTATTAAAATATTCAATGAATTTTAATTTAGACCCCCCGTTTACCTTAACCTTTTTTTAGGTTTGAGAGTTCGTGATGAAGGTTATTTCAGAAATTGCCTTGTCCTTCAATTAGAAAGTAATTTTTTTTTAAATAAGAATCGAGGTTAAATATTTTTTTTAGATTAGTTCATTTTTTTTTGTAATATTTGCAGGGGACCACCAAGAAATTCATTTGCAGAATATGATAAAAGCATCAAGAAAAAAAATCTTAACAACTGTAGCAACTAGGATAAGTTATTCCATCATAAAAATGATACGGATTGTGCTACTTCTACCCATTAAAATGATCATAAAAATTGCAGTTATGCCTCGACAAATTATTTCAAATATCTATCACGAGTACCTTAACAATTTACCTCTTAACCGAGTACAGCCAATCGAGAGGCATATTGGTCAAGTGATTCCAAATTTCAGAAATTTACGCATACATGGAAATATGATGCGCAATGAATGCACTATTTATCGACGACACTATGATTGGGAACTTCATAGAAGAGCACAAAATCAAGGATACTTCACAGAATTTAGAAAAATATTATCATGGAACATTCTGTTGCTTCTATTTTTTATCCTAATTGTACCAGAAATAGCACTGATACCACTTGATATACGGGAACATGGTAAACGTAAGTATAGATAATATGTACATCACGAATCTGCTTGATTGATTTATATTTCGGTTGGAACCACATTGCTAACAGATTCATGAATGACGCATGACATTGGGTTATAACATTATATACACTTGCTCAATCTTACAAAGTATAGATATTATCATTTTTATGTCCTACCTAGGTGCATTATGTTTTTCGGCCTGTGCGTCCGTTCGGTCTTCCGTCCGTGCGTTCGTCAGTTCGTCCGTTCGTCCGTCCGTTCGTCTGTCTGTCCCGCTTCATGTTGAAGTTTTTGGTTAAAGTTTTTTGTCAATCTAGTTTTTGATGAGGTTGAAGTCCAATCAACTTGAAACTTAGTACACACGTTTCCTATGATAAGATCTTTCTAATTTTATTGCCAAATTAGAGTTTTGACCAAAAATTTGACGTTCCACTGAACATAGAAAATGATAGTGCAAGTGGGGCATCCGTGTACTATGGACACATTCTTGTTTTATCAGTGACGGCTTAATTGAAACGTTACTACATAACGTATACTTTACTTAAGTATGAGAACTACATACCTATAGTGAATTGGTATTTTTATTCTAATCGACTTTAAAAAAAAAAATACATTCCATTGGAAAATTGTTGACATAAGAGCAACAAAACAAAAGCCACTCAATTCAATCAAGCAGCCATTCCTTTCGAATATGACAATCATTTAAATATTAAATATTAATTTTCTCTCACCCACCTACTGAACAATATTTAGTCCGGTAAAATACAAACAAAACCAATCCGTTTCAATTATACATTGGGACATTAAATGTGATAACCTCTTAGCGAGCGCACCCTTGAAGTATAATTTGAAGTTACATAATACATTTTTTTCGGGTGAAAAACAAAATTACGATTTTTTAATATGTTATTACCTAGTACTAATGACATTAACATACAACTGTAACAGAGAGTCGAAACATACCGAAGGAGTATTCAAACTCGATCATACGTCGAAAACAAAACATGGCAAAAAACGAAAAACGACTACAGACAAACAAATGTGTATAAATTATACCAATGAAAACTGAAGACTGTAATAGTAAACCTTTGACCTATGAAAATTTTTACACTAAACGATGCATATCATTTCCCTGACTTGCATCCAGATATCTATACTTTGATATTGACTACCGTCTTAAACATGTATTTTTCCTTAGCATCGTGTTCCTAAAAAGTGACTGCGTATGCGTTGAACTGAATAAGTGTTTTACCTGGTACCTTTTGTTAGCTATTATTCGTATGTTTCTCTGTCCTATATGTTCTCCCGTTTATTTGTATTGTAGTCCTGTCATGTAATGTTGTCATTTTAATGTTATATTTAACATTTCCATAAAAGCGGGAGGTTTGGCTAGCCACAAAACCAGGTTTAACCCACCATTTATTTCTTAAAATGTCCTGTACCAAGTCAGGAAAATGGCCATTGTTATATTAAAGTTCGTTTCTGTGTGTGTTACATTTTAATGTTGTGTTTCTGTTGTGTCGTAGTTCTCCTCTTATGTTTGATGTGTTTCCTTCGGTTTTAGTTTGTGGCCCGGATTTGTTTTTTTCTCAATCGATTTATGAATTTCGAACAGCGGTATACTACTGTTGCCTTTATTTACCATGAAAAATAACAGACACAGGGATGCTAAACGGGTTGCATCTGCGTCCATTATGTCGTTATATATTAATATTAGCATATTTGGCCTTAAATTCCATTTTGCACATAGGTGTTGGCAAAACCAGATATGAGCATTGGTCTTACTAAATAAGATATTTAAGTTTATCAGTTTGGATAAACTGGTTTAAAAAAAGTAGAACTCCGTTTTTCCCGGAATCAATCCTAATATATTGTTTCCGAAATTTAGTCACATTTCATAATACGTCATTTCGTGACGTCATTCATGCTTTGTTAACCAAGTGCAAATGCCGCCAGCATAGTTAGCTAAAATATTTAGCTAAAAGAAAATCGTTAAAAAAAATTCGTTGAACATAGTTAGGGAACAACATGAAGCCACCAAAGAGACACAGGAAACCAACAGGACAATCACCAACTAAAAAGAAGAAAACACAAACAAAGACGACGTTAAACCAAACTAGGAGAGAGGATCTGTCAGACCATGCAACAACGCCAACAGAACCGCAAAGAATGACCCAACCAGACCAATCGGGAAGCACAGGAAGACTAGGAACCGATACTATTTCAAAGACAGCAGTCGGCTCTCGGCAGTATTTCTTTGCCCAGTGGCAGTGGCCAACCTTAGATGGATGGAATTGACCAAAACCAAGTACCAAGACAACAAATAACTACTACCGGTATGTTTAACAATACAACAGGTTTAAGTGATTGTATCAGGGGTTATTCACAGGGTCTTAATTTAGACGTCGTACACGAAAGTGTAACGCCAGTGACAGTGTACACATCAAGTGTGTTTCACCCTGTAGGTGCCAATATACAGATATACCGGTTAAAATTAAGGAGAAACTTTGGGCCGGAGAATATCTTGATTTACATGTTTTACTGAAATCTGCAAAAGATTTAGCCACAGACTCCCATTTAAATGGCGATCTTTCAGTAAAAGGGGGCTATTAACTATAACTCCACAAAAGCAAAGCACCATTGCAAATTTGCATGTGTGGACATCTGCTTTCATCATTTATATGGATATAATGATAGAAAAATGGACTAATAAAGGACAAGAGTTCCTGAAATACATGTTACTTTGTATAACGTTTGGCTAGCTTCATCTAGAGGGGATGACTCAAGTTGGGCCGTATATGATGAACAATACCGCCTCCGTAAGGCTAGGTGTCCACACTCGTCTTGGGCAGAGCTTGACATGGAGCTGTGGGTATTG